>NC_041393.1:713493747-713494438 GCF_002162155.2 Triticum dicoccoides
GAGCTACCCGCCACAACACCTCCCATTGCCCACACAACCCGGGAAGAGTGCCACCACCACAGCAATGATGTGCGCTGAAGAGCAATAATTCGAACCGCCAACCGGGGCCGCCGCCCCAGCATCCCTGTCGTGAGATATCGTACGCTACTCACATCAGAATGCACGAAACCACAGTAAGAAGAGCGGCGACACTCCATCTAGTCCTAGCCGGACATCATCCCCGAGTTACTACTGGAATTAGCTAATTTGTCGTCTGTTAACTCTTTGCCGTCCGCTGGCTGACGGCAAAGAAGCCGCAGGAAAACTGACGGCAAAGAACTGGTTGATGGTAAACTAGGTCTTTGCCATCAGCTAGTTCTTTGCCGTCCGCTGGCTGACGGGAAAGAAACTTTGCCGTCCGCTAGCGGCCGGCAAAGAGGTTGGTGGGTCCAGTTATTGTTTAACCAACTCAAGCCCGCCGCCCGCACCTCTTTGCCGTCCGCTTCTGGATGGCAAAGAATCTTTGCCGACCATTGGCAGACAGCAAAGAGGAGGGTACGTTAACGGCCATCCCGCCCCCGTCCTCTGTCACTTCTCTCCACTCTCTCGTTCCCTCCCCACCCACACCCGTGCCGCCGTCGCCGACCCCGTCTGTCGTAGCCGGCCGCCCCGCACCCCTCCCCTGCGGCGCCCCGACCTCCACCGCACCCCC
>NC_041393.1:713495704-713500896 GCF_002162155.2 Triticum dicoccoides
ATCCCAACCACGACCCCCGACACCCTGAAAACACACCCCGACACCCTGCCAGCACACCCTGACCCAGACCCCGACACCCTGACACCCCGATCGACCTCGGACATGATGATGATACAAAAATATCATATATATTTGTGTTGGTCGGGTGTATTTTTTATTATGTTCATGATGATGATACACTTAAATTATATACATATTATTATGTTCATGTTAGGTATCCAATTTTTTTTATGTTGTACTAATTTTGTTTACTTTTTGTCATTGCAGGTGTTGGCACGATGGTGGGCAAGGGTCCAGAGCGCCCCGAGCCTCCTGCGAGCGCTACTGGGAGGGGTGGTTCCATTGTTGCACCCCAGCCCCTCTGGAGAGCGCTGCTAGAAAGAATGCAGACAACTCTGGCGGGCGCCTCTACTTCGGCCGGGAGAGGTCAGGGGAGGACGAAGAAGGCTGCTGGTAGAGGTGGACGTGGCAGCGGGAGAGGTAGGAAGGCTGCTACGCCTTCCTCGCCGCCACCCTATGCTGATTCACCCGACCACAGAACTGCTCCGTCTGACGTGGACCCATCTCGGACACCGATCCATGAGCCTCGGGTAGCTGATCCTTCGCCCCACCAGACCCGGGTCGCCGATCCTTCGCCCCACGTGAGTCCGGTCCCAGAGTCTGGCCAGAAGACTCCGGTCACGGGGTCTTCGTCCCAGAAGACTCCGCTCCCGCCATCTTCTTCCCATGAGACTCTGGTCCTGCCGTCTTCTTCCCACGAGACTCCGGAGGCTAGTGGCCCGGAGGATGGTAGCGAGGACACATTTTCAGATGATAGCTACAGCGACGACGAGGTGGTTGAGAAGGGCAAGAAGGTCTACAAGCGTGGTTGTACAAAGCTCCCGCCAGTGCCGACGACCCCCGACCAGAGGTGGTTGATTGCGCCTAAAGGGTTGAAGTAAGTGCATTTACTATTTTTTAACCTTTCGCCTTCATGTTCCTTCAAATTAATTACTAATGCGTTGGCCTTGTCATACTGTAGGGGCTGTCTATACCCCCATGACCGTGGTGCCCACAGGCCCAACCAGGTCCTTAGCACGCTTTGCCGGCAGCACTTCCCTGGGTGGGTCACGATGCCCGGTGAGGGTCAGTTTCCATAGCTAGCACTGAGCTGGGAGTTGTACTCTGTTGCCCCGGCCCCTCCGGGGGAGATGGTCGCCGGTGTCGCGTGCGAGATGGTGGCCGACATTGTATTTCGTTAGTTTTGGGTAATTTCTCCTTTACAAAATTAAAAATGAACACTACCTAGCTAGTGATTGTACTAATGATTGTTGTCTTCTTTGATTGCAGACCTTCTACAGGGTTTCAGAGGGAGAACAGGAGGCCGCGGCTATGGTTGTCGAAACCGAGTGCAAGCGCCTACTTAAGAACTTAGGGCACGGGGCTCGGGTGCAGGCCGTTCGAGACTACTATGCCTCGCAGGGTATTAGGAGGGCCAAGAAGAAGTGTCGCGGCAAGTTTCCGAGTAGGAAGAAGTACTTGGCGGTAATTATACCTATTCTTAAGGCCTTGAACTTAGTTTTCTTGACTTGATTCGTAGCGCTGAAATTTCTCTTGACTCACTTAGGTGCCCCCGAGATGGTGTGTCAATAAGATGGACTGTTGGGAGGCGTTGGTGGATGCGTGGTGCTCTCCCCAATGGCTACTTGAACACCAAAGGGCCAAGGATAAGCGCAACCAAATGGAAGGTGTGCCACACCATCAAGGGAGCTCCAACCTGTTTGAGTACATGGATAACTGGGTATGTGGATTGCTACATGATTCATGCAATTTCATTCTTCATGGTAGCATTTATCCTTTCCAAAATGACTTAATATGCTTAGTTAATTAGTTTAAAAAAGGCACAACTACCTTGGATAATTCATTTATGACATATTTAGCTCTAAAATGACATAATAACCTTTAGATAGCTCTATAAAATGTCTAAATATGCTTTAGTTAGTTAACAAATGGCATAACCAGCTTCGATAGCTCAATAACGACCTAAACTAATCTTAGCTAGTTCATTCATGACATAATTAGCTCTAAAATGATATAATAACCTTAGATAGCTCTATAGAATGCCTAAATATGTTATAGTTAGCTAAAAAATAGCATAACTACCTTTGATAGCTCAATATTGACATAATTAGCATACTTTGGTCAAAAATGGCATAATAATCTTGGTTACCTCTAAAATGAACTAAACTTAGCTTATTTTCCTCGAAAATTACATAATAACCTTTCTTAGCTCCAAAATGACCTATTTACATAGCAATGTCATTCTTAATGCTAGCTTGAGCCCATAACTAATATTTTGTTCCTCTCTCTCAAGCGCAGTACAACAAGAAGCCTGTGCCAAGTCTGTTCGACCTCTATGGCATGACCCATATGGCCCCGTAAAAGAAGGCCAAGGCATTCACGGAGTCTGACCTAGATCATCCAGAGAGCTTCACCAACATCTCCTCCCACCACAAGCTTGTGAAGTACAGAGATGAGGGGAAGGCGAGGAAAGGAGAGGACTTTAACCCGAGCCAGGATTCTTTTGATACAGAGCTGGTGATGATATCTGGTGGCGGGAGGTCCCATGGCGCTCAAGCCATTGGTGATGGACTGATATGTTGTCCTAAGACTCTCCCGCTGATCAAGAAGCGCCTGAGTAGCTCTGATACTGAGATAACGCCTCGTGCACGGCCCGCGGAGCTCACCACGACGGTTAGTTATACAGACTCTCCGACCTTTCCTCCATTACATTGTGTGTGTGTCCGTCGATGATTATAATGCTAACGATGAGTGCTGTGTTGCAGGCAGCGGTTGAGAAAGAGAGATTGAAGACCCATGCGCTTTTGGAGGAGGTAAAAAGGGAGGCGGCGGAGAGGGAGAGGGAGAGGGAGGAGAGGACGGCTAAGCTGTTGGAGGAGGAGAGGAATCAGAACGACGCGTCTCACCGGGCCCTATACGAGCTCATCGTGGTATGTTTCTCGTGCATATTAGCCCAATCATGCACGTAATGTTCGCATTACTAACTAAGATGACTGACTCGTGAGAACCAAATGTGCAGACCATGTGCGAGAAAAACAGTCAGGCCCCTCCGCCGATGCCCCAGATTGCTCCGGCGGCCACGGTGAGTTTCATTTGAATGGTCCTTAGTTACTACTATTTACTTTTCAGTTTGCATCATGCTAACGAGACATTATTGGAAATGATCTTTGGTTCAGGTTCGCTCCCCACAAGCATCGACCAATCCTTCCGCATCTGCCAATGTCGGAACCCCGACCGGTGCTTCACCTCCATCTGCCACTGGCGTAGCCCCGACCATTTCTACACCTCCGTGTTAACGGTATTTTTCTTCATATTTAGCCTATTTAGTCCATTTATAACATAATTTAGCCTATTTAGTCCACAAATGACATAATAAGATGAAGAAAATCCAGGAAGAGGAAGGAAAGATGGAATAGGAAGAAAAGAAGATGAAGAAGAAGAATCATCTTCATATAGACATATGTACATATCCAACAAATATCCAGAAACAAGTTTCCAACATCATATCCATATAGACATATGTACATATCCAACAAGTTTTCATAAACAACAAGGAAGCAAGAGAAGAATAGGACACTCCATCAATGCAAGCTTCCTCATCAATCTAAAGCAAATCTGCAAATTGGGAAACATGAAAGTTAGAACACAAGAAGAAAAAGAAGAAGAAGACTAGCTAGAAGAAAAGGAAGAGGAGGAGGAGAAGAAGAAGAAGAAGAAGAAGAAGAAGAAGAAGAGGAGGAGGAGGAGGAGGAAGAAGATCTTCTTCTTCTTCTTCTTATTTTCTTCCTACTTTTCTTCCTCTTCCTTGATTTTCTTCATCTTATTATGTCATTTGTGGACTAAACAGGCTAAGGTAGTTAATAATGCCATTTTTGGGCTAAGGTAGGTAAATGCTAAGTGTGTGGGTCAATTTAGAGCTAAGCTAGGTAAATAGGTCATTTTGGAGCTAACGTAGGTCAAATGGATCATTTGGGAGCTAACGTAGGTCAAATGGATCATATTGGAGCTTAGGCCTGGGCATTCGGTATAAACCGAAAGTTCGGTTTCTACCATTCGGTATTTTTGTAAATTCGGTTTGCAAAGAGGAAAACCGAAAAAGATATCACAAAATAGAAAACCGAAAATTCGATTAACCGAGTTTTTCGGTTTGGTAATCGGTTTATACCGTACACTGTATATATGCCAAAGAATAAGCTGCGCGGCTCGCTTCCTTTCCACCTGCGCTCTTAAATAGACTAGATATCCACCTCCTTGTGCGTGGCTGGCCGAGGTGGGACTAAAGGACCAAACGGCAGCGCCTCGTACAAACGTACAAATGGACTGCAATCAGCCTCACACAAGCCACGACAAACTTGCCAGCTTGGGCCTTACATGCACGTCCTCGCTCGTTGGCTTGACCCATGGATTTTTATGTCGCGGACGCACGCGCTCGAGGCCCTAGCGCGGGATTAGCTCGGTGTTGGCTACACGTCCACGCGTCTTGCCTAAGTTCGGTTTTTCTGTTCGGTTACCATGCTAAAACCGAACTGAACGAATTAAGTTCGGTTAGTAGAAATGCAAACCGAATTTTTCTGTAATAACACAAAAAACCGAAATTTCAGTTTTTTCGGTTTCGGTATCGGTTCGGTCTTCGGTTCATCAGTTTTTATGCCCACCCCTATTGGAGCTAACCTAGGTAAACTTGGTCATTTTTCAGCAAACCTAGCTAATTATGCCATTTGTGACCTAACTAAGCTTATTGTGTCATTTTAGAGGACAACAAGCCAAGTATATGACATTTATGAGGTTAGCAAGGTTATTATGCCATTTACGAATAAAAACAAGTAAGAGGAGGAAAAGAAGAAGAAGAAGAAGAAGAGGAAGAGGAAGAATAAGAAGAAGAAGAAGAAGAAGAAGAAGAAGAAGAGGAGGAGGAGGTGGTGGAGGTGGAGGAGGAGGAGGATAAGAAAAAAGAAGAATAAGAATAAGAAGAAGAAGAAGAAGAAAGAGGAGAGGAGGAGGAGAAGAAGAAGAATAAGAAGAAGAAGAAGAAAGAGGAGAGGAGGAGAAGAAGAAGAAAAGAAGAAAAGGAAAAAAGAGACCCCGACCCCCGACACCCCGACACCCCGGCATGACACCCGACCCCGACCCCC
>NC_041393.1:713501243-713502820 GCF_002162155.2 Triticum dicoccoides
CTCCAGCACGACACCCCAACCCCGAGACCCCGACACCCGGACACCACACCCCGACCCCGACCACCGACCATCGACACACCCACACCTGACACCCCGACCACCGACACCCCGACCCCGACCTATTTACATAGAAATATCATTCTTAATGCTAGCTTGAGCCCTTAACTAATATTTTGTTCCTCTCTCTCAGGCGCAGTACAACAAGAAGCCTGTGCCAAGTCTGTTCGACCTCTATGGCATGACCCATATGGCCCCGTACAAGAAGGCCAAGGCATTCACGGAGTCTGACCTAGATCATCCAGAGAGCTTCACCAACATCTCCTCCCACCACAAGCTTGTGAAGTACAGAGACGAGGGGAAGGCGAGGAAAGGGGAGGACTTTAACCCGAGCCAGGATCCTTTTGATACAGAGCAGGTGATGATATCTGGTGGCTGGAGGTCCCATGGAGCTCAAGCCATTGGTGATGGACTGATACGTTGTCCTAAGACTCTCCCGTAGATCAAGAAGCGCCTGAGTAGCTCTGATCCTGAGATAACGCCTCATGCACGGCCCGTGGAGCTCACCACGGCGGTTAGTTATACAGACTCTCTGACCTGTCCTCCATTACATTGTGTGTGCGTCCGTTGATGATTACAATGCTAACGATGAGTGTTGTGTTGCATGCAGCGGTTGAGAAAAAGAGATTGAAGACGCATGCGCTTTTGGAGGAGGCAAATAGGGAGGCGGCGGAGAGGGAGAGGGAGAGGGAGGAGAGGACGGCTAAGCTGTTGGAAGAGGAGAGGAATCGGAACGATGCGTCTCACTGGGCCCTATACGAGCTCATCGTGGTACGTTTCTCATGCATATTAGCCCAATCATGCACGTAATGTTCGCATTACTAACTAATATGACTAACTCGTGAGAACCAAATGTGCAGACCATGTGGGAGAAAAACGGTCAGGCCCCTCCGACGATGCCCCAGATTGCTCCGGCGGCCACGGTGAGTTTCATTTGAATGGTTCTTAGTTACTACTATTTACTTTTCAGTTTGTCATGCTAACGAGACATTATTGGAAATGATCTTTGGTTCATCTTCGCTCCCAACAAGCATCAACCAATCCTTCCGCGTCTTCCAATGCCGGAACCCCGACCGGTCCTTCACCTTCGTCTGCCACTGGAGCAGGCCCGACCATTCCTACACCTCCGTGATAATGGTATTTTTCTTCTTATTTAGCCTATTTAGTCCATTTATAACATAGTTTAGCCTATTTAGTCCACAAATGACATAATAAGATGAAGAAAATCAAGGAAGAGGACGGAAAGAAGGAATAGGAAGAAAAGAAGAAGAAGAACAAGAAGAATCATCTTCATATAGACATATGTACATATCCAACAAATATCCCGAAACAAGTTTTCAACAACATATCCATATAAACATAAGTACATATCCAACAAGTTTTCATAAATAACAAGGAAGCAAGAGAAGAATAGGACACTCCATCAATGCAAGCTTCCTCATAAATGTAAAGCAAATCTGCAAATTGGGAAACATGAAAGTGAGAACACAAGAGGTAAAAGAAGAAGAAGACTAGCTAGA
>NC_041393.1:713509352-713513519 GCF_002162155.2 Triticum dicoccoides
AAGAAGAATAAGAAGAATAAGAAAAATAAGAAGAATAATAATAAGAAGAATAATAATAAGAAGAATAATAAGAAGAAGAATAATAATAATAAGAAGAAGAATAAGAAGAAGAATAATAATAATAAGAATAATAATAATAAGAAGAATAAGAATAAGAAGAAGAAGAAGAAGAAGAAGAAGAAGAAGAAGAAGAAGAAGAAGAAGAAGAAGAAGAAGAAGAAGAAGAAGAAGAAGAAGAAGAAATAGGCTAAATAAGATTTTCTTCATATTCCTTCTTTCCTTCCTCTTCCTTGATTTTCTTCACCTTATTATGTCATTTGTAGACTAAATAGGCTAAATTATGTTATAAATGGACTAAATAGGCTAAATAAGAAGAAAAATACCGTTATCACGGAAGTGTGGGAATGGTCGGGGTTGCGCCAGTGGCAGACGGAGGTGTAGGACCGGTTGGTGTTCCGGCATTGGCAGACGTGGAAGGATTGGCCGATGCTTGTTGGGAGCAAAGCTGAACCAAAGATCACTTCCAGTAATATCTCGTTAGCATGATGCAAACTGAAATGTAAATAGTAGTAACTAAGGACCATTCAAATGAAACTCACCATGGCCGCCGGAGCAATCTGGGGCAACGTCGGAGGGGCCTGACCATTTTTCTCGCAAATGGTCTGCACATTTGGTTCTCACGAGTCAGTCATATTAGTTAGTAATGGGAACATTACGTGCATGATTGGGCTAATATGCACGAGAAACGTACCACGATGAGCTTGTATAGGGCCCGGTGAGACGCATCGTTCTGATTCCTCTTCTCCTCCAACAGCTTAGCCATCCTCTCCTCCCTCTCCCTCTCCCTCTCCGTCGCCTCCCTTTTTGCCTCCTCCAAAAGCGCATGGGTCTTCAATCTCTCTTTCTCAACCGCTACATGCAACACAACACTCATCGTTAGCATTGTAATCATCGACAGACGCACACACAATGTAATGGAGGAAAGGTCAGAGAGTCTGTATAACTAACCGCCACGGTGAGCTCTGCGGGCCGTGCATGAGGCATTATCTCAGGATCAGAGCTACTCAGGCGCTTCTTGATCTGCGGGAGAGTCTTAGGACAACGTATCAGTCCATCACCAATGGCTTGAGCGCCATGGGACCTCCCACCACCAGATATCATCACCAGCTCGGTATCAAAAGGATCCTGGCTCGGGTTAAAGTCCTCCCCTTTCCTCGCCTTCCCCTCGTCTCTGTACTTCACAAGCTTCTGGTGGAAGGAGATGTTGGTGAAGCTCTCTGGATGATCTAGGTTAGACTCCGTGAATGCCTTGGCCTTCTTGTAAGGGGCCATATGGGTCATGCCATAGAGGTTGAACAGACTTGGCACATGCTTCTTGTTGTACTGCGCCTGAGAGAGAGGACTCCGTGACTACTGCACATAGATGATCATCCAGGTGATCGCGCCGTCGGAGGTCACCGAGGTGGAGGTCCTCGACACCACCTTCCGGGGGGAGGTCCACCGGCGTCTGAACTCCAAGCTGTCGGTGTACTAGAGTAGGGGGGTACCCTATTACCCCGAACTCGTGCACGGGCAGTTGCAGCGCCCCGCGGCAAGGCTTGCCGGGTGACCGCCTAGACCCTCCGTGGTTCCCTTGAAGACCATTCAAGAGCAAAGTACTCACACCAAGGCCCCGGCAAGAGGAGCTTGCCGGGAAGGCCAACCAAGGCCCCGGCAAGAGGAGCTTGCCGGGAAGGCCAACCAAGGCCCCGGCAAGAGGATCTTGCCGGGAAGAGACAAGACCCTGGCAAGAGGAGCTTGCCGGGAAGGCCACTCAAGGCATACCAAGAAAGCTTGCCACGACGTGCCCTGCGTCCCGGCAAGATCCAGCGAGCGACAAGCTCCCGGACGCGACAAGACGACGGCCGCGGCAAGGAGCTTGCCGCGGGAAACCCCCACTTCGTGCCCGCGCTCCAGCACACCTGCTAACGTGTCGCTCTAGGACTCTCCCAAGCACACGTGGCAGGAGGCCGTGCAGCTAGGGGTACGTGGTGGCAAGCGGAGATGAAGAGAAGCCCATCGTGGCAAACGGTGGCGCTCCTAACGGTCACCTTTTGCACTGTTTAGGAGACTCAGACAGGCATTTAATGCCCTTGTCCCCTGCCGTCAGAGTTAGGTAGGGTGCACTGTATCCACAGTAGCGGTAGCTGCACCTACCGCATCCTTTTCCATTTCTACCCTTTTAGTCTACGTTGCCACCTGTGGGTAACCCCTTGAGAGTATAAAAGGAGGCCCAAGCGCAACGTAGCGGGGGTTCGGCCAGTTCGACTCATTCAACACCAGGAACACTCTCACGCTCAGTCTGGCAGCGTCCATAGCTCCTGAGCAAGAATCCAATATACACCAACAAGCAGCAGTAGGGTTTTACGCATCCGTGCGGCCCGAAGCTGGGTAAAATCACCCGCGTGTACTGCCTCGATCCGCTCTTTGTGCGCTCTCCGCCCCCCACCGAACCAAAAGGGGCCCTGTCCCCATAGGTGTTGATGGAATCAGCATCGCCCCCGACATCTCTGGCGCGCCAGGTAGGGGACTTCGGCTGCAGCTGTTCTTCATCGTCATGGCTCCTAAGGAGCGGGCGAGCGAAAGAACGACGCCAGTGCGGCAACAGAAAAAGCTAAGTCGTGCGAGACTTTAGATATTTCCTTTCTGTATAAGGTTATCCGCCTCGGAGATCTTGTTCTTTGTACGGAAAACCTGTGCGCGGAGGAATCAACTCGTAGCTAGTTGCGCCCTTACTCTGTTTCGAGTCCGCTCAACAACTTAAGTGAGCTGCTAGCGCCCTTACTTTGCTTCGAGTCCGCTCAGCAACTTAAGTGAGCCGCTAGCGCCCTTACTTTGTTTCGAGTCCGCTCAACAACTTAAGCGAGCTGCAACTAGTTGCGACAAGATTGCTTGTCGGTAGCGACCCCGCCAGCAGGCTGCTGAAGTTCCGCACTCGGCGCTCGCGGCAACGGTGCCTGCACCGGCAAGTTTCCCTAGAAAGCATAGGGTGGACGTACAAAGAGGGGTTGAACAGGAAGATAGCATGCGCTATTTATTTGAGATTTCTGCATAGACCTGTATGCCGAGGAGCCTTCTCAGGGCTAGTTGCGCTCCATGTTGCCTCGAGTCCGCTCGGCAACTTGTGCGGTTGCGCTAGAACCAAGAAGGTAAACCTTTCCGGGAGGCGTTCTTCCCGAATAGCCGCTAAGGGCCCGTTCCCTCAAGCGCTACTGGCTGGATCGTACGCACCGGAAAGCATTCCAGCAGGCATAGGGAATATACAGCAAAAGTCAAAATTCGCAAGCAAGTTGAGTGCACTTCGGATGCTAATCAACTGCTATGTTTGAACGCAGTTATGGCCCGGGGGCTGGCAACGCCCTTAGGGCCAATCTTTTCGGCATCAAGAACGACGAAGTTCTTCGCCATAAGCCTTTCCGGCAACGATCTTGCCGGGAGCTGGTGTCAAGAACGACGAAGTTCTTCGCCATAAGCCTTTCCGGCAACGATCTTGCCGAAAGCCGGCGTCAAGAACGACGGAGTTCTTCGCCATAAGACTTTCCGGCAACGATCTTGCCGGGAGCTGGTGTCAAGAACGACGAAGTTCTTCGCCATAAGCCTTTCCGGCAACGATCTTGCCGGGAGCTGGTGTCAAGAACAACGAAGTTCTTCGCCAAAAGCCTTCCTGGCAACAAGCTTGCCGGAAGCCGGCATCGAGAACGTCAAAATTCTCTGCCGAAGACAAAAGCCTTCTTGGCAACAAGCTGGCCGGAAGCCGGCATCGAGAATGTCAAAGTTCTCTGCCGAAGATAAAAGCCTTCCTGGCAACGAGCTTGCCGGAAGCCGGCATCGAGAACGTCAAAGTTCTCTGCCGAAGACAAAAGCCTTCCTGGCAACAAGCTTGCCGGAAGCCGGCATCGAGAACGTCAAAGTTCTCTGCCGAAGATAAAAGCCTTCCTGGCAACGAGCTTGCCGGAAGCCGGCATCGAGAACGTCAAAGTTCTCTGCCGAAGATAAAAGCCTTCCTGGCAACAAGTTTGCCGGAAGCCGGCATCGAGAACGTCAAAGTTCTCTGCCGAAGATAAAAGCCTTCCTAGCAACGAGAGTGCCGGAAGCCGGCATCGAGAACGTCAAAGTTCTCTGCCGAAG
>NC_041393.1:713514022-713534114 GCF_002162155.2 Triticum dicoccoides
AAGAACTTCAAAGTTCTCTGCCGAAGATAAAAGCCTTCCTGGCAACGAGCTTGCCGGAAGCCGGCATCGAGAACGTCAAAGTTCTCTGCTGAAGACAAAAGCCTTCCTGGCAACAAGCTTGCCGGAAGCCGGCATCGAGAACGTCAAAGTTCTCTGCCGAAGATAAAAGCCTTCCTGGCAACGAGCTTGCCGGAAGCCGGCATCGAGAACGTCAAAGTTCTCTGCCGAAGACAAAAGCCTTCCTGGCAACAAGCTTGCCGGAAGCCGGCGTCGAGAACGTCAAAGTTCTCTGCCGAAGATAAAAGCCTTCCTGGCAACAAGCTTGCCGGAAACTGGCATCGAGAACGTCAAAGTTCTCTGCTGAGGATAAAAGCCTTCCCGGCAAGCTAGTATCGCTGGGGGCTGTGAGTGCCAAGAATCGTCCACGGCAAACCAGAGTTACTGAGGGCTGCAATATCAGATAAGTCTTTCATCCCTCATCATGCATCCTCTTATGGACTGGGGAATGCGAAACCACGTTTCTTCCCGGAAACTGCCGTGCTCCCTCGACTCTAGGCCCTGGGGCTCGTTCTCGGGGCCAAGTTTGGTCGTAGTCGCGGCAGCAAAGGGATGAAATGAGGAGACCGCACCCACCTCGTTCCTGCCTCCGTCAAAAGCGTGAGAAAGGTCGAGCGACGTGGGAAGGCGGCAGGGCCTATTGCCGGGAGATGAAATGTCTGTCCGAGGGATACCAAGGATTCGCTCCTTGGCGTGGGTTTAGCTCACGAGACAAATAACCCGGCAAGCATCCCCTTTTCATTAAAAAAACATCCCACTCAGGTATAGTCCATAGAGGATGAAAAACATGAAAGAGAGGATTACAAATTTTAGATACAGCTAAGGCCCGAAGGCTTACAAATTAAAAAGATAAGATGCCCGTAATCCCTTTCCTGTCCCCCTTTTCAGGAGTCAGGTCAAGGAGGCGAAAAGGGCAAAAAGGAGTGCCTAGGCGAGCTAAGGATGCCAGAAGACACCAAGGGAACATCCCGGGGGTCGTCCGAAGGCTGGACGGTGATGGCGGCGCTGGAAGCGGGGCTCGAAGACGGGGCGGCAGGACGTCAGCACGCTGTCGAGGGAACCACGCCCTCGTACTCCGGCTTGACGGCCTTGTCGCCTGCCCTCTTCCCCTTCCGCAGCCTCCCTACGCCAGCCGCCCAAGGAGACGACCCCGGGGAGTTCAAGAAGCCGGCGACGCGGATGATGGGGTCGCCGGTGCCGCGCAAAGTGGCGCCCGACGCCTAGTCGGATCCGCTAACCCGCCGCCCGCTACCCTCGTTGTCGCTGTCGCTCCCCTCCTCGTCGCTCTCGCTCGAGGAGGAGCCTTCGCTGTCGGAGGAGCTGTCCACGCAGCACTTCGCCCGAGTGCCGAAGCACCCGAAGGCCTTGACGGAGAGAAGATCGCCCTCCATCAACTTAAAATGGAGGGTAAACCCCTCCATCAAGCTGTGGATGCGGGCGAATGTCTTCCACCCTCGATCAAGATACATCACATTAGGGGCTGGGAATGCAACAGGGACTCGCGTGCCGCTGATCCCACAGCCCCTCATGTGCAGCCTCAGTGTCTTGGGCGGGTCCAACTCCATCGCGCGCGCAAACGGAGCTGGAAGCCGGAGGCGACGACGAGGCGCCCGGCGCAGCCTGACGAAGAACTCGCAAGAGTCGTCCCCAATATGGACCACCGTGGGGGGAGGAGCCGCCGGCGGAGGTGAAGCTGACGCGCCGCCCCGTCCGCCTCTTCCCCGAGCGCCTCGACCTCGTCCTCGACCTCGTCCGTGACCTCGCCCCCTCCCTCTTCCCATTATGGCTGGCTCTGCCACCACGGGCGCGGAAGAGGGAGGGATGCGCTGTCTGGCGGCGACCCTCGCCGCCATCGATGAAGGGCCTGGGTTCCCTTTTTCCATGGCAGATGAGAGAAAGGGGAGCAGAAGCTGAAGAAAAGAGAAGATGAGAGAGTGCGGGTTTCTGTGCTCCCATCCCGCTCTTTATAAAGGAGCGAGGTGGGGGCTCGGCCGCCCCGCTCAGCGAATCAAGGCACGGGAAGGGCAGTGAGTCGGGGCCAACCCGCTCGCGACGGCCCAGTTTCCCACTCCACCGTCCGTGACCCCAAGCGCATGGGAGCCGCGTGGAGGGGATGTAGAACCAAGGCGACAGATGAGGCAGCCTCGCTCCGCCCCGTGAACGCGGGGACTGGACGTCCCGAAAACCGCGCACCGGCCCCGTCCAGTGAATGCACCACGCCCCACACCTACCTCCGTTTAGGGAGGAGGGCGTGAACCGTCCCCATCATCGTGGCCTGACGCATGCTCGGGGGGCTTAGCCCCACGCACGCGACCCACGATCTCACCCACGACGCCGCGTTTGACGCGTGCCGTTCTGGGGCGTGCACGATGGGAGCGGAGTTAGATTCGGCGTGACCTAGGCCGCGCGTGCCCGTGCACTGTTTTGGGCCTGGCCCAACAGCGCTCGGCACCGTGTGTGGCCCAGGCCCGGGGGCTCCTGTCGGTGTACTAGAGTAGGGGGGTACCCTATTACCCCGAACTCGTGCACGGGCAGTTGCAGCGCCCCGCAGCAAGGCTTGCCGGGTGACTGCCTAGACCCTCCGTGGTTCCCTTGAAGACCATTCAAGAGCAAAGTACTCACACCAAGGCCCCGGCAAGAGGAGCTTGCCGAGAAGGCCAACCAAGGCCCCGGCAAGAGGAGCTTGTCGGGAAGGCCAACCAAGGCCCCGGCAAGAGGATCTTGCCGGGAAGAGACAAGACCCCGGCAAGAGGAGCTTGCCGGGAAGGCCACTCAAGGCATACCAAGAAAGCTTGCCGCGACGTGCCCTGCGTCCCGGCAAGATCCGGCGAGCGACAAGCTCCCGGACGCGACAAGACGACGGCCGCGGCAAGGAGCTTGCCGCGGGAAACCCCCACTTCGTGCCCGCGCTCCAGCACACCTGCTAACGTGTCGCTCTAGGACTCTCCCAAGCACACGTGGCAGGAGGCCGTGCAGCTAGGGGTACGTGGTGGCAAGCGGAGATGAAGAGAAGCCCATCGTGGCAAACGGTGGCGCTCCTAACGGTCACCTTTTGCACTGTTTAGGAGACTCAGACAGGCATTTAATGCCCTTGTCCCCTGCCGTCAGAGTTAGGTAGGGTGCACTGTATCCACAGTAGCGGTAGCTGCACCTACAACATCCTTTTCCATTTCTACCCTTTTAGTCTACGTTGCCACCTGTGGGTAACCCCTTGAGAGTATAAAAGGAGGCCCAAGCGCAACGTAGCGGGGGTTCGGCCAGTTCGGCTCATTCAACACCAGGAACACTCTCACGCTCAGTCTGGCAGCGTCCATCGCTCCTGAGCAAGAATCCAATATACACCAACAAGCAGCAGTAGGGTTTTACGCATCCGTGCGGCCCGAAGCTGGGTAAAATCGCCCGCGTGTACTGCCTCGATCCGCTCTTTGTGCGCTCTCCGCCCCCCACCGAACCGAAAGGGGCCCTGTCCCCATAGGTGTTGGTGGAATCAGCATCGCCCCCGACACAAGCCTTGGTAGATACATCTATAAAAGTGGTTTTTTTAGGTTGGTAATGGAATGCTAGATAAGGTACCCACCTTTTAGATGATGGTTGTGTTCGTCTGATGTTAAACGGGATGTCGTGATTTCATTCAGTTGAGATGTTGTGATTTCTTTCCGTTGAGATGTTGTTCCTTGACATGAATTTATTTTGCACCGGGCATGTATATTTCTATCCAGGAATAATGCATCTAAATTTTATTTTTAATTCCTTATTAGCTAGTAGTAGCGTGGGAGGAAAAGTGCATGCTACTACTACTTAGGATAGTAGTAGCGCTGGTTAAGATAGTAGTACCGCGGTGCCATCCACGTTACTACTAACAGACATAGTAGTAGGGTGGGTTGCATCCGCGCTACTGCTATCTACTTAGCTGTAGCGCGATACTAGTAGCGCAGGTACCCGCGCTGCTAGTAGCCTTTTCTCTAGTAGTGCAACCGAGAGTAAAGGTTTTGGGTATTAGTCTCGTTTGTTTTGTCCCGGTTCTAGGACCGGGACTAAAGGCCCTCTGGAACCGGGACCATAGCCTTGTTTTCCACTAGTGCTAGAGGTTCAATGCATATTAATTATTGCTCATTCTGGTTTTGGTAGTGATTTCCCCTCAAAGTCCTAGTGACAGCCAAACATGAAATTTGGATTCAGCCAAATGAAATTATGACAGAGATTTCATTTCATTTCATTTCTACCCAATGAAATGAAATCAAGGGAGCCAAACGAGCTGTTACATCATTTCAGCTTAGACATATAGACTAATACAAAACAACATACCAAATGATTATTACACATGTGTCCATGAAGTTTCTTTTCTGTCTGGAATTACAAACACAGAAACATAGTATTTTTAAAAGGACTAGGGCTAGAGGTGCAACACTGGAAGCTGCCTGAATTACTCGAACAAACCAAACATACAATATGGCCACACAACATGTGATGAGTATGTAATTTACCAGGAATTTGGCAAGGGCATTCTGCTAATTCCTGTCGTTGGCAATTCTAGCATTGAAATTGGTCCAGGGAAACATAAACGATCGGCAATTTGACCACATCCACCACCTTCTCAGCCATGGCTTCTTTGAACAAGTCTTCGGTGATCATCTCATCGGATGTCAGGTTCGCGCCGACACAAGCAGTCTGCACAAGGAACATGTCGTTGCACTGCATATTCTGTGGTGCTTCATCCTGTGCTACCAGGGTCACCGAGATATAACGCTTGGAGCACGGTGGCATAACTCCTTTGCTTGGCTGTGTTCTGTACTTGGTGTGGTTGGTCTTTACGTTAAATGCAGTAAAGCCACTCGTCATGTTGGTTAGCTGCAGGCAGCTTGATATATCTTTCCTTGGCTCAAATAGGAAGCGCAGCTCCAGGGTCGGATCAACAGCAAGCACGTTGGAATCACAGCCTCTCTGCAAGGAACACGGGGTTAATGTGATGTGTGTGCAACCTAGCTATATCGATGCACATCCTTGACAAGCTAGCATCATATTACAATAGTGTTTTTTGTTAACATGATGTACATATGTTACACATATCGCTTGGTTTTATAAAAAAAATATCCATGCTATCAGGATGATGCTACCTGACGTGCGACTAGCTCTTCTAACTGAACAGAAGACCTTGACATTTTATTAATCTCGTCTTCTAATTCTTCCAGTTCTTTGACGATATCCTTTATTAATGGTCTTTTATTCCGGTCGGCCACCACACATCTTAATGCTATTTCAACACATTTCTTCATGCATTTCCTGTCTATTTCATCTGATGAATATCCCGACTTCGCCCGCAGCTTCGTCATCCATTTTTTACATACCTACAAAGTTTTGGTATATGAAGTTAGAAAGTTCGGGAGAAAAAGACTAGCACAGAAACATACTGGTACATATGAAAATATAACTGATCATTGTAAGTTTTCTTACAAACTCAATAAATGGTTCACTGCCCATCTCAGAACAGCGGGAGCGGCCCATATTTCCATCCATTATTTTTATAATTATAACCCCCAAACTAAACACGTCAAACTTCATTGATATAAGATTATCGTCTATGTATTCTGGTGGCATGTACCCTCTGCAACATAGCATAAGTGTCAAACATATATTGTGGTTAGTTCAAGACAAAGCACTAAAAATAATTTCTTTAAAGCATGCATTGCATCAACTTACTGTGATCCTTTTACAACTTCTGTTTTATGGGTTTGTGTTGACGCAACAAGTCTGGACAAACCAAGATCTGCAATTTTGGCAGTCTTGTTCTTATCTAGCAATATGTTGGCAGGTTTTAAATCCAGATGTAAAATAGGTTTTCCCTGTGAATTATGTAGATGATTCAAGCCCTCGCAAGTCCCTTTAATAATTTCATAACATGTGGGCCATTCAAGTCCACAAGAATCATCTGTCAAAGCAAAAATAGAAAAATATGAGGTTACTAAACCATTCATCTTAGCATGCCAATGTGGAGCATCATCCATCAAACCTGCGATATGATGATCAAGGCTTCCACCTTCCATAAATTCAAAGCAGAGAACTCGCTCCATCTCTTTAGCAAAAACTAGTTCCCCATTGAGCTTGACATACTGATGTCGTGATTCGTAGCAGTAGCCAATTAATCGTATGATATTTTGATGCTGGACCTTGCTAAGGTTACGAAATTCACTATCAAATGCTTTGTCATCAAGTCCTACCAAGTGGTGAAGCTTCTTCACCGCAATCTCATCCCCATTATACATCCCCTGTTAAACTCACTTGTTAATAGATCACAGATTTTAAGACATCATAGATTTGTAGTCAGCACTCAGCAGACTTATCATATGAAAGCTAGAAGGAATATATATATAAGTCATACCCTGTAAACATCTCCATACCCACCACTGCCAACTTTTCGGTCTTCTGAAAAATTATTGGTAATGGTTTCAAGTACACTGAGTTTAAAATCCATGCTATAATATATCTCCCAGCAGGCTTATGATTGATCAATCTTGTTCCTGGGACAGGAAAAAAAAACATCCATCACGTAAGACGGGAGATACTCACAATGATTATTCATCACCACCCACACTCTTGGATTATCCCACTTGGAATTAAACTTGCAATTTGACATCAACAGCCTGCACAAACCTCCTAGAGGTATGGAAATTCTACAATACGACAAAGTACGAATAACCTTGTTTACTGGAAAAAGGGACGAAGCTACTAATACAGAAAAATTAGCTGGTGCCACAGGTCCTTATATTTAGGAAATTTTAAACAAGATATATACCTATTAATTATCATAAAGACACTATTTAGGCCATTACTTGCCTAATCTTGGTAGACAGGAAGAGCGCACGGTGGTGTGTCTGTGACCAGGACCGGGCGATGTGCCCCGGCTTTGTATGATTGACAGTCCTATTTCAGAGTAATACTCACGCCCTTTTTTCCTGCAAAAAAAATGTTTATTTCCAGGCTACACAAAAAAGAAAATATTTGGATTTATAAGGGATGCACTATTCACTATTATACCGCACACCTTTTTTGTGCAGTCCACAAATGAAAATATCTGCTAAAATATATTTACAGGTACGATGAGTATGCCTATATGTACACCTTTTTAATGTTTTTCTCAAACTTTGGAGTATTTTTTTTGAATATTTTGTATATCAGGATCCGGGACACATACCCGGAGGCGAAAACATGACTCTCGGGAAAAATAGAGAAGAAAATAGAACTGTCATGCAAACTAGGGAAAGAATAGCACTAACCTGGAGAGAAGTCAGAGAGAGAGAGAGAGAGAGAGAGAGAGAGAGAGAGAGAGAGAGAGAGAGAGAGAGAGAGAGAGGGGTCTGCTCCTTGGAAATGAGGATCCCATCAAAGCATCATTTAAACCCATGGATGGAGCTAAAGGTGGGGTTGGTTGCACTTAAAAAACATGAAATTACTGAATAGATAATGTTGAGTTGACGCCATCGACCTATCTTCTGTTTCGTAGCCGCTGACAGACTTTTCCATGACATTTCAAGGGAACTTGCGTTGTGAACAAGGTTTTTTTTTGTTCAGATTTTTTGGGAGGAGCTGGAAAATCCTGTTTCCAAATAATCTCAGATATTCTGGATCTTTGCCCAAATTTTTTGGTCGAATTTTTGAATTCAAAAATATTTGTCATCAGAATATAGAACTTTTAACCAATTGTCGACGTGAAGTACTTTCTGGTCAATTGGTCAGCTCGCCTACTTACCTTTGGAAGGTCTTGAGTCGATTCCATCCTAACACCAAGCGACCGATTTTTTTGGGTAGTAATCCTGAATAATGCAAACAAATATTGAAATAACGAACGTGGGTACGGGAACCTGAGATGTAAGAATGATAGGTAGCACTGCATGCCGCTAGGACAAGTGCTCCATTATGACTGTTTCTTTATAAGAACCATATTTGACATTTCTTGGTCGCTTAAATTCAAAATTTTCAGTTGGTAACTAATTTTTTCTGGAGGTCATCGAAATTTCCATTTTTCCAGCCCGGAGTAAATAAGATTGTCTGACACACATGTGTGCGCGGTTGGTAGAGGTTTCGGTAATTTTCATGGGAATTTGTGAATTTGTTTCCTTTGCTCTCTAGGTATATTGGGCTGTTTTGCAGTACAATATTCATTTCACTTGACGACTGTGAGAGATTACTCAACTGACAGGTAAAAAATAAAACAGGAACACACAAGCTACGTGCCTAACACATGAGAGCATGATTAATAGTATAGCCAGCTGCTAGCTATATTAGCATGTCATGTCATCAAGAGTTAGCTTTATTAATTACTCATACAATAGTGCTTACTATAAGGTTGACTATAAGACTAGTCATATGAAGAGTAACTTACACTAGTAACATACGGCTACCCTACATACTCCCTCCATCCGTGAATAAGTGTATCTCTATCAGTTGTTCTAAGTCAAAGTATTATAATTTTGACCAATTTTATGAAAAAGAGTAATAGTATATATGACATCAAATTGGTATATTATAAAAATACATTTCAAAACGAATTTAGTGATGCTAATTTAGTGGCATAAATGTTGCTACTTTTTAATATAAAATTGGTCAAGACTTAGGATAAAAGCTAGATGTACACTTACTCACGGAAGGAGGGTGTAGTGGGTAGTAACATATGTGGTGTTGTGCAAAGCTTCATTTAGTCTTGATATGTGTGATGTTACTCATAGAATGAGTAACTAGCTAAGTTACTCAATTTATCTCTCTCCTTATTAACTAATTGCCACATGGGCAAATTTGCTGAATTGGAGATGATGTTACTCTTGAAGTTACTCCCACTATGGCCAGTCTAATGTTACAACTTTTTGTCACTTTCTCTCTATCTCTTTCCTATAGTTAAATGTTTTACCTAGGAGCACGCGTAGAGGTGGGCTCTTGCATAAAATCCTACCCCTTCACTTTTTTCATATCTCTCTCCTCCACATAGGTAAAAGTGCCATGTAATCAGGCTTATATGCCACTATCGTACTTGCTCTGATTATACTCTCCCGTAGTTGGAGCTGTCCATTGGTTGTTACAGAACTGAACACACTCAAAGTGTTCTTGGGTACATCCACTTACAAAAGATTATGATTTTCTATTCATATCAATAAATTACAAACTTACCATTTTTATTAATATTGTAATATCATCTTCTTCAACACGGTGGAATTACTTGGCGCTTAAAATCTACTGTTCGCTTGTTAGGACAATCATAAGAGATCTATGAAAATAAAATGAAGAAAACAAAAAAGGGTCCATGTTGCTAGATTCGTATGATTTTCTAGCTGTTCAATCATCAAATCAGACTTGATGCAAAATAAACAAGAAAATTATAAAATAGAAAATACAACCAGATTAAAATAGAGAAAATACATACTACTACCAGATCTAGTTAAACCCACTTCTCATGTACTACTATAGGTTGTGTGTGTGTGTGTGTGTGTGTGTGTGTGTGTGTGTGTGCATAATTTGTTTGCAGGTTAGCCCGTTGTGATTACAGTATATTTAGAAAAATAACCCACCACCTGCGTCGCCCCGCTTGGGCGACTCAGGAGGCAACAACCCTAGGCCGCCGCTGGGCGTCCCCTTCCACCCAACCTCCCTCGTCGCCGCTTGAGGCAGCCGGCATGCAACCCAGGGGTGCTGCCAAGGATGATGGCGGTGGGACCTTCGGCAGTCCTGCCGTCGTGTGGGGATTCCTGGAATTGGAGCAGCGGCTCCTCTAGTGAGGCATTGCTGGATCTGCGGTGATCGGCAGTGCCGACGGAGGATTCGGGGTCACTTGTCGTGTGGGCGGCGGGTCTTTGTGGAGGAGGCGGGTGGTTGGTGGCGCGAGATCTAGCGCTTTCCCCCTCCCCTGTTTTGGCGTGCGGGTCCCTCTCGCTGGGTAGTGTGTCCTTTGGTCGTCGGTTCCTTGACAGGGGGGTGCGGCTGGTCGTGTTGGGGCAGTCCGTGCGAAATCCCTAGCGGGCAGTGGCCGGCCGCGTCGACGGTGACACCCGAGGGCGCCTTTCCCCTCTTTGGAGACGTCGGAATGGACTGTCCCCACCACTTCCCCTTCCCCTAGGTCTCTCGGGCAAAAGCCCTAACTCTTGTTGGGCGGCACACCCGGTTTAACTACGTATACATGCCAACTGGGCTATGCTCAAGTGGTATCCATGCGAGTTGAAGTCGTAGAGTTGGCATAGGTCCTCACATTTTGCAAGATTTATTCTAGGCATTCCAGCGCCATTCTTTCATATGGCGTGCCAGCCAAGTTTACTAGGTACTATGGCGACTTGCTTCGTTACTCTCAAGTGCTGCATTTGAGACTCTCGTATGAGCTCATAGAGGTAATGAATGCATCCATGCGTGCAGTGCGTGTGCATACATTAATACATATATATGGGCATTTTCGTCTACTTTGTGTGTCTATAAAAAGAGTAGAGATTAATCACCAATTGGTTTAGTGAAAGCTAACAAACCTTCCAATTTTACCACCTTATGTGTACTTGTCCAAGCTAACTAATTTGTGGGTAATTTGTTGTTTTGGTACGCCAGGTACCCACCACACCATCGCTGCTTACTGCTCGCTAACCCAATGACAGGACTAGGACCCTACATTAGATAGAGACTGAACACGTTAGCTAGTTTTAAATCTCATCACAATCATAATATATACCGTACACTTCATACAGATGGTTTTTTATTTGAAAGGCTACTGATGCTTATTATGAAGAAGGAAGTTTCCTGCCATGTGATGTTCCGTTGTCGATTTGCGAAGTCGTAACGCATAGTTGTAAGAAATACCTCTATTTGTAATAAATTATGTGATGGTGACTTGGCGAGCCATGTTTATCTTAGGATGGAACACATGTAAGGCAGCGAGGGTGACATGTCGTATTGGAACGCAAACCACCTTTTAAGAAATTCCACTAGAATTGATGTTCACCTAAAACCACACTGGTAGCTATCATCATTGATTGGCAATGACTGGATCAGCTTGGGTGGAAGAAAAGTGACATGTATCTGTCATCGCGAATTGTACAGAAGAGTGACAACATGATATCAAAATAAGTTTCCAACCAAAAAAAGAAAGATATGAGCATAAGTTGTGGAGTCGTTGAGTTTGAACCAAACGACATTACAAGCACTTTCTATTGCTCTCGTTATTTAGTCATTGTAAGTTAGGTCGCAACATGGTGCTGCTACTGGAAGTTTGGTGTGGAGAAAATTTCAGAAGAGGATCATTTATCTCTTCTTTGTACAAGAGATCAGTAATTATGAAGAGTTTACTGTAGCTGCCACGTAATGGTGAGGGGGGATTGCAAGGGTAAATAGCTCGATGCTTCGTGATGTGAGAACCGCATGGATGTTGCTGCAAAACAGATGATGGTTGAACGGTTCAGCTTGAACCCTAGCTACTCCAAAACAGATGATGGTTGAATGGTTCAGCTTGAACCCTACTGCTCCCTCCCTTCCTAAATATAAGTCTTTGTAGAGATTTCACTATAGACCACATACGGATGTATGTAAATGCGTTTTAAATGTAGATTCATTTATTTTGCTCCGTATATGGTCCATAGTGGAATCTCTTCAAAGACTTACATTTAGGAACGGAGGGAGTACATCTGTCCTGGTTTATTAGTTTTCTTTGTATTTTGTGCCAAACTTTGACCATAGATTTAACTACCAAATATTAATGCATATTACCAAAAATTTGATTCGTATTTGAACATAAAGCATATTACCAAAAGCAACAACTCCATCATCATCCGCCACCAAAAAATCACCGCCCAAATCATCAGCTGAAATGAAAAAGAAGTTTTTTTTACCTTGTTGGCATTTCCCTTAGCACTTGGCGACCCCAGCCTTTTTTGCCGGCTGCGGCGGCTGGACGCGTCGGAGCAGTGGCCATAGGGGTGGCAGGAGACGCTACACGAGGCACAGGATGTGGACAGGGGGCATGAATGGCCTTTTTCTTCTTCTTCTTCTTCACGGCTGTTCCTAGCTCGCTTGCCGCGGGCGCTAGCACCGGGAGGGCGGCCTACAGTCGCTGCAGAGGCGGTGGCCAATCCGCCGGCCTTGTTCGCGGTTGCCGCCGGTACTTGTGGCCAGTGAAGATTTTTCATCCCCAATATTTTTCGGTTCGGGCGGCGGCGGGGAGTTGGTTTACGGCCGTGGTGGTCGGAGGGGTGGTGGAAGGGTCTTGGCTACCCATTCTGGTGATGGGGGTGGTCACCGGTGGCGATGGTGATGCGTGGGCCAGTGCTGGCAGGAAGGATGCAGCCGCGTTGGCAGGAGAAGACGGTGGGACAACTTTTATTAGGCCGCGCGGGGCACCGAGTATATTTAGGCGCCGCAGGGGGGATTTCGACGGAGGAGTAAAAATTGTACTCCCTTATAGAATTTAGGAGATCGGCCAGGTGTGGCTTAGTGGACTAAACTAGAAAAATTACTCCACTATAGCATTTTAGGGGATCGACTAGAGATGCTCTTAGCCAAAGGAGTAGGCACTCCAGACACTAGCGTCACTGGTGTTTCCTTACCTCTATTGGCTGCTCCCTCCACCGTGCTAGGGAGGGGAACCCCAGGACGTTGTTCCCTGAGTTTTTTTTTGCAGACGAGCGGTTTAGTAGTATGGTTATCTTAGTTAGGGTTTCGTTTGTGCATTACTTCGGCTCTAGCGCTGGTGATGGTGGCAGCAAAAATATTTCTCCAGATCTCCCATCGAAGCGCTGATTCTCTCGGCTATTGCTGTATAATCTCCGAGGCGATGTCTGTGCGGATCCTTTGAATCTTGGTGGACGCTTCATGTTCAATGATGTTGGCATCAAGGTAATGGTCCTCTTCTTGCTGCTTCTTTCGGTGGTAGTATTAGGGTAGCCTGCCACGTGTTGAATGCGAAAGGCCAGCCCTTGGGGATTGGGGTTATGTTCCCTAAGAGCATGGTTAATAGAACAGCCTGCTGTTGGCTGTATCGTTGTGCCAGTCACATAAAGCCTTGGTAAAAGTAGACTCATATAATAGATTGGCTATATGTTACAACTATTAGACCGGCTATAGCATTAAATGATTGCATGTGATGGAGGTAGAAAGAAGCCAATAGATTGGGAGGGAGGAAGAAACGCCGGCCTAAAGCCATCACACAGGCTGCATGCAAGCTCTTGTTCCTTGGTTATTGT
The DNA here is from genome assembly GCF_002162155.2 of Triticum dicoccoides. Taxonomy (NCBI): domain Eukaryota; kingdom Viridiplantae; phylum Streptophyta; class Magnoliopsida; order Poales; family Poaceae; genus Triticum; species Triticum dicoccoides. Next base: position 713,527,276 of record NC_041393.1, read on the forward strand.
GCTTCAGCCGGGCTGCGTACATAGCGCCTGCTCCCTTCTCTCTCATCCCTTCTCTTCCCTCCAGCTCAGATTTCGTTCACGCGAAGCAGCTTGTAGCCGGCTGACAAGGACCTATTATACTTGCTCTATTATTTAATGTCGTGGTCTCCTATTCTCCCATTGGACGTCTCCCTTATGCGGCATATTATTTTCTAGTGGTCCGTGCTCCTTTCTCGTTGCAGCAGCGTTCCCTTCACCGTCATTGCAGAGGTGGCAATTTTTTTTAAGGGAGTGTTTCAACTATTGGATTTCCAATGTAAGCAACACTTCTATGATGGGATGACGGCGTTGGCCCAGCTAGATCTTATCTGGACGGAAGATAAAATATCAGTCTGGCTCGAACAATGGAGAGGCAGGGGTGGCGTACATTTGGCTCGTGCTGGAGGTTGAGTTTGTTTGGCATTCTATGTCCTTTAATACAGATCTTGGGCCTTATCCGCAAAAAAAAATGTCCCAAGATTTACCGCCTTAATATGTATAAACTGTTGTAGCAACCAGACAGATAATTTCAAGTTTAAAAAATAAGGCCTAGGGAACTGGACAAATTTTGTATAATTCACCAGCAAGCAAACCAGTCATAAGATGGCGAATTCTATGTCCTGTACTCGTGTAGTAGAATGCATATCATGGAACCAGCTGAATTGGGCTCGGGGTATACCTGCTCTCTTGTGAAAAGGATTCGTCTATATCCGATAATTGGTACTCCCTCTGTCCCGAAATATAAGAACGTTTTTGACACTAGCTTAGTATAAAAAATGTTCTTATATTTTAGGACGGAGGGAGTAGTTGCCAAGTCTTTATCCAGGGACAAAGCCAGGTCAATGATCGGACATGGGAGTCAAGTCGTCATCTTTTAGCACCATTTATTACCTCAAGATTTATATTAATCTGTTAGTGTCGACTAACACCAACGACCATACCTGCTCCGCTCCGATCCTTTCTTTATGGAATATGGACATAAGCGGATGACCCGTCTAATTAGAATCAAAACATTCTTAAGCCCAAATTACATTTGTCCATGTCCTAGTATATTAAGATGCATGGAAAAAGACAACATGTATTCAGCAGCCTAACACCACATGGAAAACATGTATTCAGCAGCCTAACACTACATGGAAAAAGACTCTTCCCAGATTAGCCTCTACTAGCGAGGAAGCCTGCGGTCGACATCAGTGCACATCCTGCCGACGACATTAGCAGCCCGCTAGTACAACTTGTTCAGCTACACAGAGCTGTAAAAACCTTTAATTACGACAAACTCGTAGAGAAAACGTACAACAGTTAGAACAAAATAGAAATCCCTATACCAAGTATGTGGTTTCATGTTGCATGGGATGTAATTAATATGTCACATGATTTAAACAATATAATTGTAGTAGATATAGACATGACCAAAAATGTACTACCAAATGTGACAAACCATATTATCTTAGTGGAAATGATAAATCCCGAATGTTCGGATTTTAAGCATGGCAATCCGAACGTTTTTATGGCAACTTTAGTTCAGGCGAGGTTGGCAAACATGAGAATTTTCTGACAAAATAACGAACCGGGACAAAGTTGCTATGCTTAACATCTAAAATAGCCACCTCATGTGAACTAAAGTTGCCATGGAAAAGGTTCGGGGTGACATGCTAAAATTCCGAACCTACGGGACTTATCAAGGTCCTATCATAGTGCATCACCTCCCATGTGAGCAGAGATAGACACCTATTTAACATAGTTGAGCCTGTAATGGCGTCGTTTTAGTCAAGCCTATGAGAATATTTTTGCACTATTAGTGACTATAGTTTAGCCATTTAACATCATATATAAAATTAGGGAATCAACACAAAGGTTAATTTAAGCATATTCATATTGATAGTTGTTAGCAAATAAAGCACACTACTACAGATACATTGCGCATATACATTGCGGCTTGAATTTCTTACAACCACATGCACACATTGGTCACTAGTGAGGCTTCCTCGGTTTGATGCCTTAATATGCATAAATTGTTGTAGCAACCAAACAGATAATTTGAAATTACGAAAAGAAGGTCCAAGGAACTGGGCATTATTTTTTATAATTCACCAGCAAGCAAACCAGTCATAAGATGGTGAACTCTTTGTGTCACGTAGTAGAATGCATATCGAAGGAACCCGCTGAATTGGACTCGAGGTATGTCTGCTCTTTTGTGAAAATGATTCATCTATCTCTGATAATTAGTGGTTGCGAAGTCTTTTTCCAGGGACAATTTTAGGCCAGGGATCGTACATGGGAGTCAAGTCATCATGTTTTAGCACAACTTAATAACTCGAGTTTCATATTAGTCTGTTGGTGTCTGTTGGCACCAATGATCATACCTGCTCTGATCCTTTGTTTATTGAATATGGACACAAGTGGATGACCCGTCTAATTATAATTGAAACACTCTTAAGCCCAAATTACATTTGTCCCTATCCTAGTATATTAAGGTGCATATGCCTGTTAGGTGGACACCAATGATCATACCTGCTCCGATCCTTTCTTCATTGAATATGGACAGAAGCGGATGACCCGTCTAATTGTAATTCAAGCATTAGCTTCGTATCAGGGACTCCTCACCATATTGGACCACTCTGCTGTTGTTTGATTATTGCTTTATACATAAAGCGGGGCGAAAGCCTGATCCGAGAATTATAATTGAAACACTCTTAAGCCCAAATTACATTTGTCCCTGTCCTAGTATATTAAGGTGCATATGCCCATTAGGTGGATAAAATGTCTTCAGCAGCCTGACAATACATGGAAAAAAGACTCTTCCTTGATTAGCTTCAAGTTGCGAGCAAGCCTATGGTCGACATCACTGCAGGTCACCCTGACGGGTCTATGACATTGGCGGCTCACTACTACAACTTGTTTGGCTACACAGAGTTGTAAAAATGTTTAATTAGCACAAAGGACAAAGTCACAGAAAAATCATACAACAGATAGGCTCAAAATAGAAATCCCATTACCAAGTATAGTAGGAAAAAGCATGATACAAATTACTCAAACACTTCCTACTCGTTTCTGGTGTACCGACAAAGATAACCCCTGATCATATATGGTCCGGTCGAGTAATGCATGTGGTAAGGGCCACTTGTCAAAGATTCCTGGTCTAGACGGTTCATACTAACCACCTTCTCTCTCTCTCTCTATCTCTCTCTCTCTCTCATTCTCATGGTCATGGCATCACACGGTTCTTACAACCGCATTCACTCGTTTCTCCACCGATGGTATCAAGACACCGTACAAGATTTAATTGTGTGTGGGATGTAATTGATACGTCACATGATTTAAACTTTATAATTGTAGTACATATAGACATGACCAAAAATGTACTACCAAATGTGGCACACCATATTATTTTAGCGGAAATGATAAATCCCAAATGTTTGGATTTTAAGAATGGCAATCCGAACGTTTTTCATGGCAACTTTAGTTCTCGCGAGGTAGGCAAACCTGGCAATTTTCTGACAAAATACCGAACCAGGACAAAGTTGCCATGCTTTAAAAACTAAAGTTGCCACCTCATGTGAATTACAGTTGCCATGGAAAAAGTTCAGGGTGACATTCTTAAAATCCGAACATTCGGGACTTATCGGGATCCTATCTTAGTGCATCGCCTGCCTCCCATGTGAGGAGAGATAGACATCTATTTAACGCAGTTGAGCCTGTAATGGCGTCCTTTGAGTCAAGCCGGCGAGAATATTTTTGCGCTATTAAAGACTTTAGTTTAGCCATGTTATCCTCATATATAAAATAAGGGAATCAACGCATAGGTTAATTTAAGCATATTTAAATTGATAGTTGTTAGCAAATAAAGCACAGTACTACAGATACATTGCACATAGACATTGCGACTTGAAGTTCTTACAACCACATGCACACATTCGTCACTAATGAGGCTTACTCGGTTTGATGCCTTAATATACATAAATTGTTGTACCAACCAGAAAGATAATTTGAAATTACATAAAGAAGGTCCAAGGAACTGGGCAAAATTTTGTATAATTCACCAGCAAGCAAACCAGTCATAAGATGGCGAACTCTTTATGTCGGGTAGTAGAATGCATATCAAAGGAACCTGTTAAATTGGATTCGAGGTATATCTGCACGTTTGTGAAAACGATCCGTCTATCTCTGCTAATTAGTGGTTGCGAAGTCTTTGTCCAGAGACAATGTCAGGTCATTGATCATACATGGTAGTCCAGTCGTCATGTTTGAGCACCACATAATAACTCGATTTTCATATTATTCTGTTGGTGTTGGCCGACACCCATGATCATACCTCCTCCGATCCTTTCTTTATTGAATATGGACACAAGTGGATGACCCGTCTAATTATAATCAAAAAACTCTTAAGCCCAAATTACATTGGTCTCTATCCTAGTATATTAAGGTGCGTATTCCCGTTAGGTGGACAAGATGTATCTTCAAACAGAGTTCCGCCCCACTTTATAAACAAAGCAACACCTGAAGAAGTACACGGTTGAACGATATAAGATGGTGAGATAACCCTCTTACCAAATTACATAAAGAAGGTCCAAGGAACTGGGCAAAATTTTGTATAATTCACAAGCAAGCAAACCAGTCATAAGATGGCGAACTCTTTATGTCGGGTAGTAGAATGCATATCAAAGGAACCTGTTAAATTGGACTCGAGGTATATCTGCACTTTTGTGAAAATGATCCGTCTGTCTCTGCTAATTAGTGGTTGCGAATTCGATGTCTTTATCCAGAGACAATGTCAGGTCATTGATCGTACATGGTAGTCCAGTCATCATGTTTGAGCACCACATAATACCTCGAGTTTCATATTATTCTGTTGGTGTTGGCTGACACCCATGATCATACCTGCTCCGATCCTTTCTTTATTGAATATGGACACAAGTGGATGACCCGTCTAATTATAATCAAAAAACTCTTGAGCCCAAATTACATTGATCTCTATCCTAGTATATTAAGGTGTGTATTCCCGTTAGGTGGACAAGATGTATCTTCAAATAGAGTTTCGCCCCGCTTTATAAACAAAGCAACACCTGAAGAAGTACACGGTTGAACGATATAAAATGGTGAGATAGCCCTCTTACCAAATTACATAAAGAAGGTCCAAGGAACTGGGCAAAATTTTGTATAATTCACAAGCAAGCAAACCAATCATAAGATGGAGAACTCTTTATGTTGGGTAGTAGAATGCATATCAAAGGAAGCTGTTAAATTGGATTCGAGGTATATCTGCACTTTTGTGAAAATGATCCATCTATCTCTGCTAATTAGTGGTTGCGAATTCGAAGTCTTTATCCAGAGACAATGTCAGGTCATTGATCGTACATGGTAGTCCAGTCATCATGTTTGAGCACCACATAATACCTCGAGTTTCATATTATTCTGTTGGTGTTGGCTGACACCCATGATCATACCTGCTCCGATCCTTTCTTTATTGAATATGGACACAAGTGGATGAGCCGTCTAATTATAATCAAAAAACTCTTAAGCCCAAATTACACTGGTCTCTATCCTAGTATATTAAGGTGCGTATTCCCGTTAGGTGGACAAGATGTATCTTCAAACAGAGTTCCGCCCCGCTTTATAAACAAAGCAACACCTGAAGAAGTACACGGTTGAACGATATAAGATGGTGAGATAGCCCTCTTACCAAGTTGATCTTGAGATATCTAGCACAGGCAGAACGCAGTGACTACGCTACCAGCAATGAGCACCGGACGAACTAAACAATCCAACGCTACGACCTAGCACACCTAAGCTCCACAACAACGCCCCAAGAGAGAGAACGGCGCCGAGCGTCGCCGCTGCCGAGTCCACACCGGACGAAGGTGTTCGCCCGAAGCCCTGACACAATGAGAAGAACCAGAGCGACGTCTTCAAGAAGAGCGCAACAACCGTTGTCAGCGCTAAGGCACCGAGCTTTCTCTTGGCTACTCACACATGCCACCATGAGGCCGCCGGGAGGCGATCGATGATGTCAGATCCCTAGATCTAGATCAGGATGCCACCCCTAAGAGAGAGAGAGAGAGAGAGAGAGAGAGAGAGAGAGAGAGAGAGCATGTCCGAGTTACCCGCCACAACACCTCCCATTGCCCACACAACCCGGGAAGAGGGCCACCACCACCGCAATGATGTCCGGTGAAGAGCAATGATTCGAACTGCTAACTGGGGCCCCCGCCCCACCATCCCTGTTGTGAGATATCGTACGCTACTCACATCAGAATGCACACAACCACAGTAAGAAGAGCGGCGACACTCCATCTAGTCCTAGCCGGACATCATCCCCGCGTTACTACTGGAATTAGCTAATTTGCCGTCCATTAACTCTTTGTCGTCCGCTGGCTGACGTCAAAGAAGGTCTTTACCGTCAGCCACACAAAAACTGACGGCAAAGAACTGGCTGACGGCAAACTAGGTCTTTGCCATCAGCCAGTTCTTTGCCGTCCGCTGGCTGACGGGAAAGAAACTTTGCCGTCCGCTAGCGGCCGGCAAAGAGGTTGGTGGGTCCAGTTATTGTTTAACCAACTCAAGCCCGCCGGCCGCACCTATTTGCCGTCCGCTTGCGGACGGCAAAGAATCTTTGCCGACCATTGGCGGATGGCAAAGAGGCGGGTACATTAACGGCCGTCCCGCCCCCGTCCTCTGTCACTTCTCTCCACTCTCTCGTTCCCTCCCCACCCACACCCACGCCGTCACCGCCGACCCCATCTGCCGTAGCCGGCCGCCCCGCACCCCACCCCTGCGGCGCCTCGACCTCCACCACACCCCCGCTGCCCCTTCGACGTCGC
>NC_041393.1:713534421-713534939 GCF_002162155.2 Triticum dicoccoides
ACCGGCCCGGGCCGCTGCCGCCGACCATGTCCGACGTAGCCGGCCGCCCCGCCGCCCTGCATCCCTTCCCGACCTGCACCACGGCCCTACCGCCCCTTCCACGTCGTCCAGCCGCACCGCGGTCGTCCCCACCACGTCGCCATCCCCGCCCCGTCCCGCCGCGGCCGTCCAGCCTCCCCCTCCACCGGGTCAACTCGTCATCCAGCGGCCGCCCAGCCATCCGGCCTCCCCCTCCACTGGGTCGCCGCCTCCTCCTGCACGTGAACTCCTCCCCCTTTTATTTGTTTAATTAATTTCTTTTAGTTTTATTTAGTTTAGTTTCTGTTTTAGTTATAGTTTTAGTTTTAGTTTAATTTTAGTTTCAGTTTAGTTTTAATTTACTTTATTTTAGATTAATTTTAGTTTTATTTTATTTTATTTTATTTTAGTTTATTTTAGATTAGTTTTTTTTTGTTTAGAAGAAGCAGCAGAAGGAGGAGGAGGAGGAGGGAGGAACAGGAGGAGGAAGAAGAAGAAAG
>NC_041393.1:713535549-713564741 GCF_002162155.2 Triticum dicoccoides
AGACCCCGACAATCGACACCCCGACCCCCCACCCCGACCACGACCCCGACACCCTGACACCACACACCGACACCCTGACAGCACACCCCGACCCCGACCCTGACACCCTGACACCCCGATCGACCCCGGACATGATGATGATACAAAAATATCATATATATTTGTGTTGGTCGGGTGTATTTTTATTATGTTCATGATGATGATACACTTAAATTATATACATATTATTATGTTCATGTTAGGTATCCAATTTTTTTATGTTGTACTAATTTTTTTTACTCTTTGTCATAGCAGGTGGTGGTAGGATGGTGGGCAAGGGTCCAGAGCGCCCCGAGCCTCCTGCGAGCGCTACTGGGAGGGGTGGTTCCATTATTGCACCCCAGCCCCTCCGGAGAGCGCTGCGAGACAGTATGCAGACAACTCCGGCGGGCGCCTCTACTTCTATTGGGAGAGGTCAGGAGAGGACGAAGAAGGCTGCTGGTAGAGGTGCACGTGGCAGAGGGAGAGGTAGGAAGGCTGCTACGCCTTCCTCGCCGTCACCCTCTGCTGATTCACCCGACCATAGAACTTCTCCGTCTGACGTGGACCCGTCTCGGACACCGGTCCATGAGCCTTGGGTTGCCGATCCTTCGCCCCACCAGACTCGGGTCACCGATCCTTCGCCCCATGTGAGTCCGGTCCGAGAGTCTGGCCGGAAGACTCCGGTCACGGGGTCTTCGTCCCAGAAGACTCCGGTCCCGCCATCTTCTTCCCACGAGACTCCGATCCCACCGTCTTCTTCCCACGAGACTCCGGAGTCTAGTGGCCCGGAGGATGGTAGTGAGGACACCTTTTCAGATGATAGCTACAGCGACGACGAGCTGGTTGAGAAGGGCAAGAAGGTCTACAAGCGTGGTTGTACAAAGCTCCCGCCAGTGCCGACAACCCCCGACAAGAGGTGGTTGATTGCGCCTAAAGGGTTGAAGTAAGTGCATTTACTATTTTTTAACCTTTTGCCTTCATGTTCCTTCAAATTAATTACTAATGCGTTGGCCTTGTCATACTCTAGGGGCTGTGTATACACCCATGGCCGTGGTGTCCACAGGCCCAACCAGGTCCTTAGCACGCTTTGCCGGCAGCACTTCCCTGGGTGGGTCACGATGCCTGGTGAGGGTCAGGTTCCATAGCTAGCACTGAGGTGGGAGCTGTACTCTATTGCCCCGGCCCCTCGGGGGAGATGGTCGCCGGTGTCGTGTGCGAGATGGTGGCCAACATTGTGTTCCATCAGTTTTGTGTAATTTCTCCTTTACAAAATTAAAAATGAACACTACCTAACTAGTGATTGTACTAATCATTGTTGTCTTCTTTGATTGTAGACCTTCTACAGGGTTTCAGAGGGAGAACAGGAGGCCACGGCTATGGTTGTCGAAGTCGAGTGCAAGCGCCTACTTTAGAACTTATGGCACGAGGCTCGGGTGCAGGCCGTTCGAGACTACTACGCCTTGCCGGGTATTAGGAGGGCCAAGAAGAAGTGTCGCGACAAGTTTCCGAGTAGGGAGAAGTACTTGGCGGTAATTATACCTATTCTTAAGGCCTTGAACTTAGTTTTCTTGACTTGATTCATAGCGCGGAAATTTCTCTTGACTCATTTAGGTGCCCCCGAGATGGTGTGTCGATAAGATGGACTGTTGGGAGGTGTTGGTGGATGCGTGGTGCTCTCCCCGATGGCTACTTGAACACCAAAGGGCCAAGGATAAACGCGACCAAATGGAAGGTGTGCCACACCATCAAGGGAGCTCCAACCTGTTTGAGTACAGGGATAACTGGGTATGCGGTTTGCTACATGATTCATGCAATTTCATTCTTCGTGGTAGCATTTATCCATTCCAAAATGACTTAATATGCTTAGTTAATTAGTTTAAAAAGGCACAACTACCTTGGATAGTTCATTTATGACATATTTAGCTCTGGAATGACATAATAACATTTAGATAGCTCTATAAAATGACTAAATATGCTTTAGTTAGTTAACACATGGCATAACCACCTTCGATAGCTCAATAACGACCTAAACTAATCTTAGCTAGTTCATTCATGACATAATTAGCTCTAAAATGACATAATAACCTTATATAGCTCTATAGAATGCCTAAATATGTTATAGTTAGCTAGAAAATAACATAACCACCTTGGATAGCTCAATGATGACATAATAATCTTGGTTACCTCGAAAATGACCTAAACTTAGCTTATTTTCCTCGAAAATGACATAATAACCTTTCTTAGCTCCAAAATGACCTATTTACATAGCAATATCATTCTTAATGCTAGCTTGATCCCTTAACTAATATTTTGTTCCTCTGTCAGGCGCAGTACAATAAGAAGCCTGTGCCAAGTCTGTTCGACCTCTATGGCATGACCCATATGGCCCCGTACAAGAAGGCCAAGGCATTCACGGAGTCTGACCTAGATCATCTAGAGAGCTTCACCAACATCTCCTCCCACCACAAGCTTGTGAAGTACAGAGACGAGGGGAAGGCGAGGAAAGGGGAGGACTTTAACCCGAGCAAGGATCCTTTTGATACAGAGCAGGTGATGATATCTGATGGCGGGAGGTCCCATGGCGCTCAAGCCATTGGTGATGGACTGATACGTTGTCCTAAGACTCTCCCGCAGATTAAGAAGTGCCTGAGTAGCTCTGATCCCGAGATAACGCCTCGTGCACGGCCCGTGGAGCTCACCGTGGCGGTTAGTTATACAGACCCTCTGACCTTTCCTCCATTACATTGTGTGTGCGTCTGTCGATGATTACAATGCTAATGATGAGTGCTGCGTAGCAGGCAGCGGTTGATAAAGAGAGATTGAAGACCCATGCACTTTTGGAGGAGGCAAAAAGGGATGCGGCGGAGAGGGACAGGGAGAGGGAGGAGAGGACGGCTAAGCTGTTGGAGGAGGAGAGGAATCCGAACGATGCGTCTCACCGGGCCCTATACGAGCTCATCGTGGTACGTTTCTCGTGCATATTAGCCCAATCATGCACGTAATGTTCACATTACTAACTAATATGACTGACTCGTGAGAACCAAATGTGCAGACCATGTGCGAGAAAAACGGTCAGGCCCATCCGTCCATGCCCCAAATTGCTTCGGCGGCCACGGTGCGTTTCATTTGAATGGTCCTTAGTTACTACTATTTACTTTTCCATTTGCATCATGCTAACAAGACATTATTGGAAATGATCTTTGGTTCAACTTCGCTCCCAACAAGCATCGACCAATCCTTCCGCGTCTGCCAATGCCAGAACACCGACCGGTCCTTCACCTCCGTGTGCCACTGGCGTAGCCCCGACCATTCCAACACCTTCGTGATAACGGTATTTTTCTTCTTATTTAGCCTATTAATCCATGTATAACATAATTTAGCCTATTTAGTCCACAAATGACATAATAAGATGAAGAAAATCAAGGAAGAGGAACCAAAGATCAATAAGCTTCCTTGTTTTTATTTGTAAATGGCATAATAACCTTGCTAACCTCATAAATGTCATATACTTAGCTTGTTGTCCTCTAAAATGACACAATAAGCTTAGTTAGGTCAAAAACGGCATAATTAGCTAGGTTAGCTGAAAAATGACCAAGTTTACCTAGGTTACCTCCAATATGATCCATTTGACCTACGTTGGCTCCCAAATGATCCATTTAACCTATGTTAGCTCCAAAATGACCAATTTATCTAGCTTAGCTCTAAATTGACCTACACACTTAGCATTTTTACCCACCTTAGCCCAAAAATGGCATTTTTACCTACCTTAGCCTATTTAGTCCACAAATGACATAATAAGATGAAGAAAATCAAGGAAGAGGAAGAAAAGTAGGAAGAAAAGAAGAAGAAGAAGATCTTCTTCTTCTTCTTCTTCTTCTTCTTCTTCTTCTTCTTCTTCTTCTTCTTCTTCTTCTTATCTTCCTCTTCCTTTTCTTGTAGCTAGTCTTCTTCTTCTTTTTCTTCTTGTGTTCTAACTTTCATGTTTCCCAATTTGCAGATTTGCTTTAGATCGATGAGGAAGCTTGCATTGATGGAGTGTCCTATTCTTCTCTTGCTTCCTTGTTGTTTATGAAAACTTGTTGGATATGTACATATGTCTATATGGATATGTTGTTGGAAACTTGTTTCTGGATATGTATGCACATATATGGATATGTTGGACTTTTATGTTGTTGGATATGTTGGATTTGATGAAATATGTTGTTGGACATGGTCTTATATTGTTGGATATGTTGGAGTTATATGTATGTTTGTATATCTATTATATATCTGTTATATGTTGCCCAATTAAATTGATTAGAAAATAATGGATATATAGCCTCTGCCGTCTGCTAGCGGACGGCAAAGAGCTTCGCCGTCTGCTAGCAGATGGCAAAGAGGACACGTGGCAGCTACCTGTAGACACTGGGAACACTGGCTGCCTATTTAGTCATCTATGCCGTCTGCCAGCGGACAACAAAGACCTTTGAATCTTTGCCGTCAGCTGGCGGACGGCATAGCTGGCCACGTGGCAGCTTCTCAATGCTGGCCTAACTAAGCTCTTTGCCGTCCGTCAGTGGTCGGTAAAGAGCTTCGACTTAGTTCCGTCCGCTGGCGGACGACAAAGAGCGCCATTAACCGCCTAACGGCTCTGACGCCACCCCAGTGCCGTCCGCTATCTTTGCCGTCTGCTAGCCTCAGATGGCGGACGACACAATCCTTTGCCGTCTGTTTTATAGGAAGCGGACGGCAAAGAATGCCTTTGCTGGCACCTGTTCAGACGGACATTTTGCCATCTGCTGGCAGACGGCAAAGAAGTTTGCCGTCCGACATCTATGCCTTTGCCGTCTGCCATGGCAGACGGCAAAGAAGCTGATTCCAGTAGTGAGTCTGGGTAGGTTCCTCCATCATATGACCCAACCACACCTGCGTCCCTAGCCAATGTCCGGTGGACTAGCGAGGGGGGGGGGGCACGACTCCGAGAATGCTGACGGGCGCCAACGATCTAGCCTCGAGCCCATGGCCAAGCGAGTTCACACGACACCATGCTCGTGATCACCAGGGCACCGACGCAATGATATCATGACCACCACCACCACCGACCACCGGACGCATGAGGGGAGCACGAGCACCACTAGCGAGCACATCCCGGGCCAAGCCCGACCTCTCCTATCCGAAGCACATGCTCTGATCCACCCGAGCCCCGATCTGGACCTTCCCCGTCACGCTTATGGCCGGCACCACCGGCGCCCGCCCAACCCTGCGCACCATCAATACAGACCCAAAGATAACGGGGTCGCCGCCACCACTGCACGCTGTGTGTAGTGCCCCAGCCGCCTCGGGCACCAGACAAACCAGATCTAGGACAAGACCCGGCCAGCCACCGCTGCCACATAGCTAGAGCACTTGGTGCGCCCAGGCCACCGCGCCCACCTCCCTGCAGATACCCAACCGGGCCTTCGACCACTACGCGCGCCGCGCGCCAGCGCCCTGGCACCAGTTTTGGCCGGACAGATTATTTGAAACTACAAAAAGGTCACTAGACAAAATTTTGTATAATTCACCAGCAAGCAATCCATTCATAAGATGGCGAACTGTTTGTGTCGGGTAGTAGAGTGCATATTGGAAGAACCTGCTGAATTTGATTCTAGGTATACCTGCTCTTTTGTGAAAATGATTCGTTTGTATCTGATAAATTGTGGCTGGCAAGTCTTTATCCAGGGACAATGTCATGTCAGTGATCGTACATGGGAGTCAAGTCGTCAAGTTTTAACACCACTTATTAACTCGAGATCCATATTAGTCGTTGGTGTCGACTTACACCAATGATTATACATTCTCTAATCCTTTCTTTATGAAATATTGACACAAGTGGATTGCCCGTCTAATTAGAATCGAAACACTCTTTTTAAGTCAAAATTATGTTTGTCCATGTCCTGGTATATTAAGCCGCACATGCCCGTTAGGTGGACAACATGTCTTCAGCAGCCTAACACTACATGGAAAATGACTCTTTCTTGGTTAGCCGAGCAAGCTTGTGATCGACATCAGTGCACATCGCTGCTGACGGGTGTATGGCATTGGCAGCCCACTAGTACAACTTGTTCGGTTACACAGAGATGTAACTATATTTCATTAGGACAAAGTTGAAAGTCATAAAAAAACATACACCATTAGAAACAAAATAAAAATCACAATATGAAGTAGAGTGGAAAAAGAGTGATACAAATTACATACACGCTGCTACTCGTTTCTGTCGTACCGACTAAGACAACCCCTTATCATATAGAGTCGGGTCGATCAATGCATGTTGTAAGGGCTGCTTGTTAAAGATTCCTGGTCTAGGCGGTTCATACTGACCACCTTTCATAAATTGGAAGAGCTGTGCATCATCCAACCTTCTCCCTTTTTTTATGGCATGTGATAATCATATTGGTTGACATGATTCCATAATAATTTCTTGGGATTTCTTCCATTTTATGTTATTTTCTCGAAAATACGTATCCTGGGGAAACCGACAAAAAGTAGTGTGTGAACATGGTAAGATTCCACAAAGCCTACAGTGTATTTCACAAAATAACCCATCATACAGTTTGGACTCGTCATAACTCATTCACCCTTTTGCGTTGAGCCACTTGAGTTGCCCTTGGAGTTGTTACGCTTGATGTTCCTCTTTTTTCCCCAAAAAATTCTTGAGGCTAGAGCCATGTGATCATTGAAAACATATTTGTTCTGGCATCTTCAACTTGTACTGCCTTGGCCTTCAACACAAGGGAGGGTTTCTTGATCCCACGAGGACGTGCAAGGGCATTCTCGGTGGTCTTGCTTAAGATTCAAATGGAGATGAACTCACTCAACACATCATTGGAAAACAAGGAGTGGAAGTCCAGTCTTTCGGGAATCAATAAAGACATGTTCTTGTCAAATGGAGTGATTACTTTAAGAAATGTGTGCTTGATCAATTTGTCATCCAATGCATTGATCCCATGGCCCCTGAAAGAAACCGCAAGCATAGTAGGCTTACGGTTAAATTCTTCCAGGGCTCATTTTTGTGCATGCCAAACTCTTCGTCTTCATCTTGAATAACATCAAAATTGGAGTGTTAGATGCTTGAGCCGCCCATGAACAAAGTGTTGAAATGATCACAAACTTCTATAGTGGTCATGATGGGATGGGGGTGAGCAAGGTTCTCAGAGGTCAGTGACTTCTGAATGATGAACAAGGCGGATGCATTGAGTTGCATGTGCGCTTCTTAGTTTGGAACCAGGTTTCTCGTGTCGTATGGGTTGAACCCGTCGTCAGTGACTCTCCACAATTGTGTTGATGAGATACTAATGTGAGATTTCATGAGAAATAACCAATTAGTAAATTAGATGCATCTAACATGTGCTGGGGGGCAAGATGAGTTATATGAGGCATAGGGAGGTGGCCGAGGAATTTGCGCACGTATTGTTTTTCCAATGGGTTTTATTAGGTGTCAAATGACTAGATCCTTCTTTGGAAGAGTTGGCATCAACTTCATGGGTAAGAGCTTCCTCTACTATCTTTGGGGAGATGGTGGGATTAGTGATACCTTGAACTTTAAGTAAATTAGCCAACAAAGTTTGCACATCAGTAACCATAGATGTTCGAAGTGTTGCCATGGCATCATTCAAATTAGCTCTATTTCAGGTAGCACTCACCATGATGGGAGGTGCTTCACCTTCCGTAGTATCATCGTTGCCATACTATTTAGGAGGTAAAGCCCTTAATACAAAAGATGAGCACTACAAAAAAAACACTTCCATGATGATACGTGTTTGTCACACTAGGTCGTGTTTTTTGTCATGCATGTACATCCATGACGATTTTATGACAGAATCAAGATAGTCATACCTGTGCTGTCATAGAAGTGTTCCATGACATTACCAAAATTATCATCATGGAAGTGTCCACTTCCATGACGATAAATCGCGTGTCGCAGAAGTGCTTTCGTCAAGGGTGACCGACACGTGGCATCCACTCTAACGGAACACCGTTAAGCTATCGGGTTTGGTTTTGGATCTGATAACCCGTTAACAGCCCCGACCAATGGGGATTTTCCACGTGTAAAATCATCATTGGCTGGAGGAAACACGTGTCGGCTCATCGTTGGGACATATGTCATCCACTCATTGGATAGAAGGCGCCTATGATACATCGACACGTGGCACGGCCCAGCAGTGGCCCATTCCTGTGAAAAGGCCGGCCCGTTTGACTTGGTCAAAAGGTGACGGGCCGGCCCATGGAAAGCCTTATAACGGCTTGTTCGCATATAGCCCATTTACAGCCCGCTAACCCAAGGCCCGTTACGCCCTATCCGAATTAGGCCCAGTAGAGTCATCTGGGCCATCCAATATGATTCCAGCCCGTTTTCACTTCTGGCCCATGTATGGCCCATGACGTCTTTCAGCCCATATGAGGCCCTTTGTAACTCTTGGCCCATTAACGACCCGTGGTGAAACTGCCCGTAATGAACAGTGCATCACTTTACACCCATTAACGCCTGTGGTGAAACTGGCCCGTAATGAAGAGTGTATCACTTTATACCCATTAACGGCCCGTTATTCCGTTGGGCCATTTCCAGCCCAAGTTATCTTTCGTCCTTCTGAGGGCCCATTTATTCTTTGGCTCATTTGCAGCATTCGGTTACTTACGGCCCGTTATTGTTATTTTCTGCTTGTGGGCCAAATTCAGCCCCTCGTTACAGTCGGCCCATTTGTGGACCGTTAATCTGTTGGGACATTTTCATAGCATCACCAAATACGGCCTATTAACGACCCGTTATGGTCGGCCCATAAAATGTACGATTTCCATTAAAGGCCCGTCTACGGCCCATTAAAGGCCCGTACAATACCCATAAATGAGCCGGCCCTTACAAGGCCCATGGATCCTATGAGACATAGAAGGCCCATGGATCCTACGAGACGTAGAAGGCCCATGGATCCTATGAGACGTACAAGGCCCATGGATCTGACGGCCCATTGAAGGCCCATGGATCCGACGGCCCGTACATGACCCATGGATCGTACGGCCCATGAAGGGCCATGGTCGGGCAAGTTGGCCCCCGTTTGAACGATATAGCATATTCAAATAATTATCCTACTCAATACCATCACCTCTAAAAAGCATACACTATAGAACAAAGAGATCAATGCATAGAAAGGTAGAATAATCCTACACTATACAGTAAACAAATTACAACCGATTATACCCACTGGGCATTATGGTTCGGCACAGGTGATAATAAAGCATACACAAACAGCAAATTACATACACTGGGCAAATACAGCTCATACATCATGGACGCGCATCAACTTAACTCCATTTGAACTATAATCGATTGGTCGGATTCAGGTAGCACAAATTCCAGTCTGCAAAATCTCCAATTCCTTCATGGTTACCTCAGTGTGTTGTTTCTTTTTTTTGACTCCTCCATCTAATACCTGCATGTCCAGTCTCAACTTGTTGATTAAATGTTGACAATCATGTACACGTTGTCTTGCCACCTCTAATTGATGCTCGAGAACATCAGCACATTCCAATTCCAATCCATAATCATTTGGTAATGGCCATGCCGCACTGCTAGCAGATCTTTGTGTTGATGTCACTTCATCCTGAAATGTTTCTGTAAGTACACATGACTAGGGCAAAAATATAGTTACAACAGTGAAGCGAGCAAGACACTATTTTGTACTACATGGCAAAACAGGACTAACAATAATGTTACACGTCACTTTCAAAAAAAATGTTACACGTCATGAAGCATAAGCAAGTGATATTTTAAAAATTATAAAAAAATAGTCTGTGCAGCCTGCATACAGAAATCCCTCTTAGTTCACCAGAGGAGCATGATGTCGGGAACCAATCGAAAACACAGATAATTTACAAATTTAGACAACACGTTGCATATAAGTAAGCAAGCAGTTGGCCATTCTGTATCTCAATTAAAGTCTTAGGGAGCATAATGAACAGCAGAGGGTTTCATACAAACATACTACAACAGGCAAAACTATGCAATCATTAGCGTAGCATAAACTAGATTGTCAGCCTCATGCAATAATAGTTGGTTAATAGAATGCAAACCTTCAGGCACACTTTGGCAGAGTAATTAAATGGTAAGACCATTAATTATGTCAACTAATAGTTATACAAGTACCGAGCATTAGGCATGATTATTTGGGCATCTCATTAACTGAGGACAAATAAAGCAATTGAAAAGAGCAAATTAACTATGCGTGATACAAACAAGGAATTGAACTTTTGAGTTGCATACAGTGACTTACCTTAGCAGGTTGAAGAGGCTCAGCGCAGCTCGTACTTCTCTTGCAAGGCTCCTTCCTAAGATATTGTACTTGGAAATCCTCAATCTTATCTTCAATGCACCCCCTCTCCAAGGTGACACAAACTAGTTACTCGTCTCCTTGGAAGATAAATATGCATACTTTCCAGTCTGTGAACACAAAAGGATGAGATTATAACAAAACAACACCACATAATGGAACATGCCGCATCTCTTGCACTTGCACACAATGAAATAAGCATTTACTATGTCTGCACTATGTAAAAACTAGGCATACCTTCGAACTGGATCTCCTGGTATTCTTGGAGAGCCTATTGTAGTGTACAGCCAAACCTTTATGTCACCTATGAGTTAGACAAGGCCCCACTACAGCAGCCCTTAGTGTTTAAATCATTGACAAGCTCTGTTAGAGTGTTAGGTCAAGAACAACAAGTAATCAAAGCAAATAGTCCTAGTATGGCTGGCTGATGCAAACAAGCAATTGAACAGATGTGTCAGCAAATCTTACATATCAAGAAAAGAAGCAAAGAAGGAGGCTTAAAGACCATCACTTGACTGACTAGATTTAAGGGGCATTTAAACATCATGTGCAACGTATGAAACAACATAAACATTGCATATTCCACATTCTACAATGGAATGCACATGTATTAGGTTATACCATGTATCATGATGCCTAAATGTACAAATAGCAGGCAGGAGTGATTCATCATTGCACGCATAATTGAATTGCAGGTTAAGGGCCAGTTCAATTCCGCCTTTTCAGGGCATATTGTCAAAATAAGCCATAAAAGATGTAAAGAAGTCATTTTTGAGTTATGGGCTCGGGCTTAACTAATTTCACTTTGGAGGGGGGTGTTTCGGATAGAACCTCACTAAAAATTGCTGGGAAGGGGAATAGTGAAATGACTCGGTTGTCTGCCTATATTACACTCAAAATGCAACTGCTGATGCCCGTGTCACACCTGACCCTCAAGTAAAAACAAACACGCAAGCATTCATTGCCTGCCCGCTTGCATCTCCTCTCCCCTTTCGCTCTACCTCAACCCCCTGCGTGCAGCACTAGGGTTCCTCCAGCGAGCCGTTGCCACTGGTCCCATCTAGCCTGGTCCTCGACGATGCTATGTCCAGCTAGGCTACATGGCCAGCGGGTAGGGGCAAATCTCCCTGGATGCTCCTCCCTCTGGCGCCGCCCCTCATTCTGATGGTCTCCACCAGCTGCTCCATGTGGTTCATCCAACACACTACTCCGGTGGGTGTTGCACAACTACGGCTGATGCCAAACTCCGGCAGAAGGCACCTTATTCCCCCTCCCCTCCTCCCAGGCCATGGCCTTGAGGTGCTGTTGAAGGATGAGCTCATCCAACAAGGTGAGGATCTCCTCCGATTTTCTGCCAAATTTTCATTCTGATCCACTATACGATGAATTGCTATGAGTTGCTTCTGCTACTGCTATATGATGCATTGCTATGAGCTGCTTCTGCTGCTGCTATATGATGAATTGCTATGAGTTGCTACTGTTGTATGCAAGGTTGAAAAAAGCGGTAGGCGTAAGCGAGGCGGTTAGCCTTTGCCTAGTGCCTAGGCGGTGCCTAAGCGCCCTAGGCGCGGCCTAGGCGGTAATATAGTTTTTACTTGTAGTGTATTTGTGATTATTATATGGGTGTTGATATTAGTTTAGGGCATATAAATAAGTTAATTACCGTCTACTACCATCGGAATATAACCCGTTTGGTATATTAGTGCAGTATGTGGCATCATTTCTTGCTTGCATTGGAAATTCCTTGCTTGCCCTGCCTAGACCTCCATTTATGCCCTAGGTGAGGCGTTTGGCCATTGCCTAGCGCCTAGGCATGCCTAAGCGCCTCCTAGGCACTGCCTTTTCCAACAGAGGCTGTATGATGAGTTGCTATGAGCTGCTGCTGCTGCTATATGATGAGTTGCTATAAGCTGCTCCTGTTGTCGTGGTTCTAAGTTTGACAGTAGAATGGGGGGTAGGTATGGAGAGGCAAGATCCTAGCTATGGAGTAGTTGTACACACGAGTGTTTAACGAGTTTAGGCCCTTCTCTGAGGAAGTAATAGCCCTACGTCTCGGAGCCCAGAGGCGGTCGACTGGTTTATGTGTTTAAGGATTACAGGGGTGCGAACCCTTCTACCAGTGGAGGGGGGTGGCTTATATAGAGGACGCCAGGACCCCAGCCAACCCACGTAGCAGAGGATTAAAGTACATTAAGGCCGGGCGTTACTGGTAACGCCCTACTTAAAGTGTCATCATGACCATTAAGACTACTTAATTACAGACCGTTTAGGTACAGAGTAGATCCTGAACTCCTGATGGTCGAGTGAGTCTTCATGGTCGAGTGTCTTCTAGCCGGTCGAGTGAAGTCTCTCTTGGTCGACTGGAAGGTAGCTTCGTCTAACTATGTCCTTGGGCATGGTATCTTAGATAGGTCCATGACCCTATCCTAGGTACATAACATCATCATTAGCCCCCGAATGGATCGAGGTTCGAGTGAGGAAGGAGTTGATGATTTTCCCCGACTCATTTCCTGCGCTTTGATTGTGTCGTATCTTGGATCGGCGATTTTTCTTCTGGCGTTGGCGTCAACTTTTACTTCAGTCGCCTTGATCCATTCTTATCTTCTGTCGAGTGAACTTTTGAACTTTGGTGAACTTCCGAGCGATGGATCTCGGGAAAGATATCGTCTGACAGATTGATCTGCTGCTAGCGGATTTTGCGGGATCCAAAATTTGGGAAGCGCGCGAAGCGGGGCGGTCCGCGGCAATCGGACGGGATAAGACGTGCATGCCTCGATTTCCGCGCCACCTTTTTTCGCCACGTATCGTGTTTGCGCGACTGTTTCGGGATGTGATAGGATCGCTCGAACCCACTCGTTAGCCACCCGGAAGCGCCCTTATATAAAGCACCGAGGGAGTGTTTTTTGAACAGTGGCTTCCCATTCTTCTCTCTTCCCTCTTTGCTCCGCCCACTGCGCCTGCTCTTGCCTCCGCCCGTCCGCCCCTCGCGCGCTTCGCCGGTGATAATGGTGAAGGAGAAGACGGCGGCCCTAGAGCGCGCGAGGAAGGCGACGACGACGGGGCAAGCAAAGGGGAGACCGTCCAGTCGGGGCGGATCTTCGTCAAGGTCCCGCCTGCCGAAGGGTTGGGTCCAAGGGGATTGGATCCGCTCGACCATCACTGAGAAAGATCTCAACGACCTGGCCAATGAGGGTCTGATCCCCCACGGGTCAGCGAGGCTCCCGGGGACCGAGTGTCAACCGCAGCCGCAGGAGGGTGAGTGCGTTCTCTTAGCCACTCACGTAGACCGTGGTTTTTCTCTGCCGCCGAGTGTGTTCTTCCGAGGGTTTCTGAATTTCTTTGGGGCGCAACTCCACCATTTCAATCCTAATTCCATCGCCTATCTTGCTGCCTTTGTGTCCATGTGCGAGAACTTCCTGGGTTGTCGACCGCACTGGGGTCTCTTCAAGCACATATTCACCTGTCGCTCACAAACAGTGAAAAAGGCGAGTCCTGACGATGAGAGGACCAAGGTTATTCAGATGTGTGGGGGTCTTGGGATTCAGTTGAGGAATAAGAGCACTTTCCCGGCCATGACCCTTCCTGAGTCGGTCAGAGGGTGGCAGTCGACTTGGTTCTACTGCCAAGACGAGTCGACGCCGGGGCAGTCGACTGGTCTCCCTCCATTCTCCATGGACCGAGTGGACAAACCGTCTTCTCTGAAGGTGCTTCCTGAGGAGAAAGCCGAGGTAAAAATGTTGATGGAGCGCGTGGTCCAACTCGTCCGGGACGGAGTGACAGGCATGGATCTTCTGGAAGTCTTCCTTAGGCGGCGCATTCAACCGCTTCAGTACCGAGGCCACCTGATGTGGCTGTACTGTGGTACCGAAGACACCACTCGGGTCCATCCAGAAGTAGTCGACGACGCCACGCTGGAGAGGTGGGTGGCCGCCATCACAGGGAATAAGGACAATCCTCGAGGGGCCAGGAGGATCCCACCACTCGACTGTACTTATACGCCGGACACAGTATGGTCACTTATCTCCGATTGTAATCTTTCTTTATCCATTCTGCTTTGCCACGAATTGGTCGATTGATCCTTGTTTTTCTTTGTTGTCTGACAGGCCACCACTGAATTATACTTGATGCCCAATGGAGCGCAGACGCCGACTGAGGAGGAGGAAGGAAGCATGGGCGAAAGCCCCGAGGAGTGGGATTCGGATGCTGACGACGACGACGAGGGCGGCGACTCTGGTGAGGAGGAAGAAGAGGAGGGGGAGGAGGAAGTTGTACCTCCTCGCTCGGAAAGACGGTCGAAGCTTGCCCATGATCCCACGACTGAGCGTGGTAAGGGGGTCGGGACCGCTACCCATTCAACCAAGCGCCCTCGGACTACTTCTCCAGCACCGACTGAGAAGGCTCCGAAGCAATCTCGAGTGGCACCGTCGAAACCTGCGAAGGTCTTGCCGAAGATGAAGATGGTGATCCCCACTATCTCAGGGTAATGGTAGTCTTGAGTTTTCCCCGTTTCATGAACTTGTTCTTGGTCGACTCATGAGCCAATCGACTGATTTTGGAACTGCAGCGCTGCTACTTCTCATACTTCGGCGAGGGCTGAAGACCACGAGATGGAGGATGCTGCTACCTCGAAACCTGGTATGACTCTTGTGATGCCGTTTTCAGTCGACTGACTTATTGTCTCTAATTTTGATTCTTTCTGCAGTTTCATCTAACATTGTTATTGACCTTCCTGACGACGACGAAGAACCACCACGGCAGAGGAGAAGCAAGAAAACGTCCGCTGGCAAGGCGACTCAGGATGTGCCGGCACCCGAGACGTTGGTCATGGAGGGAGACAATATCACTCGACCCACTGTAACCTTTGCGGTGCCGTTGACGAGTGCTCGCCCTTCATCGTTGAGTGCTGCTCAACCCTCGCTTTTCTCCACCTACCCCATTCCAGAAGACCAAGCTAGTGCTGCCAGAGAAGCAGTACGCCAAGCGGGGGTCATGATGGAGCAAGTGAAGGCAATACGAGAAGCCAGCCAGGCAGCTTATGACGCCAGTTCGGCTCTTCAGACTAATGTTCAGGTCAGTCGGTCACTGCCTGTTCTGTTAGGATATGATATCTGTAAACTCTTCTTTCTGCAATTCTTAGAGTTTGTCCTACACCCACTGGGTGTGTCGATTGAAATTCCGGATTAGTGGGGGCACGCTGAGTGCATCCACTGGGTGTAGTCCCCAAGGCTATGGTCGACTGCTGGCAGTCGACCATAGGCTTTAAGTTTTTTCCTTACTCGACTAGGTCGAATAGATTCATAGACCGGTGGGGGCGCGCTGAGTTCACCCACTGGGTGTAGTCCCCGAGACTGTGGTCGACTGTTGGCAGTCGACTACAGTCTGAAGAACATCTCCCTTCTTTTTTTTGCGTTGTTGGTCGACTGGTCGACAGTAACTGATTAAACTAGTGGGGGCACGCTGAGTGCACCCACTGGGTGTAGTCCCCGAGACTATGGTCGAATGTTTGCATTCGGCCGTAGTCTTATAAACGCTATGATTTTTCCTTACTCACTCGGAAGTGAATTGTCTTTGACATCTGTCGATTGGTTCTTCGTAGAATTCCTGCGACCTTGCGGCTCGTTATACTGAGCTGGAGAACAAACACATTCAGCTCGAGCTCGATCTGAAACTGGCCCAAGAGAACTTGACGAAGGCGAAGGAGGAAGCTAAAGGTATGCTTGGTGAGGCCTTTGACGACTGCCTTTGCCTCTCACTTGTTTCCGAATCTAATCTCACTGTAACTTTGCAGACAAAGTGAGGGATGCCCTGAAGAAGCAAGAGCTTGACTTGGCTGAGATGCAAAAAACTTCTTTAGAGAAGACCAGGCTTGCGGATGAGAAGCTGGCTTCAGTGACCAAGCTCGAAGAAGAAAACACCAATCTGAAAGCTGCTCTTGATGCTGCCAACCAGGAGGTTAGTCGACTGAAAAGTGACAAGACCACCCTGAATGACAAGGCCAGTGAGTTGAAGAGAAAGAACAACGATCTAGAGGCTTATCTGGGTGGACTCGGCAAGAAGTTGTTCCTCATGCTTGAAGGTAATCCTTTGTATCAAACAAATATTTTAATTGTAACCTCCGACTGTTTGTCTTGACTCGGTGGTTGTGCTTGCAGAATTTTGTCAGAACTTTGAAGAGGAGACTGGTCGACTGGAAGTAAACCTGGACCCCATCAACTCTCCTGTGAAAGATGAAGTCGCCATGAACGTGCTCCAGCTTGAATCTCGTGTTGCTGCTGTCATCGATTATCTCGCAAGGCTGAAGGTCGCAACTTCTCGCATCGACACAACACTCTAGCCAAGAGAGACACTCCAGAACGACCTCGAGTCTCTGATGACTCAACTGAACGAGGTCCCAAGTCGAGTGCAGGAGTGGAAGAAGTCTTCGGCCAGGTGCGGTGCGGATGTTGCTCTGTCTCTGGTCCGCGTTCACTGCAAGGATGCACGAGAGGACAAGCTGGTGGCTCTTAGGGTGGCTAGCACCAGGAAGCACGACTTCAGATCTTTCATGGAGACCTTCATTGCCGCTGCCACTCGGATTGCAGATGGAATTGATCTGGACGAGTTTGTGGCACCTTCCAGCCCTCCACAGGAGGGGTAAAAAACTTCTGAGCTTGATACTTTAAATTTGCCTCGGTATGCCGAGTGAGTTTTGTAACCGACAAACCTTAACAGGCCTAGCGCCTAAGCACTTTCGGTTCCGTTAGGTGTTATCCGAACTTGGATTTTTCGTTGAATATGTTTGCATTTGGTTTGAGGTGTCTTCTGCAGGTTAAAGCAAAGCGCTTATTGCAATCGACTTGTTCCCCAATACACTTAGGCGAGCACTGGGCTGCAGCTAAGCCCCCAAGTGAGAGGTTTGCTCTCCACTCAGTAGGATTTTTAGATACTTAGGCGAGCACTGGGCTGCAGCTAATCCCCTGAGTGGGAGGTTTGCTCTCCACTCAGTAGGATTTTCAGATACTTAGGCGAGCACTGGGCTGCAGCTAAGCCCCCGAGTGGGAGGTTTGCTCTCCACTCGGTAGGATTTCAGATACGTAGGCGAGTGTTAGGCTGCAGCTAAGCCCCCGAGTGGGAGGTCTGCTCTCCACTTGGTAGGATTTCAGATACTTAGGCGAGCACTGGGCTGCAGCTAAGCCCCCGAGTGGGAGGTTTGCTCTCCACTCGGTAGGATTTTGAATTGGTGGCGCAACTCGGAAGGAGAGGGTAGAAGTCGACCTGCACCTCGTCCTCCTTGCAGAGCGCATGTTGTACTTGTGGCGTAGCTCAGAAGGAGAGGGTAGCAGTCGACCTGCACCTCATCCTCCTTGCGAAGCGCATGTTGTATTTGTACTTAGGCGAGCACAATGCTGTAGCTAAGCCTCCGAGTGGAAGGCTGGCTTACCACTCGACAGGATTTTGTTTATCTTAGGCGAGTACTTGGACTACAGCTAAGCCTCCGAGTGGAAGGCTGGCTTACCACTCAGTAGGGTTTTATTTATCTTAGGCGAGTACTTGGACCGCAGCTAAGCCTTCGAGTGGAAGGCTGGCTTACCACTCGGTAGGATTTTATTTATCTTAGGCGAGTACTTGGACTGCAGCTAAGCCTCCGAGTGGAAGGCTGGCTTACCACTCGGTAGGATTTTATTTATCTTAGGCGAGTACTTGGACTGCAGCTAAGCCTCCGAGTGGAAGGCTGGCTTACCACTCGGTAGGATTTTATTTATCTTAGGTGAGTACTTGGACTGCAGCTAAGCCTCCGAGTGGAAGGCTGGCTTACCACTCGGTAGGATTTTATTTATCTTAGGCGAGTACTTGGACTGCAGCTAAGCCTCCGAGTGGAAGGCAGTCTTACCACTCGGTAGGATTTTATTTATCTTAGGCGAAACGGATTTCGCAGCTAAGCCTTCGTGTGGGAGACTGGCTCACCACTCGGTTAGGATTTTTTTTACAAACTTGGGTGAATCGGATTCGCAGCCAGGCCACCCACTGGGGGATTGTTTTGAGTGGACAAAAGAAATAACGATTACAGGGAAGATTATAAAGCTCTTGTCTTTAATAAATAAACTACAGAAGTACTTTTATTACAACTCGTCCGAGTGAATACTTAGGTGTAAAAGGGGCGGAGAAGTTCCGCATTCCAAGCTCGGGGCTCGTCGATCTGATGCTCAACATTGTAAAGACGGTATGCTCCATTGTGGAGAACCTTGGTGACGATGAAGGGACCTTCCCAAGAAGGAGCAAGCTTGTGTGGTTTCTGCTGATCCACTCGGAGAACTAGATCTCCTTCCTGGAAGGCTCGACTCTTTACATTTTTGGCGTGGAAGCGATGCAAGTCTTGTTGGTAAATGGTTGATCTGATCAGAGCCATCTCCCTCTCTTCCTCTAAAAGGTCGACTGCATCCTACCGCGCTTGTTCTGCTTCGGCTTCAGTGTAGAGCTCGACCCGGGGAGCATTGTGGAGAAGGTCACTCGGCAAGACTGCTTCAGCTCCGTAGACCAAGAAGAATGGAGTTCTCCCAGTCGACCGGTTGGGCGTGGTCCTTAACCCCCAAAGCACTGAGGGAAGTTCGTCGACCCATGCACCAGCCGCATGCTTGAGATCACGCATCAAACGGGGTTTCAACCCTTTGAGAATCAAACTGTTGGCTCGTTCTGCTTGTCCATTCGACTGTGGGTGAGCTATTGAAGCGTAGTCGACTCGCGTGCCTTGAGATGTGCAGAAAGCTCTGAACTCTCCGGAGTCGAAGTTTGACCCGTTATCAGTGATTATGCTGTGCGGGACCCCATATCTGAATATCAATTCTCTGATGAAGCTGACAGCAGTGCCGGCATCGAGGTTCTTGATGGGTTTAGCTTCGATCCACTTAGTGAACTTGTCAACTGCTACCAGCACATGGGTAAAACCGCTTCTGCCTGTTCTCAAAGGATCAACCATATCCAAACCCCACACTGCAAAAGGCCAGACGAGTGGTATAGTCTTCAAAGCTGACGCGGGCTTGTGTGACATATTAGAGTAAAATTTGCATCCCTCGCACTTGTCGACTATCTCCTTCGCCATTTCATTTGCTCTTGGCCAATAAAATCCGGCTCGGTATGCTTTGGCCACGATGGTCCGAGAGGACGCATGATGGCCACAGGTTCCCGAGTGGATGTCATCAAGGATTATCCGACCTTCCTCTGGGGTTATGCATTTCTGACCAACTCCAGTCGCGCTTTCTCTGTACAACTGTCCCTTTATCATAGTAAAAGCTTTAGATCGGCGGACGATCTGTCAAGCCTCTTCTTCGTCCTCCGGGAGCTCTTTCCTCAAGATATACGTGATATATGGTACTGTCCAATCTGGAGTGATCACTAGAACTTCCATGATCAGGTCAACCACTGCTGGGACTTCAACCTCAGTCGGGTCCGTGACACTCTTAGGTTGCGGGGCTTCATCGGTAAAAGGATCTTGTACGACTGACGGAGTGTGGATATGCTCCAAAAACACATCACTGGGGATGGCTTCTCTCTTGGATCCTATCTTCGCCAGATCGTCAGCTGCTTGATTTTTCAGTCGGGGTATGTGGTGGAGCTCTAACCCTTCAAACTTCTTTTCGAGCTTCCTCACTGCATTGCACTATCCAGTCATGGCTGGGCTTCTAACGTCCCACTCCTTCATCACTTGATTGACCACCAAATCTGAATCGCCATAGACCATAAGGCGACGGACGCCGAGTGAAATGGCCATGCGTAATCCATACAAGAGTGCTTCATATTCTGCTTCATTGTTGGAGGAATCAAAGTGGATCTGGAGCACATATCTGAGCTTGTCTCCTTGGGGGGAAACCAAAACAACCCCAGCACCAGAACCATTCAACATCTTAGAGCCATCAAAGAACATGGTCCAATGCTCCGAGTGGACTTGAGTCGGCTGTTGTTGCTCAATCCACTCGGCAAGGAAATCTGCTATAGCCTGGGACTTAATGGCTTTCTTTCCCTCGAATTTGATATCAAGGGGAAGGAGTTCAATCGCCCATTTAGCCACTCGACCAGTTGCATCTCTGTTGTGCAGAATCTCTAACAATGGTGCGTCGCTGACGACTGTAATGTCATGATCAGAGAAATAATGAGCAACCTTCTTCATGGTCATGTAGATCCCATATACGAGCTTCTGATAATGAGGATATCTTTGCTTCGATGGGGTCAAAACTTCAGAGAGATAATACACTGGGCGCTGAACTTTGAAGGCTTTCCCTTCTTCTTCCCGCTCGACCGTAAGTACTGTACTGACGACTTGTCCTGTGGCTGCAATATAAAGCAACAGAGGCTCTTTGCTGATTGGAGCAGCAAGCACCGGCTGGGTGGAGAGTAGAGTTTTTAACTCGGCAAATGCTGCATCAGCTTCTGGAGTCCACTCAAACTTGTCTGCCTTCTTCATCAGTCGGTAAAGTGGCAACGCCTTTTCACCGAGGCGAGAGATGGATCGACTTAACACGGCCAAGCATCCAGTAAGCTTCTGGACGTCGTGCACACGCACAGGGCATTTCATTCGGAGTATGGTGCCAACTTTTTCTGGGTTAGCATCGATTCCTCGTTCGGAAATGAGAAAACCGAGTAACTTTCCGCCAGGTACTCCGAATGTGCACTTTGATGGATTGAGCTTGATATCATACCTCCTGAGATTGGCAAATGTTTCAGCTAAGTCAGTCAACAGGTCGGAACCCTTTCGCGACTTGAACACGATATCATCCATGTATGCTTCCACATTCCGACTGATTTGAGTGACTAAACACTTTTGAATCATTCTCATGAACGTGGCTCCGGCATTCTTGAGGCCAAATGGCATGGTGATATAGCGGAAGCACCCGAATGGAGTGATGAAAGCTGTTTTGATTTCGTCGAGCCCATACAGACGGATTTGATGATACCCGGAATAAGCGTCTAGAAAAGACAATCTATCGCACCCTGCGGGCGAGTCGACAATTTGGTCGATGCGAGGGAGAGGAAAATGATCTTTCAGGCAGGCCCAATTGATATGTTTGAAATCAATGCACATACGAAGTGAATTATCCTTTTTGGGAACCATGACGACATTGGCGAGCCACTCGGAGTGGTATATCTCTCGGATGAACTCTGCTGCAAGGAGTCGAGCCACCTCCTCGCCAATGGCTTTTTTCTTCTGAACGGCGGACCGTCGAAGATGTTCCTTAACAGGTTTTGCTGTTGAATCGACTCTAAGGAGATGCTTAGCCAGCCCCCTGGGAACACCCGGCATGTCAGCTGGCTTCCATGCAAAGATGTCCCAATTCTCACGGAGGAATTGGATGAGCGCTTCTTCCTATTTATAGTCGAGTGTTGTGGAAATATGGGTCGGAGCTGCACTGGGGTCAGTCGAGTGGATATGAACTGGCTTCGTCTCACCGGACGACTGAAATGCTGATTCTGTGGCGGGCTTCTTGGCCCGCAGTAAATCACTCGCATCTGCATTCTTCTTGTATTCCTCCATCTCTACCACTGTTATCTGGTCATCCGCAATCTTTGAGCCTTTCTGGAAACACTCTTCCGCTTTCTTTCGGTTGCCAGTGATGGTGATCACGCCTTTGGGGCCAGGCATCTTTAACTTGAGGTACACATAACATGGTCGAGCCATGAAGCGGGCGTAGGCTGGTCTTCCCAAAATAGCGTGGTAGGCGCTCCGGAAATCCACGACTTCAAATGTCAGCTTATCTTTGCGGAAATGCTTCGAGTCGCCGAACACTACATCCAGAGCTATTTGGCCGAGTGACTCAGCCATCTTTCCTGGGATGACTCCATGAAAACTCATGTTGCTGGAACTGAGCCTGGACATCGGAATGCCCATTCCCTTGAGCGTCTCTACATACAGTATATTTAACCCGCTGCCACCATCCATCAATACCTTCGTCAGTCGAGTGCCTTCGACGATTGGGTCGACCACCAGCGCTTGCCTCCCAGGGGTGGCAATGTGAGTAGGATGGTCAGACTGGTCGAAAGTAATGGGAGTTTGCGACCATCTCAGATAGTTTGGTGTCGCCGGGGCGACCATATTGACCTCACGGTTGATCACTTTCAGTCGACTTTTGCTCTCTACATCAGCAAAAATCATCAGAGTGGAGTTGACATGAGGGTACTCTCCATCACTGTCCTCCTTGTCCTCAGCCTTGTCCGACTCCTTCTCTTTGTCTTTCGGATGTTTCCCTTGAAACTGCTGGATTAAGAGCCGGCACTGGCGAGTGGTATGCTTTGGGTAGATGAAGTTACCCTCTTCGTCTTTCTTCGTGTGGATATGACACAGTAGATCCATCACGTCATTACCTTCCTTATCTTTTACCTTCTTGGGGTTCCAAGATCCTTTGGGCTTCCCTTTGAATTTGCCCTGAGTCACGGCCAGAGCCTCTCCAGGAGCAGCTGGCTCGGCCTTCCGCTTTTGCTTCCGACTGGAGTTTCCTTTATCCGACTGACTCGGCTTGTACTTGCCGCTCCGGAGTCGGTCCTCTTCTTCACCGTTGGCATACTTGGTGGCTATTTCCATCATCCGACTCAGGGTCATATCTCCAGTTCGACCAAACATCAGGCTCAACTCTCTGTTCTTGACGCCATCCTTGAAGGCGCAGACCGCTTGATGATCCGACACATTCTCTACAGTATGATGCAAAGTGATCCATCTCTGGATGTAATCCCTCAGTGTTTCACTCAACTTTTGTACACAAACTTGTAGCTCAGTCAATCCGGCAGGTCGCTTGCAAGTTGCCTCAAACGTCCTGACGAACACTCGAGAAGGATCTGCCCAGGTGTAAATGCTGCTAGGAGCTAACTGATTCAACCACGCCCTGGCCGAACCCTCTAGCATAAGCGGAAAATGTTTCATGGCCACCTCATCATTACCGCCACCAAACTAAACAGCCACTCGGTAGTCTTCGAGCCAAGTTTCAGGCTTAGACTCTCCGGTGAACTTACTCACCCTAGTCGCCAACCTGAAGTTGGGGGGTACCACTGCGGCTCTGATCGCTCTGCTAAAACATTCTGGACCTGAAACATGGACTCGCTGCTTGTTGGCACATCTCTGTCATGACCACCTCTATGAGCTCTGTTCTGGTCGACCAAACCTTGCACGATGATGGATCTCGCGTCAAAGCCTGGCTCTCTGGGGTCGACTGGAGCTCTCCGCCCAACACTGAGCTGGCGTCTATCATCTTGCTGCCGATGGGCGTTAGACCCACTTCTCGGAGGAGGAGTG
Source organism: Triticum dicoccoides (assembly GCF_002162155.2). Classification (NCBI taxonomy): domain Eukaryota; kingdom Viridiplantae; phylum Streptophyta; class Magnoliopsida; order Poales; family Poaceae; genus Triticum; species Triticum dicoccoides. The sequence goes on from NC_041393.1 coordinate 713,559,163, forward strand.
GGCACTCGACGCCTGTCATCACGATCAAATCGATCATCATAGTGGTCCCGCCGGCCTTCACATCCCACGCGCCTCGGAGGCGACCTTGGACTGTGAGCCGACTGAACAGTATTCGCAGCAACGGATCGAATGTGAATCTTGTTGCGCGACTGTGACATAGCTGAATTCTGATCTCCTGCCGCCCGGAGCAAATCTCTGATCTGCATCAAGCCTCTTCCAGCCTCTGACTGAGAGGGCTGAATTGACTCTGCTATGTGGGCTGCAGCTGCCAAATTCTGAATGGGGTTCGATATACCTGAGTCAGTTGCAGAAAGAGCTGACGTCGGTTGGAGTTGGTCACTCCTTGACGCGCACACTCGTCGAGTGCTCGCTGGAGGTTCTCCAGTCGAGTGCGTTCGGCCAGGTTGGCTAAACGCGCCTCTTCCAGGGCACGAGCCTTAGGAGTTTCTCCTGCAATGGGAGTATGCAGGGCATCCATGTTCCGGCGGCGAAGTTCTTCCCTCTGCTGGGAAGTGAGCGGCTCGGGCTGATACTCTTCATGGGCTTGAGCGGGGTCGTCCCCGTCGTCCATCCCGTCGTCATGGGGGAAACCGGGAGGACTACGAGGCCCGTTGACCATCAGGACCTCCGCCGCTGGATCACTGCTATCGCACTCGGATGCAGTCTCTACGGAGCCAGTCGACAGGTCGAACAGGCCGTAGAGAGATTCGTCGGGCTCAATTGCCGCGACTTGGGTGGTGGCCGATTGGCGAGCCACTGCGAGTCTCACCCATCGCTGGAGCCTTGACCGACTGGAGCGCTTGCGCTGGCGAGAGACAAGGAGGGAGGACGGCGCAGGTGTCGACCGGTATGGGGTCGACGGCTGCCGCAGCAAGACGCCGCGGACACACGCCCGAAAGTGCGTCGCCCCGTGGACGGGGAGCGCGTCGATGTCGAGTGGTGCCTCCTGGAGCCAAGTGGAGTCGTCGGCGATGAAAGCGAGCGCATCGAGACGGATCTCGCGGCCCTCGACCAGAGCTCCGCCGGAAACCATGATGAAGGCGATCGGACAAATTGCAACTTCTCCAGAAAAGTCGCTAAGACACCTGCCCCACGGTGGGTGCCAACTGTCGTGGTTCTAAGTCTGACAGTAAAATGGGGGGTAGGTATGGAGAGGCAAGATCCTAGCTATGGAGTAGTTGTACACACGAGTGTTTAACGAGTTCAGGCCCTTCCCTGAGGAAGTAATAGCCCTACGTCTCGGAGCCCAGAGGCGGTCGACTGGTTTATGTGTTTAAGGATTACAGGGGTGCGAACCCTTCTACCAGTGGAGGGGGGTGGCTTATATAGAGGACGCCAGGACCCCAGCCAACCCACGTAGCAGAGGATTAAAGTACATTAAGGCCAAGCGTTACTGGTAACGCCCTACTTAAAGTGTCATCATGACCATTAAGACTACTTAATTACAGACCGTTTAGGTACAGAGTAGATCCTGAACTCCTGATGGTCGAGTGAGTCTTCATGGTCGAGTGTCTTTAGGTTCGTCGAGTGTCTTCTAGCCGGTCGAGTGAAGTCTCTCTTGGTCGACTGGAAGGTAGCTTCGTCTAACGATGTCCTTGGGCATGGTATCCTAGATAGGTCTATGACCCTATCCTAGGTACATAACATCATCACCTGCTGCTGCTATATGATGAGTTGCTACAAGCTGCTCTTGCTGCTGCTATATGATGAATTGTTATGAGCTACTCCTGCTGCTGCTATATGATGAATTGCTATGAGCTGCTCCTGCTGCTGCTATATGATGAATTGCTATGAGCTGCCGCTGGTATATGATGAATTGCAGACTGCTGCTGCTGTATGATGAGTTGCTATGAGCTGCTGCTGCTGCTGCTATATGATGCTTTCAGGTGGTGCTGCTATATGATAATAACCAGCCACTTGGACCATCGAATTTCAATAAATAATTGTTCTTCATTTAAATGTGGATCATGCGTTCTTTGTTTAAATTAGGCAATTGGATCTCTATGGAAAACATTGACCAAAGTAGATTGTGCCAAGTAGATGGTATCTTTGTATTTGCATATTGAGCAAATAGTGATAGTCTATTTTCCTATCATATTAATTACTGCACTGGGTTCAATTTGTGATGTTTGCAAGTCAAATTAATTTCCATATGGGCAGCAAAATGAAAAAATATAATGCAATCTAGACTTTCCACTGATCATACCAAAGATAAGCTGAAAACGCAATGAAAAGAACTGGTTGGCTTATTACATGGAGCTTATATTCACATGTGCTTATTTTCTTAGGATAACTCGTAATAACTGTCCCTAAGAAACTTGGCTAATAGAACTGGCATACAAATAACATGTCACGATGATTGCAATGGAGGAGTGACGTACCATAGGACACTGTATAGGCTCACCGCTGCCTCTCCTTTTTTTGCGATGTTCCACAAAATTCCCACGTACATCTTGTACTTTTTCATTGTGTAACCCTATCTACAAGTTGTCACGGCTAATTTCAGACATCTCTACATGATACTACATTTCATATCCCTTGCGCATATTTAAACCACCAATACACGATTGTGTGCGTACCATAAACTAGCCAATACTCTGTGTGCTGGACTAGCAGGCACTCTAAGGGAGCCTAATGTAGTGCACTGGAATTCCTACATGCCACCTATGATTTTGTGTAATGTACTGCCCTGTTCCTAAATATATGTCTTTGTAGAGATTCCCGTATGGACCACATACAGATGTATATAGATGCATTTTTGAGTGTAGATTCACTCATTTTGCTCCGTATGTAGCCTATAGTGGAATCTCTAGAAAGACTTATATTTAGGAATGGAGGTACGAGGTAGTATCATGTATGACATCTACATATCTAATTTAGCAGCCAGTAGTAGAAATCATTGTCTGCACAAAGGGATTACTGGTCGACAATCCTAGCAAAGCACGCTGGCAGGCACAGAACAATACAAGAGAGAGAGAGACGCGCTTACAAGATCATAGCAATGCCTCAGTCCAGGATCTTGGTTGGCCAAGCTGTTAGATCGAGAAGAAACATTGTCCTTGTAGTTTTTGCCAGCTGCATGAGAGGTAACAGCGACTGGTTAGTATATTGGACGTACATCGGGTAGGTGATGCTGGAAGGGTTTAAAGGTGACAAGTACCTAGGCCGTGGCGAGTGCTTGGTATCTCTCCACACAGTGGGAATCAGGTTAGAAACGTCAAGGGTGATGATGCTGCGCTGGCTATCGGGGTCCGGTAAGGAGATCTAGAACCGTCGAGTAGGGTGTTTGTGGAGCGGCTCCGGTAGGGTGGACTATTGTGTGGGTGAAGCGGATCTATGGCCATGGACGAGGGCGTAGGTGAAGCTGCTCCGGTGGTTGTGTTAAGGATGGTGTCGACGACGCGGATCTGCGGCCGTGGACGGGGCGTCAGAAGCTGCTCCGGTGGTTGGGTTAAGGATGGTGTCGATGATGTGGATCTGCGGCCGTGGACGGGGCGTCAGAAGATGCTCCGGTGGTTGGGTTAAGGGTGGTGTCGACGATGTAGATCTGCGGTCGTGGATGGGGCATTAGAAGCTGCTCCGGTAAGTTGGATGAGGGTGCGAGGAAGCGGATCTCAGGCCATGGACTTGTGAGTTGGCAAAGCGGCCTCGGTAGGGCTGAGAATGGTATAGGCGAAGCTACTCCGATAGGGTTGACGATGGTGTCGCCAAAGCGGCTCCGGTAGGGTTGAGGAAGGTGTCGGCGAAGCGGCTCCGGTAGGATTGAGGAAGGTGTCGGCGAAGAGGATCAGAGGCCGTCGACGGGGGCGTCGGTGGGGCGGCTCCGGGGGGTGTGGATGAAGCATCTCTGATGGGGAGTACGAATGAGCCGCTGTAGATGCGCCGCGGTTGAAGAGAGTACCGGCGAAGCAGATCCGGCGCGTGGACAAGGCCGACACTGAATGGGCTGTGGTACAGTGGTGGATGAGGAGTCTACTTGTTTCTAGGGGGGTGGAAGGGGTAGATGCGGCCGCAGAAGCAGATCCGGCGAGGTAGACGCCGTTGGCAGTGAATGGGCTACGGTACACCGGTGGATGAGCAGTCTAGGGTTTCGAGAGGGGAGAGGAGAAAGGGCGATGAAGTACGGACGACGTGATGTAAGATGTTCTGGTGTTGTGGAGTTAGTCATTTTGGCGGGAGGGGGAGAGGAAATGGGGGTGCCGTGGAGTGGGGGGAACCGGAAATTACCAAAGCAGCCCCGACCTATCATGTACATGAGGGCGGTATTGTAATTGTTGGTCTCTGTGCACTAAGGACAAAAGGGGGATTTTGCATGCTAAAGACTAAGGTGGTGGAAATTTTAGAAGGAGGCGGGATATTTTGCCGCCCGCGGGATCGTTCGTATCCAGTTTCAACTAATTTTGGACCGTGCTAGCGGGAAGGTCATGCTAGACTGTGTACACGGGGATGCGTCAGCAGTTAATAACTGGTGTGAAGTCCACACCAGAAAAAAAGACAATAACTCGGGATGATGCACCAATAATTTGGATGTTCACACGGGCGCGGCCAATCGTACAGGTGTAGTGGCGCGTTCACAAAAAAGGGATAAACGCTTAGCCTATGTATTTTCCTTGTAAATAGATAATTTAGTGCCATTGGTTATTTACTTTAAACATAATGCATTGACGTGTTAGTGTAGAGGCGCACAAAAAGAAATGGATATTGTAGTCAGCTACTTAAAAGTGTTACCTCATATGATTACATAGCCTCCATTTCATAAATTGCGTACCCGTTGAATTCATATATGAATATTACATATATTACTTCAAAATAGAAACTTAAATCTTCCAAGACTAATGAATTTGAATGCAAGAGTAACAATGGTGCATGTACATGATAGCTACATTGGTTGTTTGAAGAAACATCACTGTAACTTTGGCATGCACAACTGAAAAGGATTATTTAAATAGAAAAAAATGTGATATGTGAGTGTCCAATCTTTATATCGTTGAATCATGATTGTACCTTTGGCCATGATACGAAGTAGATATTGACTTATGTTCAAGAGATGCACGTCCATGATCGCTTGATAGTGATACGTGAATGAATTGTGCAATCTCTCTCGCACGCATACATATCTCATTTCCCTATGGGCATCGGAATCACACACGCGCACTTCGTGTATTTCTCTCCCTCCGTCAGGGTTAAATTCATCTTTCTACCCCGTCCTACAAGTATCTCACACAGAAACACACACGCTCTCTATGTCTAACACGCCCACCCCTTTAATTCCGTCCACCCACAGCCACTAATGTCTCAATGTATAATAATGTCTCTCACACATTTGCTATCTACCTATCCCTTAATATTGCTAGATATGTGTCACCCAAACTCCTTCTCCCTACTAGCAAGCTTCCCATGCATTGCACGGAACGTCAAGATGCATTTGTATGAGAAGTTTATCTTGTGGGAGAAAAGGATGAACGAGGGAATGTCTTATTTGCAAATGCGGGAGAGGGGTGTGGGTATCTTTTTGCAAGATTGCCATAGTTTCTTTCCTATCCGTCGGATATAAATCGGATGGCCTATATTGCAGGATG
>NC_041393.1:713564927-713595631 GCF_002162155.2 Triticum dicoccoides
CACCCACACTTCCCAACACTGAAGGAGTAGGGTGACACCTCGATCTTGATACTAATCTATCGACTGGTTTGTCTCTCAAACATACACACACACACTACCTGGCACCAAAGGAGTAGGGTGGCACATCGATCTTGATAATAATCTATCTACTCCTCTTTCAAACACATACACACACACACACACACTCGCTAGTTGTGCCTCTGTGCCTACCGCGCACACTCTTGATATGTCTTTCTCTCCCCCCAACAATGACAACAGAAGGGGGACAACTTAATCTGATCATAATCTGTCAATTGGTTTCTCTCTGAAACATTGTGTCTCTGTGCCTCGCTCGGTAGCCCCCTCGATATGTAGACTTCTCGCGCGCACATAGGAGTAGTGACGATGACGCTGAAGCCAGTGTGCCTTGTTTTTACCGGCCTCATGTGATAGTTTTCACCCTGTTTTCTGGTAATTAACAAGGCAACCTTTTCTTTGTTACTACTAGTGAATCTGAAATCGTTCGGTGCGGACATAAAATATATCACTTCAACCCAATTATCGCAGCAACTATTTTAAAAGAAATTAGCTAGCTGCCCGTGCGTTGCATGGAACATCAAGATGCATTTGTATGAGTAGTTTATCTTGTGAGAGAAAAGGCTGAACGAGGGAAGGCCTTATTTGAGAATGTGGAGAGACGTGTGGGTATATTTTTTCAAAATTGTCATAGTTTCTTTCCTATCTGTTAGATATAAATCTGACGACCTATATTGCAGGATGTCACGCACACCATCATCACCAACTCTGTTTTCTACTCCCTCCGTCCCAAAATACTTGTCATCAAAATGGATAAAAAAAGATGTATCTAAAACTAAAATATTTCTAGATACATTTCCTTTTATCCATTTTGATGACAAGTATTTCCGGACGGAGGGAGTATTTGTCATTTTAGAGATTTCAACAAGTGACTATGACAGGTCCTTACCAACATACTCAAAAAAGTAGTCCATAGTTTTGATGTTACCCTCTTTTCTTGGCGGTGCAGTGCCATCTGGATACCTCATAAATAAATCAAGGACAAATCTGACCCCTTCCTGAAAAGACATACGGAGCAAAATGAGTAAATCTACACCCTAAAATATGTCTACATACACATCTGTATGTGGTAGTCCATTTGAAATTTGAAAAAGACAAATATTTAGGAACGAATGGAGTATATACAAGAGTAGGCAGTGATGGAGATATATCTCCAGCATGGTCTACCACAAAAATGTGCTGGGCTGGTTAGCGCCGGATGCTCGCAACGCGATGACATGAGTTCGAATTCTGTCTTTTAACTTTAGATTTTCATATTATATATTACTCTAGTTATTTAATATATACGTCTTTCACTACTGTACTGACAGTGGAACCCACAGAGTACTTAGAATACAAGATTAAGGATGGACTTGTTTCTTTTAACTTTCTGTACGAAGCTGTAGCCACCCTGCGAGTCACGTGTACACTGTACATGCAATTAACTTTTTATAGAGGGACAATCATACATGCAATTAACTCAAATGGATTGGATGTCACTCTATTATTTCCAGCATAAAGAGCATCTCCAACGGCAGCCGGCAAATTTCCTCCCGGTTCCTTCCGCCAAGGACAACATCAAACGCCAGCGGCATACATTTTTACAACTCTAACCAACCAGATGAAATTAATGCAAACACGGATTGATTTCATATCAGCATGAAGAATTTTGTATAAAAAAGTCGGATCTTCATATAAACATGATGGATTTCATTACGTTTACATGAACTAAGAGGTGCCAATCCGTCTCTCTTGTATAATTTATACTCCCTCCATCCGGAAATACTTGTCCTAGAAATGGATGTATCTAGACTTATTTTAGTTCTAAATGGCCGCCCGCGGACCCCTTTGTCTTCCTCATATCCGTCAGATAATTGCGGGGTCGACGAAGGTCCTCGGAAGAGATGAAGCATAGAAGAAACCACCTGAATCCGGGGTCGTCGCCTCAGCGGTGGCCTTCATGGGTCGCAAGTGGCGGCGGCCTCCTGTGTTCTACTTCTCCTCGATGATGGGGGCGGACACGGAGAAGCTGGCCACCGACTCGTCGCTCTCCAAGCACCCGACTTCTATCTCTGCCTGCATGGCGCTGCCGCAGGCACGGGAGGCGCGCCCCCAGACACTGGAGGCGCGACCACCGCAGACACTGGTAGCGCGGTACGACGCGGCAGTGACGGCGCCCGTACCGGCGTGCTCGCCGCCATGCCGGCGTGGAGCAACTCGCCACTCCTCATCCAGCTGAACTGGAGCGGCGAGTTGCTGAACCACGCGTCTGTTTGGGGCGGCAACTGGCTCCGTTGGGCCAAGCGAGGTTGGTGAAGCACCGAGCAGCCTCGCCCGTATCCGGAGGGCTCGGCAGGCCACCCAGCTGGGTAATATGCCGGAGAACGGCTCATCGGAAGCCATCGGAAGAGTGGAGAAATGGTGAAGGAGGGGAACGGGGAGCGGCGGAGGGGTGCGATTCTTTTCCGCTGTCTGTCTGGCCTTTTGTAAGTAGAGGGCGGACGGTAGGAGCTTGGCCAGCGTTTGGCCTCATTTAAACTGAGGGCGGATGGGAGGAGCTCGGCTGGTGTTGCCTTTAATTCCGGCCCGCTCATGAACGTACGTGTGGCCGGAGTAGGATTCTCGGTTTGCATGCGGGTTTAACAGAGGGGTTTAATGGAGGCGTCGGGCGTGCAGCGGGCGGCACTGTACTATTCGATTTGATAGCAGTAAATGAGCCATCAAATCACAAAGGCCCTCGCCTCTCGTGAAACCGACCGAGCTAGACTGCCCCGCCCTCTAGCCTTTTAAAAAATGTATATACTCCACTTTTGTAAAGTAGTAGTATCGATGGATTGCACCATGGAGCAAAACTTGAAATTAAAAAAGGGTGGTACATATAGAGAGCGCTCCTCGCCAAATTATGCATATAGTACTATTAAAAAGGCTTGTCACAATAATGGTGTCCAGCATAAGTGCACAACCCACCCCTCAAATAAAACTAAGCACCATGGAATTCTTTGACAAAACTAAGAACCCTGAAATTCTTTGACAACTAAACTGCTGGCTATATGATGTTGGCCATATATATTGTACGTATATAATGTGAAGAAACGAGTGGTAGTACTATACCAACTAAAAGATGAAATGTAAGAAATACTAGTATGTACGTACTGAAGAGTTAAAGTAACGAGAAGAAACATAACATAGTTCTGCTTGGGGCTCAGCACAACACAACCCTCAAATTAAATTAAGCACACCTGAAATTAAACTTTGCAACTATTCCGGTAGACACTTCATTAGAAGTTTAGAACCACCATGAGCAACGACACTGCCACCTTACTTGGAGTCCTCGTCCACGGCAGGGTAGTGGCTTTCCATTCTCCCATGATATAGGCTTCCGAGAGCCCTTGGATCTGAGATCGAACGGTTGCATGGCGTGATTCTAGACCTATGGGTGAATATCATATCCTGGAGGGTTATTCTGCAATTTTTCAGCAACTTAGCATGTGACCGTTTGATTTCAGATCCATGGGCTGCCAGCAGCCCGTATCATGGTCGCGCCTACCATGACCGTCGTGTCGCTTGCGCGGTCGCACCCTTGGAGATTTAGCACGGTGCATTAGGCTATCTCATGTTGGCATGTCATACATAGTCATCACTTAGTCACTCATACTATAACAAGGTTAGCTATAAGGATAAGTGTATTTTTTACTCCTCTCTATCTCTTTCTTCGTACTCCCTCTGTCCCATAATATACGAACGTTTTTGACACTAGTGTAGTGCCAAAAACGTTCTTATATTATGGGACATAGGGAGTACTAGTATTTATTGCATTTGCCAAGGAGTGACCTCTTCCAATGAAATGGTGTGCTTATTAGTTTTTTGTTGCTAAGTTTGCTTCATTGAATTAGCTATAGACTCACAATTGTCTTTTCACCTAGGTACACGTGCTTAGCACTATTTCTTCCTTGGGTCACCAAACTAGTCTCTCTCTTCTTGATTAACTTGCCAGATCAGACTTTATGCCTATGTGGCAAGCTTAGCACCTGTAGGAGCAAGTAAGTACAATAGTGCGCTTTACATGGCATTTTTGCATATGTGGAGGAAAGAGAGGCAAGGAAAAAGTTGAGAAGTGGTCTCTCATGCAAGAGCCAGCCTCTACTACATGGTGGAGCATTGGGAGAGGCACCTGTATGGAGGTGGTCAGGAATCGGGAGACTCACGCCGGTCGTAGCGCCGCAGTTAAAATGATAATGGCAAGTCAAATCACGGGGCCTCACCTGTCCAGCAGTAACTCAATGTCAAATCACGCAGCACTACGTTTGCAATAGCCTACTCCCTTGTCTTCTCACGTCTCTGTCAAACCGACTAGGCGGAACTGCCCCGCCGCCCGCCCAGGAAAATCCCGCGCAGTATACTCCCTCCGTCTAGGTGACCAAGGTGGAGAGGAAAACGAGAGAACTTAATGTTTATGGAGTATTTGCTAAGGCTGGTTGTAATGGTACTAGCGTTAGCAATTTTGATGAGGTGTCATAGAATTAAATGAAGAAAGAGAGAGAGAGTTGAGTACTATGTGTCATACATGGCAATAAATAAAGTACTACATGATACTGATATATGATACATGGAGCAGGAGTACTAAGTATTATTAATACAGTTTTGCTAGAACTCATCTAGATGAGATATAATTTGGTCTCATTCATCTTTTATAGCCATTGGATGTGATGCTATAAGATGCGTATGTGCTGACGTGGGTTGTATTTGTTCTTGTGCAACGAACTGACCACTGCATGTCATGTTTGATAGTCTCAAGTCATTAAGAGCATACAAGCCCCATATCTCTTATTGGTTGATTCCTCTATTTATGTCAAAAAATAAGAAACAAGGTGAGAGTTAATGCACCACGCCTATGTGTTTACTATTTGATTTTCGTAAGATGACTTAATACTCACCTAGACAAAGGGAGTATTCGATTTGACAGCGGGCGGCGCAGTTCCCGATACGACTTTAATGCAGACCAGGGAATAGCGGTTCTCGATATGTTAAACGGCCAATGTGTCCTCCTTCAATTAATGCATGAGGGAAGTAATGGGAGGAGGTCTGAGAAAAGAGGCTGCACGATGTGAATGCAACGCAGTTTGCCCTCATATAAAGGCGCCCCTCCATTCCAATGCATCTACCACATCGTACTCTCCTAAGCATTTGCCTAATGCACCTACACTAAGCGCAAAAGAACTCACTCCAGACCCATGGCGGCGATGCGCGTGAGCGGCCAGCGGCTGGGCTAGATGGTCCATGACGCCGGCCTGCGGCATGGCGCCGGGGATCGTCTCCAGACGGTGTTGAAGACCGGCTGGTGGATGGCCGCCGTCGATGCCAACTACGACTCTCAGTTGGACCAGATGATCGTTGCCACCAGCAACAAGTTCACCATCCTTAAGAAGCTCATGGATGACATCGCGGTACTCCTCCAGCTCGCGTGCCTGGGCTCCTCATTGCCTGCCACCCTAATCGGCCTCCATGGCCGGAACCTCTTTCAAGCACTGGTGGCTCTGCGACTGCCCGCCGACGCCACGAACAATGTCCACCTGGTGGTCGCGCTCGCCGCGAGGCACCTCGCCCTGCAAGAATTCGTCGACCTACACATCCACGTGTACGAGCAAATCATGTACATAGGTATCTAGAAGGCCAGTTAGGATGCTACGAGGTTGGCCTCCCTCAACCAGCTGGAAGCCTTGGATGCCTTTGCTGAGAAACACCTCGACCTCGCCACAAAAGCCGCCGCTCCTTAGCCGCCAGTCGGTAGCCCGGTGCACTAATAAGTTGAGGACGAGTAGGTCGTACGTTCATGGATCCATCTTTCTTCTTGCCTTCTGTAACCACCACTGCGATCACATCATCGTGGCCTTAATTCTTATTGTGCTGTTGCATTCTCGTTCCAATCAATACCGACATGTGCGATCCCTTTGCTTAATTATATGCATCAGTGTAACTAGTACTCCATCCTTCAATTTATAAGTTGTGCTTACCTTTTCTATCAACTTCGTGCAACGCGCGAGCATCTTGCTAGAAACACTAGAATATGTCTATATAATCCGTATGTGATAGTCCATTTGAAATCACAAAAAAGACAAATATTTAGGTACAAAGGGAGTAATATATTAGGAGTATATCAAAACAATAGTGATTTCTTTCAAGTTTGTGAACAAATACTACTATTCTACTACTTTGTATCCATCGTAACGCACAGGCACATTGCTAGTAAAAGGAAAAGGCCTGCCGCGTTCGCGTCGCACCCCCACACACCCGGGAATCAGGAGTACTCCACGGCCCGTCCGGCACGACTCATAGCTTAGGGAAGGCGTGATGCCTAGCATTTTCACTTTCATGTGGGACCGTCGTTGAGCAAACCGACACCCCGCCCGCCGCCGGGTTGGAAAACAGAAATGAGGGGAAGATCTAGCTGTAGCACGAAAGCCAAGAAATTTGGTGTCAGATGGGGCTCGTTGATAGAGTAGGAGCATTCCGTACTAGTACTACTCCTACTAGTACCAAGTTTGTACTCCTAACTATATTACTAGTACTACCACTATACAACTAGTAGGTACGTGCACGACACAACATCGTAGGAACAAAAAATGGGAAGATCTTGTTTTGGGTGATTTATATTTCTTTCAATCAATATAGTATGAATAATATGATGTGGGGGGCACCCATGAAGCTTATGTGGCTTAGTTGCATGGCTATGAAAGGTTAGAGAAAAATAAACAGATAATGTGTTTAGAGTGCACTCCACTAAATAGATATACTTTGGATCCATTGCAACGGACCGTCACATCTATATCTATACCCCCTATATAGTGTGTGAAAAACTTTTAAAGTTGGTTGTTGGATGAAGCCAATCTGACGGTACAAAGATGGCAAATCCGAGCACTACTGGCCATTGGATATCATCCACCAGATTCTGCCACATGTATAATCTAGAAGACTCCATGGTTGAACTTAATTCATGACTAACTTTGCCACAACTAAGCTTAGGCAAAGTTATTAGTTCTTCAAAATGAGAGCCACAAGTTGGCAAGCCTAATGGAATCTTGCCACATTTTGTGTGTGTATGTCATGTGGGGCCTTAGTGTGGCTTGCCTAAGGTGTGGCTTGAATCAAACACTCACCTAAGTTATCAAACTTGCCTAACCTTACATTCCACCAGATTTTGCCACATGTTAGAATCCATAAAACTCCAGATGTAGAAGCATAATGCACAAACCACCAGAATCTCATGCGTGCAATGCACGTGTACCTTACTAGTACTGGTTTGTAGTAGTAAGAAACAAATTCCAGTTTTGGCACGAGCTCGTACCGCGGGAGCACCACAAGGCCTGCCACAGGAGTTACATTTCCCTCTCGGGGCCCACGGGACCGAACTCCAGTGTCTTAGTGCCAGGCCTATGAGTCAATGACAAGCATACCTTAAATGCGGCTGACCCACATGTCATTCTCATGGTGGTGGCGTGGTTCGCAACTCACTCTTTCGAGATGAACCGGCCGGTGGTGGCGTGGCCGTGGCGAGGGAGACACAGTTGGGCATCGGGATGTTACGAGGCATAGATGGCCACACCGGCGGGTACTACCTGTAGTACATAATTACTCCAGCTGAGGATCGGAGCACAGCAGTGGAGCAGGCAAACTGCGTCCAATCGGGTGTGTCTGTGGTAGAAAGTTGATGGTCGCCGCAGTTCGGCTGGCCCGCATGTCATGCACACAAAGGCAGAGGAGCGGTGGGGCCTAGAGGGATGAGGGGCACATCGGGGGGATGAGGATCCCCTGACGTGAACAATCCTACCATTCTGTCACTGACATGTGGGACCCATAAGCGTGGGTCCCATCTGTCAGTGAAGGAAAGGAAGGGCAAGGCAGTGATAGCCACGTCAGAGGATCCATGTCCACGTCGGGGGACATCGTGCCGTGGGTTGGAGCGGTGTCGTGGGAATCGCGTGTGGGTGTGGCAGTGGTAGAAACACGAAACGTGATGGTCGTTTTGGTTCAACTTTCATGGACAAGCTGACATGTCTGCTGACACATGAATATCAAAACTAGAGTGTTTATATTTCAAGCACGTGAACAAGTATTATTCTACTACTTTGGATCCATTGCAATGCATGGGCGAGCACATTGGTAGTAGTAGTGTCCATCTCTATCTCTAGAGGCCTTCCGTCATTCATCCTTTTCTCTCACAAGATAAACTACTCATACAAATGCATCTTGATGTTCCATGGAACGCACGAGGATGTTTCCTTGAGGGTCTCTCCAGCGTGGCGTGGCTGTAGTTGCAAGTTGACGCCCCTTGAGATGCCGACGTTGAGGGGCACTCGGATTTCCTCGGATGAGCAGGTAAGATTAGTTTGATCACATAGTAAATGCATTGTAAAGACTACTTACGTGTCCATTTGCAAATTCTCCCCCTGCCCACTGTTTCACAGGTTAGGCTCGATGCGAGTGGAGATTGGCTTGCATATGTACGGGAGGGTACCAACATCAATTTGCACAACATTTACAATGGTGACACCATTGCCGTAGAACCTTCGTCCAACATTGTGATCAGCCATGCAACAGGCCACCGTATGAATTGGTACGATGGAACCTCGAGTTTGGCACGAGTTCGTGCTACGGGAGCACCACAAGCCCTGGCGTAGGAGTTACATTTCCCTCTCAGTGTCGTCGCGACTGAGCTTCAAGCGCCTTTGAGTCAATAACATGTGGACCCGATAGGTGACTGGTCCACATGTAATGCTCCTGAAGGCAGAGGGGCAGTGGGGCCAAGAGGGGTGAGCCACAGGTCGGGGGACGTGTGGTGTCATGGGTTCGAGCGGCGTCGTGGGAATCACGTGTGGCTGTGGTAGAAACTTGATGCTCGCCGCATTTTAGGTGGCCCGCATGTCATTCACACAAAGGCAGAGGGGTGGTGCGGCCGAGAGGGGTGAGTGCACGCCGGGGGGCGATGTGCCATGGGTTGGAGAGGCGTCGTGGGAATCGCGAGATGCAACATGATGGTCGCCGTAGTTGAACTTCCATGGACAAGCTGTCATGTCTACGAACACATGCACTACATACCGATCACTAGACGGAGTAGCAGAGAAAGCCATATATGCGCATAAATAGTTCCTTATAGTCAAGCGGACCCATGCTACTACTCTATTCCAAAGACATGCACACCATCGAAATAGTCCATCTATATCAATATACAACGAGAGGGAATAATTTTTTCTACAAGAGAGGAAATAGTTCATCCATCCATAATGCCCTCCTGCTGGTGCAGCCTTTTCTTCTTCTTCTTCTTCTTCTTCTTCTTCTTCTTCTTCTTCTTCTTCTTCTTCTTCTTCTTCTTCTTCTTCTTCTTCTTCTTCTTCTTCTTCTTCTTCTTCTTCTTCTTCTTCTTCTTTGGACCTTGCAGCTTCAGACGGGCATCGGGGGCAGCATATTTTATCCGTTCATATGTCAAGGGATAATTCTCCCATCCAGACGACCTTAATGCCACCATCTTGTCACCCTTCTGAAGATTTGTACCGAGCACAAATTTTGCTACATCGAATAGGGATGGTGTCTGTTTATCACAATCTTCTAGAGGAATTTTGATTCTGGTTTGTAGGTCAGCGATGCTTTTCACATCAAGGTTGTACGGCTCCAGCTTCTGTTTGTCCCCTTCGATGGCTGCCCCACAGAACTATACGTCCTCCCGAGACAAGAAATCATGAAGCTCTGTAAGTGCATCTAGTGCCACCCCTAGTTGGTTTTGGAGTATTGACGACAAAGTTGGTTGAGGGACTAATGCGTTTGTAAGAATTACAGGATAACACAGGTAGTGTCCCTCATTGATTCGGTTTACGTACCGGAGATGTGAAGTAAATATGCCCTAGAGGCAATAATAAAGTTATTATTTATTTCCTCATATCATGATAAATGTTTATTATTCATGCTAGAATTGTATTAACCGGAAACATGATACATGTGTGAATACATAGACATACATATAGTCACTAGTATGCCTCTACTTGACTAGCTCATTAATCAAAGATGGTTATGTTTCCTAACCATAGACATGTGTTGTCATTTGATTAACGGGATCACATCATTAGGAGAATGATTTGATTGACATGACCCATTCCGTTAGCCTAGAAGTTGATCGTTTAGTATATTGCTATTGCTTTCTTCATGACTTATACATGTTCCTGTAACTATGAGATTATGCAACTCCCGTTTACCGGAGGAACACTTTGGTACTACCAAATGTTACAACATAACTGGGTGATTATAAAGGAGTACTACAGGTGTCTCCGAAGGTACATGTTGAGTTGGCGTATTTTGAGATTAGGTTTTGTCACTCCGATTGTCGGAGAGGTATCTCTGGGCCCTCTCGGTAATGCACATCACTATAAGCCTTGCAAGCAATGTGACCAATGAGTTGGTTACGGGATGATGCATTACGTAACGAGTAAAGAGACTTGCCGGTAACGAGATTGAACTAGGTATTGGATACCGACGATCAAATCTCGGGAGAGTAACATACCGATGACAAAGGGAACAACGTATGTTGTTATGCGGTTTGACCGATAAAGATCTTCGTAGAATATGTGGGAGCCAATATGAGCATCCAGGTTCCCTTATTGGTTATTGACCAGAGACGTGCCTCGGTCATGTCTACATAGTTCTCGAACCCGTAGGGTCCGCACGCTTAAGGTTTCGATGACAGTTATATTATGAGTTTATGAGTTTTGATGTACCAAAGGAGTTCGGAGTCCCGGATGAGATTGGGGACATGACGAGGAGTCTCGAAATGGCCGAGACGTAAAGATCGATATATTGGACGACTATATTCGGAGTTCGGAAAGGTTCCGAGTCATTCGGGTATTTTTCGGAGTACCGAAGAGTTACGGGAATTCGCCGGGGAGTATATGGGCCTTATTGGGCCATACGGGAATAGAGGAGAGAGGCCAAAAGGAAGGAGGCCTGCGCCCCCCTTCTGGTCCGAATTGGACAAAGGGAGCAACCCCCTTTTCCTTCTCCCTCTCCTCCTCTTTCCTTCTCTCCTACTCCAACAAGGAAAGGAGGAGTCCTACTCCCGGTGGGAGTAGGACTCCCCCCTTGGCGCGCCTCCTCCCTAGGCCGGCCGCCACCCCCCTTGCTCCTTTATATACGGGGGCAGGGGGGCACCCCAAAGACACAAGTTGATCTACGGATCGTTCCTTAGCCGTGTGCGGTGCCCCCCTCCACCATATTCCACCTCAGTCTTATCATCGTGGAGTTTAGGCGAAGCCCTGCGCTGGTAGAACATCATCATCGTCACCACACCGTCGTGCTGACGGAACTCATCCCCGAAGCTTTGCTGGATCGGAGCCCGGGGATCGTCATCGAGCTGAATGTGTGTTGAACTCGGAGGTGCCGTACGTTCGGTACTTGGATCGGTCGGATCGTGAAGACGTACGACTACATCAACCGCGTTGTGCTAACACTTCCGCTTACGGTCTACGAGGGTACGTGGACAACACTCTCCCCTCTCGTTGCTGTGCATCACCATGATCTTGCGTGTGCGTAGGAAAATTTTGAAATTACTACGTTCCCCAACAGTGGCATCCGAGCCAGGTATTATGCGTAGATGTCATATGCACGAGTAGAACACAAGTGAGTTGTGGGCGATATAAGTCATACTGCTTACCAGTATGTCATACTTTGGTTCAGCGGCATTGTGAGATGAAGCGGCCCGGACCGACATTACGCGTACGCTTATGCAAGACTGGTTTCACCGTTACGAGCACTTGTGCTTAAAGGTGGCTGGCGGGTGTCTGTCTCTCTCACTTTAGTTGAACTGAGTGTGGCTACGCCCGGTCCTTGCGAAGGTTAAAACATCACTAACTTGACGAACTATCATTCTGGTTTTGATGCGTAGGTAAGAACGGTTCTTGCTCAGCCTGTAGCAGCCACGTAAAATTTGCAACAACAAAGTAGAGGACGTCTAACTTGTTTTTGCAGGGCATGTTGTGATGTGATATGGTCAAGACGTGATGCTATATTTTATTGTATGAGATGATCATGTTTTGTAACTGAAGTTATCGGCAACTGGCAGGAGCCATATGGTTGTCGCTTTATTGTATGAAATGCAAACGCCCTGTAATTTCTTTACTTTATCACTAAGCGGTAGCGATAGTCATAGAAGCAATAGATGGCGTAACGACAACGATGCTACGATGGCGATCAAGGTGTCGCGCCGATGACAATGGTGATCATGACGGTGCTTCGAAGATGGAGATCACAAGCACAAGATGATGATAGCCATATCATATCACTTATATTGATTGCATGTGATGTTTATCCTTTCTGCATCTAATCTTGCTTTGATTGACGGTAGCATTTTAAGATGATCTCTCACCTAAATTATCAAGAAGTGTTCTCCCCGAGTATGCAGCGTTGCCAAAGTTCGTCGTGCCCAGACACCACGTGATGATCGGGTGTGATAAGCTCTACGTCCATCTACAATGGGTGCAAGCCAGTTTTGCACACGCAGAATACTCAGGTTAAACTTGACGAGCCTAGCATATACAGATATGGCCTCGGAACACGGAGACTGAAAGGTCGAGCGTGAATCATATAGTAGATATGATCAACATAATGATGTTCACCATTGAAAACTACTCCATCTCACGTGATGATCGGTTATGGTTTAGTTGATTTGGATCACGTGATCTCTTAGATGACTAGAGAGATGTCTGTCTAAGTGGGAGTTCTTTTGTAATATGATTAATTGAACTTAAATTTATCATGAACTTAGTACCTGATAGTATTTTGCTTGTCTATGTTCGTTGTAGATAGATGGCTCGTGCTGTTGTTCCGTTAAATTTTAATGCGTTCCTTGAGAAAGCAAAGTTGAAAGATGATGGTAGCAATTACACGGACTGGGTCCGTAACTTGAGGATTATCCTCATTGCTGCACAGAAGAATTACGTCCTGGAAGCACCGCTAGGTGCCAGGCTTGCTACTGATGCAACTGTCGACGTTAAGAACGTTTGGCAGAGCAAAGCTGATGACTACTCGATAGTTCAGTGTGCCATGCTTTACGGCTTAGAACCAGGTCTTCAACGACGTTTTGAACTTCATGGAGCATATGAGATGTTCCAGGAGTTGAAGTTAATATTTCAAGCAAATGCCCGGATTGAGAGATATGAAGTCTCCAATAAGTTCTATAGCTGCAAGATGGAGTAGAATAGTTCTGTCAGTGAACACATACTCAAAATGTCTGGGTATAATAATCACTTGATTCAACTGGGAGTTAATCTTCCTGATGATAGTGTCATTGACATAATTCTCCAATCACCGCCACCAAGCTACAAGAGCTTCATGATGAACTATAATATGCAAGGGATGAACAAGACAATTCCTGAGCTCTTCGCAATGCTAAAAGCTGCGGAAGTAGAAATCAAGAAGGAGCATCAAGTGTTGATGGTTAACAAGACCACTAGTTTCAAGAAAAAGGGCAAAGGGAAGAAGAAGGGGAACTCCAGGAAGAACAGTAAGAAAGTTGCTGCTCAAGAGAAGAAACCCAAGTCTGGACCTAAGCCTGAAACTGAGTGCTTCAACTGCAAGCAGACTGGACACTAAAAGCGGAACTGCCCCAAGTATTTGGCGGATAAGAAGGATGGCAAAGTGAACAAAGGTATATGTGGTATACATGTTATTGATGTGTACCTTACTAATGCTCGCAGTAGTACCTCGGTATTTGATACTGGTTCTGTTGCTAATATTGGCAGCTCGAAACAGGGAGTACGGATTAAGCGAAGATTGGCTAAGGACGAGGTGACGATGCGCGTGGGAAATTGTTCCAAAGTCGATGTGATCGCGGTCGGCACGCTACCTCTACATCTACCATCGGGATTAGTTTTAGACTTAAATAATTGTTATTTGGTGCCAACGTTAAGCATGAGCATTATATCTGGATCTTGTTTATTGCGATACGGTTATTCATTTAAAGTCAAAGAATAATTGTTGTTCTATTTACATGAATAAAACCTTCGATGGTCATACACCCAATAAAAATAGTTTGTAGGATCTCGATCGTAGTAATACACATATTCATAATATTGATGCCAAAAGATGCAAAGTTAATAATGATAGTGCAACTTATTTGTGGCACTGCCGTTTGGGTCATATCGGTGTAAAGCACATAAAGAAACTCCATAAAGATGGATTTTTGGAATCACTTGGTTATGAATCATTTGATGCTTGCGAACCGTGCCTTTTGGGCAAGATGACTAAAACTCCGTTCTCTGGAACAATGGAACGAGCTACTGACTTATTGGAAATAATGCATACCGATGTAAGCGATCCAATGAGTCTTGATGCTCGTGGCAAGTATCATTATTTTCTGACCTTCACAAGATGATTTGAGCAGATATGGGTATATCTACTTGATGAAACATAAGTCTGAAATAGTTGAAAGGTTCAAAGAATTTCAGAGTGAAGTAGAAAATCATCATAACAAGAAAAATAAAGTTTCTGCGATCTGATTGCGGAGACGAATATTTGAGTTACGAGTTTGGTCTTCAATAAAAACAATGTGGAATAGTTTCACAGCTCACGCCACCTGGAACACCACAACGTTATGGTGTGTCCGAACGTCGTAACCGCACTTTATTGGATATGGTGCGATCTATGATGTCTCTTACTGATTTACCACTATTGTTTTGGGGTTATGCATTAGAGACAGCTGCATTCACGTTAAAAGGGCACCATCTAAATCCGTTGAGACGACACCATATGAACTGTGGTTTAGCAAGAAACCCAAGTTGTCGTTTCTTAAAGTTTGGGACTGCGATGCTTATGTGAAAAAGTTTCATCCTGATAAGCTCAAACCCAAATTGGAGAAGTGCGTCTTCATAGAATACCCAAAGGAAACTGTTGGGTACACCGTCTATCACAGATCCGAAGGCAAGATATTCGTAGCTAAAAATGGATCCTTTCTAGAGAAGGAGTTTCTCTTGAAAGAAGTGAGTGTGAGGAAAGTAGAACTTGATGAGGTAACTGTACCTTCTCCCGAATTGGAAAATAGTTCATCACTGAAATCAGTTCCAGTGATTCCTACACCAATTAGTGAGGAAGCTAATGATGATGATCATGAAACTTCAGATCAAGTTACTACAGAACCTCGTAGGTTTTCCAGAGTACGGTCTGCACCAGAGTGGTACGGTAATCCTGTTCTGAAAGTCATGTTACTAGACCATGATGAACCTATGAACTATGAGGAAGCGATGATGAGCCCAGATTCCGCAAAATGGTTTGAGGCCATGAAATCTGAGATGGGATCCATGTATGAGAACAAAGTGTGGACTTTGGTGTACTTGCCCGATGATCGGCAAGCCATAGAAAATAAATGGATCTTCAAGAGGAAGACGGACGCTGATAGCAGTGTTACTATCTACAAAGCTAGACTTGTCGAAAAAGGTTTTTGACAAAGTTCAAGATGTTGAATACAATGAGATTTTCTCACTCGTATCGATGCTTAAGTCTTTCCGAATCATGTTAGCAATTGTCACATTTTATGAAATCTGGCAAATGGATGTCAAAACTGCATTCCTTAATGGATTTATTAAAGAAGAGTTGTATATGATGCAACCAGAAGGTTTTGTCAATCCTAAAGATGCTAACAAAATGTGCAAGCTCCAGCGATCCATCTATGGACTGGTGCAAGCATCTCAGAGTTGGAATATATGCTTTGATAAGTTGATCAAAGCATATAGTATTATACAGACTTGCGGTGAAGCCTGTATTTACAAGAAAGTGAGTGGGAGCTCTGCAGCATTTCTGATACTGTATGTGGATGACATATTGTTGATCAGAAATGATATAGAATTTCTGGATAGCATAAAGGGATACTTGAATAAAAGTTTTTCAATGAAAGACCTCGGTGAAGCTGCTTACACATTGAGCATCAAGATCTATATAGATAGATCAAGACGCTTGATAAGATTTTTTCAATGAGTACATACCTTGATAAATTTTTGAAATAGTTCAAAATAGAACAGTCAAAGAAGGAGTTCTTGCCTGTGATGCAAAGGTGTGAAGCTGAGTAAGACTCAATGCCCGACCACAGCAGAAGATAGAGAGAAAATGAAAGATATTCCCTATGCTTCAGCCATAGGCTCTATCATGTATGCAATGCTGTGTAACAGACCTGATGTATGCTTAGCAATAAGTTTGGTAGGGAGGTACCAAAGTAATCCAGGAGTGGATCACTGGACAGCGGTCAAGAACATCCTGAAATACCTGAAAAGGACTAAGGATATGTTTCTCGTATATGGAGGTGACAAAGAGCTAGTCGTAAATGGTTACGTCGATGCAAGATTTGACACTGATCCGGACGATTCTAAATCGCAAACCGGATACGTGTTTTTATTAAATGGTGGAGCTGTAAGTTGGTGCAGTTCTAAACAAAGCATCGTGGCGGGATCTACATGTGAAGCGGAGTACATAGCTGCTTCGGAAGCAGCAAATGAAGGAGTCTGGATGAAGGAGTTCATTTCCAATCTAGGTGTCATACCTAGTGCATCGGGACCAATGAAGATCTTCTGTGACAATACTGGTGCAATTGCTTTGGCAAAGGAATCCAGATTTCACAAGAGGACCAAGCACATCAAGAGACACTTCAATTCCATCCGGGACCAAGTCCAGGTGGGAGACATAGAAATTTGCATACTTGACTATGTATGTTCACATAATTGCATACTAGCTGCTATTAGTCTTTGTATGTTCACATAATTGCATACTTGACTATGGCTTGCTTGTTGTAGATTATCTTTCGTTGCATATCAATTAGGTCATTTCTATTGCTTGTCTTCGAAACTTCCATGTTTTGAATACTTTGATAAAAATCGCCTATTCACCCCCCCTCTAGTCGATAACTAGCACTTTCAATTGGTATCAGAGCAAGGTACTCCCTTGTTCTGTGTGATTCAGTTTAACCACCTAGAGTTTAGCTATGTCGACTGCAGGGATAATCAAAGTCTCCGCTGCTTGCCCCGTGTTCGATGGAACTGAATATCCCTACTAGAATAATAAGATGCGCATGCATCTTGAAGCCATTGATGTCAACCTCTGGTATGTCGTCAAGAACGGCGTTCCCAAAACCGGTGAAGGTGTCACCTGTGCTGATGTCAAGAAGTTCATTTAATTGGACTCGACTGCAAAGAACATCATCTGTGGTCATCTGACCAAAGGACAGTATGGCCCTGTGAGTGCTCTGGAAACGTCAAAGCTAGTTTGGGACTGGCTATCCAAGGTCAACGAAGGCGTCTCAACTCAGAGAGATCAAAGGATCAGTGTTTTTTGCAACCTCTTCAATCGCTTCAAGAGAAACGACAATGAAAATGTCCAGCTCACGTTTGATCGGCTCATCGACATCACAAATGAGCTTCAGGCTCTCGGCGCCACTGAGATTACCAAGCATGAAATTGTCAAGACACTACTGAGATCTCTTGACAGCTCCTTTGACACCTTGCCCTCATGATACAAGAACGCCCTGACTTCAAGACTCTCGATCCGTCTGATATACTTGAGAGGCTCAACACTCATGAGTTCCAGCTTTATGAGAAAAGAGATATCTATGGTCCTAACTATGGCTGAACTCGTGATTTGAAGGCAAAAATTGTTTCCTCATCTGAAGAAGAATCTGACTGCGGTTTTGATGATCCTGAAGACATTGGAAAGGAACTTGCTATGCTTGTGAAGAAGTTCCCGAAGTTCACAAAGAAGAAGGGCTTCAGAAAGGCTTCACGATCCAGTTCAAGAAATGATGAAGCTTCCACTGAAGACAACAAGAAGAGAACATGTCACAAGTGCAAGAAGCCTAGGCACTACATCTCTGAGTGTCCACAGTGGGACAATGAGAAGAAGAAGAAGAAGAGCAAGGAATATGATTCTGATGACAAGAAGAAGAACAAATCTTCAAAGTCTTCTTCCAAGTCCTCATCAAGGTCTTCATCTCATAAGAAGAGATCATCTGGCAAGGATCGTGCTTTTGTTGGAAAGGAAATGGATTCAAAGGAGGAGTCTGCTTCTGAGGAGGCGGAGGTGGAATCTGAAGAGGAGTCTGACCCTGGCGTTGCAAGTCTGGCTCTAGCCACAGCCTATGTTGCCAAGTCCATCTTCAACACTGAAGACAATGACTTCCACACCAACGCTGATGTTGATGACAAGGACGATCCTGCTCCCACCTACTTCTTCATGGCACGTGGTGCCAAGGTAAAATCATGAGATGCTTACTTCCAAACATCAAGTGAAGATGACTCTGATTGTGAATCCAAACCCAGCTACAAAACTCTTGCTAAAATTGCAACTGAACAACAAAAAGCTATGGAACACACTAAAAAACTGTTAGACAAAAGCGATGACCTGTTGGACGCGGAAATGACACGTTCACAGTCCTTAGTTGAAGACATAAAAAATCTTCATGCTAAGTACCAAGAACTTGAAAGTCTTCATGAGACGCTCTCAACCACTTATGAAAAGCTCTCCTATGATTATCTTCAAAGGAAGCAAGAGCTTGAGAAATTGAAAGCGGCTCATGAAGATCTTCAAAAAGAAAATGAGTCATTTTGCGCTCAACAGATCAGTTCCGCTCAGGAAGGATTTGAACCACCATGTCTAAAATGCTTTGAGCGTGATAACGCTACCTCTGTTGTTGAATGTTCCACTGCTGCTACTGTTGCTTTGTCTTCAACTACTGATGTGGTAACTAACCCCTCTGCTGAGCATACCACTACTATTGCTGATGAAAATGCTAGGTTGAAGACATTGCTTGAAACAGGGATGTATAAAAGTCTGAAAGGACATCAGACACTTTGTGATGTCCTCAAAAAGCAGATTCTGAACCGAAACCCTAGGAAAGAGGGTGTTGGGTTCGAGAGGAAAATGAATGTTGATGGCTCCTACTGGAAGCCTGAGAAGTATCCCAAAACCACATGGGTTGCTGCAAAGGAACCTTCAGTGGGTCCATCCACCTTATCTGGCTTTACCTGTCCTAATCCCATTATCATTGATGAATCCTTTGATGCAAACTATAAATTGTTCAAAAATCAGAATGGTGAAGTGTTTGCCAGGTATTTTGGTACTAACTGCAGGAATGGACCACCTATGAAGAAGATCTGGGTTCCCAAAAGTTGTCTCGAGAATCTTCCTGTGAATGTGGTCATGACACCACCAGGGAAGAAGACAAACCCGAGACCAAAGGCATCATATGGTCCAACGGCTTCATACGAATACAGGACTCACCTGAGTCACCCTAACGCCAATGTTTTGCAGGGAAATCGTACTCAAACTTATGAATATGAGCGTGTGTCTTCAAACCGCTATGTTCATAGAACTAAGAATTTTTCTGCTTATTCATATGAGTATCATTCATCTCCTGCAAGGCTATTTGCTAGGGCTCCAAAGCCGAAATTCTCAGATGCTGCACTTAGACTCATTGCTTCTAAGCCACCCCGGAAGGTGTGGGTGGTGAAGAAGAATTAACTCTCTTTTGCAGAATATGATCTCCAGCCAGCAATCAAAGGCGTCTGATACTATTGCTGGGGACCTAAAACACTATAAGGGACACATGATAAAATGGTCTTACTATATATTTCACATGAGAATCGCTTACCAATCATACTATGAGTTCTAACCTTGATCTAAGCTATGATAATCCTTGTGTGCGTCAAATGCTTATGCTTCACAACACACTATGTGAAGCCTATCCTCCTAACTACACTATAGGGTATGACACTGTGACACTCCAAAATTTTTATTTGGTTTTTATCAAAAACTTTGTGGTTTTTGAGGAGAGGTCTTTTTATTATTTTTTTCTTTTTCAGAAAAACCTTCCACTTAAAAACTTTCTTTGCTTTGGCAAGGATTTTATTTTTTCAAACTTTGGTGTTTGATCTTTTGAAACTTCTTCTCTGTTGGTTCTCTCTCAATTTTATTTTTGGGAGTTTAAATTGTTTTCTTTTAAAATGAAACTCTATGAAAATTTGGGGATTTTCATATCTTGGGACCACCCTTGACTTTGCATTGTTCCCATGTGGTAAAACCTCTCCAAAACCTCCTCTACACCTTGTGATCAACCTAAGTCCTCTGTCCCAACCAATCCAAACAAGTTTTGGATTTTATTCTAATTATTTTTCCTCTCAAAACAAATCTGAAAATTATTTGGAGCCTGAGGGATTTTCAAAGCAAGTACCATATTGCATTTGAGTTTTGACCTCAAACAAACTCTCCTGGATAGTCCTTTGTATCCGCAACTCAGAACCATCTTGATCCACTCCTCCTCTTTTCAAAATTTTCAAAATTCAGTCTCTGCAAGTTTGGACCAGATTTGCCAAAATTGATGAAATTCATATCTACACTTCCCCAAAAATTCCACCAAAATTCAGGCAGCCTACTTGAGCAATGAGGAGCCACTCCACCAAGTTTCAGCTCAAGGAAAAATCCCTAGATGCCAATTTCATTCTGTCGAACACCTTACATGCACTGCTGCTGTTCAAAATTCAGAAAAAGTTCAGTTTCAGTGTCGTTTGCGTTCGTCAGTTCCTCTCACGCGTAGACAGTGCACTTGGCACGTTCCTCGCAGCCTCTCCCTCCTGTCCGGAGCTTCACATGCATGCGTGGAGCCTTCCTGGCATCGGTAGCAGTGAGCCTCGCCAGCGTTGGGAGCTTCTGCGGTGGCTGCACCTCCCATGGCGGCCAACAAGGGCCCGAGCCCTCTCGCCACGCCACCCGGCGCCGCCCAAAGCCCCTTGGCTCTCCGCGTGTCCCTGCCGTGCCAGCGCACGCCCGTGGCACCGTCGCCGTGGCCCGGCAAGCACGGAACGTGCTCCCTGCCGCCGACGTGCCGCGCCACCCCCGTTCCGTCGAGCTCACCCTCAGCACCAAGTCCCAGCCCGTTTAGCGCCTAAATGGGACCGGTGGACCTCAACGACGAAGCCCTAGCCCCTAATCCCCCTCCACATCCCCGGCATCGCTGTAATCACTTGCCGGAGATCCCCGTTCACGGCAACCGCCTCGGGCTGCCTATAAAAAGGGCCCCCGAGCTCACCCTCGTGCACGCCTCATCCCCACTCCTCACCAACGCCACGCCAGGCCACTAGGGGGACCCCGAGGAGGTCTTCCCCCCCAACTCCGGCCGCCCCGATCCGCCTCGGCCGCCACCTCGATTCGCTCCGGTGAGGCCACCTCCGGCGCCCAAACCCCATCCGTTACCCTCTCTAGCTACCAGGAGCCTAACCCCCTCGTCAATTTGATCTCTGCAGCTCTCTCCGACGAGTTCCTCGACCACCCGAGCCGCCGTCCGCCGGAGCAAAGCTCGCCGTCGACGTGGTACGCGCGGGCGACCACCACCACCACCAACCGACGCGGAATGGCGCCCTGAGCATGGAGGTACCCTCCGATCCCCTACCTCACCGTGGATCGCCGCTGGCGACCACCGCGGCTCTCGGGCGCCGATGAGCTTCACTCCCCCTTTTTGAAATTCAAACCTGACGCGTGGGACCCCACCGTCAGCCTCTCTGCTCTCTCTGTTGAAACGTTTTCTGGAAGCGCCTTCGAGCAAAGTACGTTTTCCCTTTGGGCTGGCGTAGTTTCTGCCGAAGCGTTTTCTGTTTTATAAGCTAGCCCCTGGAAATCTTCTGTTTCATTACAGATTAGTCCCTGGGCAAAAACCCTTATAACTTTTAAGCAGAAAAGTATTTTTGATTGATTCTTTTTCTGTTCTCTTCAAAATTTTGTCTAGTTTTTTATCAGATTTATTTGAAAAATATTTGGTATACTTTCTGTGCACTCCTTGGTATTTACGATAGCGCATATATTTTCTTTATACCGTAGATACCGAAGGAGGTGACGGAGCCGCGAACTTCACCGAGCTAGGCTCCGACTACTCTGAACCAGGCAAGCATGTTTGAACTTTTGATATGATGAGTGTCTTCGCATGTTTTGCATTTAGATAGTTTCATGGCATGTTGAGAAGCATAACGATGAATGTTATTTTATGCGATAATGAGGTAAGTGAGTTCGATGATCCATAAGTGGATGGATGTGAGTATGAATGGCCATGTGTTGGCATGAGGATGGGTAAGATGGCAGTGTCGTAGCATGACAGTCTTATGCCAGACTATGTGACTTCAGTGTCAAACCGTATCGGTCCAGTTCCTTTCATTTCCTTCCCTGTACTACCACATGTTTTCCGCAAGGAATATGGATTAGTAAGTTGCAAACCGCTTTTCTGGTACACACCAAAAGGAGAGGCCGTGATGATGGTTCCATGGCCCTGGATTAAAGCCAGTCATCCGGTCAGGGGGCATGGGTGTTTCCGGTTGGGACCGAGAGGGGGGCACCCCTTAGAGCGCGCGTATATAAATTTGATCCCATGCTATTCGAGATTGTGATCTCCCCGTCTCAAAAGTTTTTCTTGGACGATGTCTAGGGTGATTCCCAGCATCGAGAGGTAGGATGGGTGTGTACTGGTTAGCTGTGTTTTCTTCCGAAATACCGTAAACGGAACTAGTCCTTCGTGACTACGGAAATCCGTTGGCTGTGGGAATAATTTTGTACAAACTCTGCAGAGTCATATATTTCCTCCGAATCATCTATTCCATGTCCTAGATCGATATTATCTTATCAAATGTCAGTTTTGATGACAGAGACTCCGGTGATTCGCATGAGTGCTAATTCCGGTTAATTGAATATTCCTGTGGATGGACTAACCCATTTATTCTCATGAATTAAATGTTTATTATGAGTATTATTTACTTGTGAATCAAAGCCCTTTCTGTGATGTCGCCCCGACGTCCGACTGTGGCATTTCTTTTAAAGCCCTTTCTGTGATGTTGTCCCGACGTCCGACTGTGGCATTTCTTTTAGAGCCCTTTCTGTGATGTCGCCCCGACGTCCGACTGTGGCATTTCTTTTAAAGCCCTTTCCGTGATGTCGTCCCGACGTCCGACTGTGGCATTTCTTTTAAAGCCCTTTCTGTGATGTCGTCCCGACGTCCGACTGTGGCATTTCTTTTAAAGCCCTTTCTGTGATGTCGCCCCGACATCCGTCTGTCGTATTTCTTTTTAAGCTTTATGGGGTGTCGCTAAGACGCCCGACTGTGGCATCATTTCCTTCTATTTATTTGTTCACCTTTCGAGGCGTCGCTTCAGACACCCAATCGGTAGTTATTTATGTTCTGTTGGGATTTCAGGCGGACTACCGCCGTTTCCCTTTTACTTACCTTGTTATGCTAATTTTTCAATGTACATTGGTGAATTAATCAGGACGCAACCATGCATGCATTTGTTATACTTACGTCCGAACTGTCTTGCGAGTACTTTCAAAGTACTCACTGGCTTGTTGATTTGGCCAGATGCTGACGAAGGTGATCTCATGGATGAAGAGTTTGATAGCGAGTCCGACACCTAGAGGAGTCCCAGTCAGTCTCGTGCGACCCTGGATTTGGTCATTGTTTTATATCTGCTTCCGCTACCAAATAAATTCATCGAGCCTCACCTCGACGCTCGATGAGATGATAGACTTAGAGTCTTGTATTTCTCTTCCCATTGTGTTTTTCCACCACCGCCCTATCCTCGAGTCAGTAGTATGCCTCCACACCACTGTGTCATGTCCGCCATTATGTATAATTATTGGCGTTCTTGTTATAATTTGGTTGAGCAACCGTAGTTTGACCCTGTAATATATTTTATGCTACTGGCTTATTGTATCAAGAAATTGTCTACCAGTGAGGAGGATTTTTCTCTCATACTGGACTCAAAAGATTGGTTTCTCAATAAATATTTTTTTATTGGAAAACCGGTCGTGACAGACACCTCATGCTTCAGAGTGGATTATGGACAGCGGATGCACTAATCATATGACTGGTGATCGAAGTCTTCTCATGGACTCAACCTTACGTCCATCAGACAAGAGTCACATCACATTTGTTGACACTGGTACAAGCAAGGTATTGGTTCTAGGTAGAGTTGCAATCTCAAAGGATCAACACATGGATAAAGTGATGCTTGTTGAATCCCTTGGGTTCAACTTAATCTCTATCTCAATGCTTTGTGACTTGAACATGATTGTGCTATTCGGAAAATATCGTTGCCTTGTACTAATGGAATCTGACAAATCTCTACTCTTTGAAGGGTATAGGAAAGATGATCTATACATGGTCGTCTGCAACTTATTTGCTTTTCCATGTGCGATGATAAATTCCGTACTTAGATCATTCTGCAGACGTCCATTTTTCATTATGCATGTCATCCTCTTAGTTATATCATTTCATGCATGATGAATTATCTTCATAAGTTGAAGAGGATCTCCACAAGTACAACCTGCCATGTGCATTTGCATTCCAAAAGAAAATTACTTATATGCAGATCTTCAGGGGGAGCCCTTGCCACTTATGAAGACAATACCCTATCCTTTACTATTTCACATACTTCATTCCCGTTGAAAACTTCAACCAGTTTTTCATCAATCGCCAAAAAGGGGGAGATTGTAAGTGCATCTAGTGCCACCCCTAGTTGGTTTTGGAGTATTGACGACAAAGTTGGTTGAGGGACTAATGCGTTTGTGAGAATTGCAGGATAACGCAGGTAGTGTCCCTCATTGATTCGGTTTACCTACCGGAGATGACCCCTAAAAATGTATGAAGACATTGAAGACAATGGTGGTGTGTGAAGATATTCATATTGAAGACTATGACATGAGAAGACATTGAGTGTAGACTATGGAGCGCGAAGACTGAGTTGTTTCGTAGTTCCCTTTTCTTCTTTGTTGAGTCATAGGAACCACCGTACTGTTAAGTGGGGTCCAAGTGAACAAAGTCAGAGTGACTGAAGTCAATAGTAGAAAAAGGGTCAAACGTGAAGCACATTAGTGCCGGTTTGTATTTGAGCCGGCACAAATGTATACATTAGTGCCGGTTCCAACGGCTAGCCGGGCCGCTCTCATTAGTACCGGTTCGTGGCTAACCTTTAGCACCGGTTCGTGCCACGAACCGGTACTAATGAGAGTGGTGGCAGGATGTTGTCAGTCTGGGCCCCCTCCAGCACCTTTAGTACCAGTTCTTGGCACGAACCGGTACTAAAGGTCGTCCTACATAAACCCTTCGTCCACCCGAGCTCGCTCTGTTCTTCCCCTTTCCCCTCTCCTCTTTGTTCTTCCCCTCTTCCTCTCAAGCTCATCACACATTTTGCCCAAAATTTGTCAAGATTTGAAGGCCCCCATCCATTCAAATGATCACAAAGGTTAGGAACTTTGTCCTTTCATCTCTCATTGCTATATTAGCTCTTGCAATGCTTTATATAGTTATTAATTTGTGAGTTTAGTAATTTGGGAGGAAATATATATATGTGCTAGTATTTGATTTATACGCAATTTGAGGTTAAAATAACACTTAGTTTGCATATGTAGGTGTGGTTTACTAGTGCCTTCTAAATCTCCGTCGTAACCACCGTCGATCGCCCGCACCGTCCCGTCAGCGGCACCACCTTGTGGTGAGCCTCTTGTTCATGAAATTTTATATAAAAAATTGATGTTTGTGTGATTTGGATATATAGTTACTCGTATAATAATTATCTTACCCGTACGTTGTTTGTTATACATAGTGCCATGGTTTTGATATCCGTCCCCGTGGGCCCTCGTCCTTGTTATGATTCGGATGTGGTATATTCTCTTTTAAAACTATTTGTTGCATTTCGTGTTTATGACAAATTATGCCCATCAAGTTGACATAGATATTTTTATCTAGGAGGTATGTGAACCAGAAATTCCAACCGACCCTATTGTCGAGAGGTTAAATTTAGTTGAAAGAGAAAACGAGTACTTGAAAGAAAAATTGAAAAGAATTGAGGGGGAGAAGATGGAATTGGAGTTGCATGTTGCCGATGTCATCGATGATCACAAGATCAAGAAGGAGAAAATGCGCTTGAAGATTACAAAGATTAGAAAATATGCCATCGATAGTGAGGCTTGGTATCATTATGCTGTTGGATCAATTGTTACCTTAGTTGCGATCTTGATCGCATTTGTTGTTGCATTTAAATGCTTTAGCTAGAGAGTTATTTGTTTGTTGCATTTAAGTGTTGTATGAACTTTATGTATGAACTTGTATTAATTTGGTCTATTCGGTGTTGTGTAATGAAGATGAGCCGGCAATGGATGTACGATGACCGATGCTCTCCCCAGTTCGTTGAGGGCGTGCATACTTTTCTGCTTGCGGCTGAGGCAAACAAGCGGGCGGATGGTTTTATGCCTTGTCCATGTGCTGGCTGTAAGAATGGTCGCAATTACTCTACGTCAAGAACCATTCACGTCCACCTGTTTGAGTCCGGTTTCATGCCCCACTATAATGTTTGGACCAAGCACGGAGAAAGAGGGGTTATGATGGAAGACAATGAAGAAGAAGAGGACGACGACAGCTATCCTGGCCATGGGTTCCCTGAATACGATGATACAACAATGGGGGAAGAAGCTGAGCCGGTAATGCGGGAAGAAGCTGAGCCGGCAATATAGGAAGAAGCTAAAGAAGAGGCATCAGATGAGCCCGTTGATGATCTAGGTCGGGCCATTGCCGATGCAAAGAGAAACTACGCAAGTGATTTGGAGAAGAAGAAGTTGCAGCGCATGTTAGAGGATCACAAAAAATTGTTGTACCCGAATTGCATAGGTGACAAGAAAAAGCTGGGCACCACACTGGAATTGCTGCAATGGAAGGCAGAGAATGGTGTATCTGACAAGGGATTTGGAAAGTTGCTGGTAATGATAAAGGATATGCTTCCAAAGGACAACGAATTGCCCGAGAGTACGTACGAAGCAAAGAAGGCTGTCTGCCCTCTAGGATTAGAGGTGCAGAAAATACATGCATGCCCTAACGATTGCATCCTCTACCGTGAGTACGAGGATTTGAACGCTTGCCCGGTATGTGGTGCATTGCGCTATAAGATCAGCCGCGATGAGCATGGTGATGTCGAGGGCGAGTGCCCCAGGAAGAAGATTCCTGCCAAGGTGATGTGGTATTCTCCTATAATACCACGGTTGAAACGTTTGTTCCAAAACAAAGAGCATGCCAAGGCGATGCGATGGCACAGAGAAGACCGTAAGAAAGATGGAAAGTTGAGAGTACCCGCTGACGGGTCGCAGTGGAGAAAAATCGAAAGAAAGTACGGGAAGGAGTTTGCAGATGATGCAAGGAGCGTATGGTTTGGTCTAAGCGCAGATGGCATTAATCCTTTTGGGGAGCAGAGTAGAAACCATAGCACCTGGCCTGTGACTCTATGTTTGTATAACCTTCCTCCTTGGTTGTGCATGAAGCGGAAGTTCATTATGATGCCAGTGCTCATCCAAGGCCCTAAACAACCCGGCAACGACATTGATGTGTATCTAAGGCCATTAGTTGAAGAACTCTTACAACCGTGGAATGGAACAGGTGTACGTGCATGGGATGAGCACAAACAGGAAGAATTTGACCTAAAGGCATTGCTGTTCGTGACCATCAATGATTGGCCTGCTCTCAGTAGCCTTTTAGGACAGACAAACAAGGGATACCACGGATGCACGCACTGTTTGGATGATACCGACAGTATATATTTGAATAGTTGTAAGAAGAATGTGTACCTGGGACATCGTCGATTTCTTCCGAGCATGCATCCCGTAAGAAAGAAAGGCAAGCATTTCAAAGGTGAGGCGGATCACCAGACGAAGCCTCGCCACCGTACTGGTGCTGATGTACATGATGTGGTCATGGATTTGAAGGTGATATTTGGAAAGGGTCCTGGCGGACAATCTGTTCCAAAGGACGCTGACGGATGCGCACCCATGTGGAAGAAGAAATCTATATTTTGGGACCTGGCATATTGGAAAGACCTAGAGGTCCGCTCCGCAATCGACGTGATGCACGTGACGAAGAATCTTTGCGTGACCCTGCTTGGCTTCTTGGGTGTGTATGGGAAGACAAAAGATACACCTGAGGCACGGGAGGACCAACAACGTATGCACGGAGAAGACGGCATACATCAGGGTCATGCAAGCTACGCTCTTACCAAAGAAGAGAAGGAAATCTTCTTTGAATGCCTGCTCAGTATTAAGGTACCGTCTGGCTTCTCGTCGAATATAAAGGGAATAATAAACATGGCAGAGAAAAAGTTCCAGAACCTAAAGTCTCATGACTGCCACGTGATTATGACGCAACTGCTTCCGGTTGCATTGAGGGGGCTTCTACTGGAAAACGTTCGATTAGCCATTGTGAAGCTATGTGCATTTCTCAATGCAATCTCTCAGAAGGTAATCGATCCAGAAATCATACCAAGGTTACAGAATGATTTGGTGCAATGTCTTGTCAGTTTCGAGTTGGTGTTCCCACCATCCTTCTTCAACATCATGACACACGTCCTAGTTCACCTGTGCCAAGAGATTAACGTTTTGGGTCCTGTATTTCTACACAATATGTTCCCCTTTGAGAGGTTCATGGGAGTCTTAAAGAAATATGTTCACAACCGTGCTAGGCCAGAAGGAAGCATCTCCAAGGGCCATCAAAATGAGGAGGTCATTGAGTTTTGTATTGACATTATTCCTGACCTGAAGCCGATTGGTGTTCCTGAATCGCGGCATAAGGGCAGACTGGATGGAAAAGGCACGCTAGGAGGGGAACAAATAATATGTATGGACGGACATTCTCTCACTGAAGCACACTACACAGTTATACAGAATTCCGCCTTGGTGGCTCCGTATATGGATGAACACAAGAATTTGCTACGCTCCAAACACCCGGAGTGGTCTGATGACTGGATTACACGTGAACAAACCAGGAGTTTCGCCTGCTGGTTGCAGACACGTACCATGCATGACACCTCTATTGAAGATGACATGTACTTGCTGTCCCAGTTACCATCTTCGAATATAATGACTTTCAAAGGGTACGAGATAAATGGTAATACATTTTACACGATCGCCCAAGATAAGAAGAGCACCAACCAAAACAGTGGTGTCCGCTTTGATACAGAAACCAAGAGGGGAAAGGAAACATATTATGGTTATATACAGGACATATGGGAACTTGACTATCGACGTGGTTTAAAGGTCCCTTTGTTTCGGTGCAAATGGGTCAATATGACACGAGGCGGGGTAACGGAAGACCCGCAGTACGGAATGACAACAGTGGATCTCAACAATCTTGCGTATGCAGACGAACCATTCGTCCTAGCCAATGATGTGGCACAGGTTTTCTATGTGAAGGACATGTCTACCAAGCCAAGAAAAAGAAAAGATAAGGAAGCGAATGCATCGTACGATGAGCCAAAGCGGCACATAGTTCTTTCTGGGAAGAGAAACATCGTGGAAGTGGATGACAAGACAGACAAGTCAGAAGATTATGAAAAGTTTGATGAAATTGCTCCATTCACAGTGAATATTGACCCGAGCATCCCGTTAAATGATGAAGATTTTCCATGGTAACGGCGCAAAGGGACACACGCGAGGAAAAAGTTTCACACCCAAAGATCTGGGATGTGATCGGCTTCACTAGCTATCATCACTTTCTTTTGTGTTTCGCACCGAGAGGGGAATCTCTGTAATAGTTAGGGTAGTTATGTGTTTTGGCATTTGAAACGCGAAGAAATTTTATGTGCAAACAAATTCTTTCATGCCTTTACTGAATTTTAAAGTTAAGTTATTCACAAACTAGTGATTCACACTAATTTCAAATAATTCAAAATTTAAACTATTCAAATTTGAAAACTACGGGCACTAACAGAAAGTTTGTAATTTTTTGTACCTAAAACAAAAATGTTCACAAAGAAACTCTAAATACACAAAAAAAACAACACAAAAATAAATAAAGCAAAAAAATAATAAAAAAAGCCCTAACAGAAAGTTTGTAATTTTCTGTACCTAAAACAAAAATGTTCACAAAGAAAGTCTAAATACACAAAAAAACAACACAAAAATAAATAAAGCAAAAAATAAAATAAAAATAAGCCCGCCTACTAGGCCAGAGCGGCCTGCATACGACTAGAAACCCAACCTGTAGTTGGGCCAGGATGCAGGCCCGCAAAGGCCAAGTGGGCCCACAGGGCTGCAAAGAACACGTAGGCCCAGTAAGCCTGCTTTGGAGAGGAGCTCGACAGAGTGACCGCACGGGGGTTTATAAACCAGTGCGGTCGCCCCTCGGCTAGCGAGGTGGGACTAAACTTGTCGCACCGCACCTGCGCCAGCGCACCCCCTTTAGTACCGGGTCGTGGCACAAACCGGTACTAAAGGGGGGGCCTTTAGTACCGGTTTGTGCCACCACCCGGTACTAAAGGGGGTCGCTTCCCGCCGCTTGGCCTGGCCAAAACAGGCCTTTAGTACCGGTTGGTGGCTCCAACCGGTACTAAAGGTGCCTTCTATATATACAACAGCTACGAAAATTTCAGTTTCTCTCTCTGTTTGTTCCTCTGTTTCTGTCTCCGTCGCCGTCGCCGCCGCCCTCGATCGTCTCCGTCGTCGCTCGTCTCCGTCGCCGCCCCCGTCCCCGTCGCCGCCCCCGCCCCCGCCCCCGTCGCCGCCCTCGTCTCCGTCGCCGCCCCGGGCCCGTCCCCGTCGCGTCGTCCCCGTTCCCGTCGCGCCGTCCT
>NC_041393.1:713596055-713601525 GCF_002162155.2 Triticum dicoccoides
GCCGTCCTCGCCGTCGCCTCGCCGTCGCCTCGCCGTCCCCGTCGCCTCACCGTCGCCTCGCCGTCGCCTCGCCGTCGCC
This sequence comes from Triticum dicoccoides, assembly GCF_002162155.2. Lineage (NCBI taxonomy): Eukaryota > Viridiplantae > Streptophyta > Magnoliopsida > Poales > Poaceae > Triticum > Triticum dicoccoides. The sequence continues at coordinate 713,596,135 of NC_041393.1, forward strand.
GTCGCCCGCTGTGAGCCCTCCCCGAGCCCGTACACACACACACAAGCATGTTCAATTAATTTAGATAATTAGTGTTTAATTAACTTAGATTATTTAGATTATTATTTTGTATGTTTAATTAGTTTAGATAATTAGTGTTTAATTAGTACACACACACACACACATATTTTGTATTTTTAATTAGTTTAGATTATTTAGATTATGTATGAATGCATGTTAATTAGATGGATATAATTAGTGTTTAATCAGTTAGAAATAATGTTATATAGAAATGTTAGAAATTAGTGTTATATAGAAATGTTAGAAATGTTAGAAATTTTAGTGTTATTTAGATTATTTAGATTAGCATAATTAGTGTTATATAGAAATGTTAGAAATTTTAGTTATCAAAATCCAATCATTAAAACATTGTTACTTTTTGCGGGCATATAGCTAGTATTTGTTCTCGACGATGCCCGGCCCGCATCCTCGCCGTCGACCCGTCCGCGACGACGTCCAGCCGACCCATGTCCGGGACTGGGCTCCGCCGGGCTGGCACTGGGAGGTGCTGCCTGGAGGGGCGCGCCGCTTGATGAGGAACCCGGCCCCGGGTCCCCTCGTCGACCCTGATCTCGTTTGGAGGCGTTCGCGTGGGCCAGTTTCGATGCGGAGGGACCCGGCCCCGCCGGAGGTGGTACGTCGCCGTGTCAGGGAGGAGGACGAGCACGTCCATCGCTACATGGTTGCGTTAGAGGGCGACAGGTTCTCCAATACCTGGCAGTATCTTCAGGGATCTCACTTCTGCTATGATCCTATGAGGGTTCCTTCTCTTTGGGTGTCCACCGCCCGCGCCGCAGGAACCGCGAGTGTCCTAGATTCTTCTGTAGTATTCGATCTTTAATTAGCTAGCCAGTGATGTACTATTCAATATTATATATTATTCGAGACGATGTATTCGAGATTATATCTATTATTCTAGACGAAGTATTCGAGATTATATCTATTATTCGAGACGATGTAATTTGAATACTAAATTGTTTTATATTTCTTTTGAATTAGTTAAATAAAAGCTATGGCAGACAATACCGACAGAGAGGAAGAACAGACCATGTTCGATATGATACGCGGGCCAAATGATGATCAGAATGAAGAAGATTATGACAGCTCCGAATTTCTAAACAACACCGGAGAGGGTGATATGAGATTCAATCGCGACGATCGAATTGATGAAGTCATGAACTACGATTATGACGATGACGAAGAACATGTTGATCCTGAAACAAGAAAGACCGGCGAGGTATATATATTTATATAAGCAGGTATCTGGTGATCATCACATGTTTTAAATGACTTGAAGATATATTAACGAATCGATCTTTGTTCTTTCAGTCATCCGGATCGAGCAAATCTTCAGGCAAAAGGACGAAACGAGGCCCGAACAAAAAGTTGAAGGAGGGCGTAAAGTACAATATCGAGGCAGTCAGACCTAATGGCGAACCATTAGTTCCTAAGAAGATTGCGGACAAGTTCATTCGTCAGTGCGGAGTTCTTGTGAAGGACCAACTCCCGATCTCCCTTCAAGAATGGAGAGAGCCAGCAAAAGACAAAAGACAAAAAGGCAAAGAGGATGCTGCTCCATGTTCAGATGTTACTTTTGTCGACAAGAATCAAAAAGATCTGCTTTGGGATACTCTCATGGAACATTTCACCCTACCAGATCATTGCACAAAAGAAGATGTGCAGAAAGTCAAGGACGCTGCTCTTAGGAAGATGGCGGTTGCATTCAAGAACCACAAGAATCGTGAATGGGACAAGTACGTCAAGGGAGGAAGGAAGACTCCAGTATTCGAGGGAACACTAGAGAACCAACGTGCTCATTGGGCCGATTTCGTGAAATTCAAGGATTCGGAATTACCTAAGGAACGGTCGAGAATAAACAAGAAGAATGCCGAAAAAAAGGATAAGTTCCATAAGCTGGGGCCAGGTGGCTATGCGGTGGCAATGCCTAAGTGGGATAAGTCTGAGAAAGAGATGGAGGATGCAGGTGCCACTCCGGTTACTAAGAGCTGGCCCCCCAGGGTCAGGACTTGGTTCTATGCGCATGGGGGGAGTTGGACCCGAAGACAGGCAATGTTTCGACGAGGGCAAGTCTGAAGGGAGCCGACGATGCGATACTTGTTGCAATAGAAGAGGCACGATCGGGGGTGTTCTAGCCTAACAGAGAGAACGACGAGCTTACGCGTGCCCTGGGAAATCCTGAACACCCGAGAAGAACACGAGGTAAGGGCACTATTCTGTGGTATGAGGTGTTCTCAGACTGGAACACCGACTACAGAACCCATGCGAGAAAGAAGATTGTGGAGGAGAAGAAGAGGAAGATGGAGGAGGAGCAGAGGAAGCGGGACTATGAACGCCTTCAAGGCCTAGAAGCAAGTCAAGCGGAATTGGTAGTCAAATTCCAGCGGCAGCAGGAGCAGATTGACTCACTTACCCAGCAAAGGGGGTCTCAGCAGCTGCAGCAGCTAGCGAATGATCCAGCATTGGATAGCACCGCCCCATCCATGCCGAGAAGCAGCGTGGGTTCCGCCCCGGACGATGCAATGCTGGGTAGATAGCCCGTGGATGACATCACGGAGGACACTAGTTGCGAGCTACACGTCAAAATGAAGAACATATCCATGAAGGTGGCGGACGTCGTTGCTTTTACAAATCCCCCTGAGGCAACCTTCCATTGCAACCCGATTCCAGTGGGCTATGCTCGTGTCTTGGTTGATGAGGTGGTGGACCCATATTCGGAGCTAGAGCTTGACTATCCTGGAGGTGACGACGAGCGCTTTCTCGGAGACGCCAAACATCGTATCATCCAATGGAAAAAGGATTGCATCATCATTCGAAGGCCACCGACACTGCGTCAGCCGACTCCTCATCGAAGTCCGCCACCGAGTCAGCAGTCTCCCGCTCCTGCAAGTCCACCAAGTCCGGCAAAGTGTCAGGCCACTCCTCCTCCAAGTCCGGCAAAGTGTCAGGCCACTCCTCCTCCTCCAAGTCCGCCACAGCGTCATACATCCACTCCTCCTCCAAGTCCGACACAACCTCAGGCCACTCCTCCTCCAAGTCCAGCACAGCTTCAGGCGGCCACTCCTCCTCATCCAACTCAGCCCCGTCAGCCGTCTCCGCCGCCTCAGCAATCACAGAAGAGACACCCCGCAGCTATGGTGCGTAGCGGTATGAGTCGAGGTAGTACAGGAAGTACAGGCGGAGGCAAGTGATATAAATATGGTCCAAGCCTCACGCCTCTTCCGCAGAGGGCTTATGACAGGTCCGAGGAGGAAATCGCAGCCATATCGAAGTCCGAGGTGGAAGCCCATTTTGCACCGAAACCGCCACCGCCGCCAAGGGAGAAAGTGTCTGAGGAAACGATTGACCACTTCATTTGTATGGCTCAACCACCAGCTCCCAAGCCTGTTGACACAGACTATGAGCGCCACATCAGGAAGTTAAATCGAGCACGTCTACGTAAGGAGGCGAGCTAGGGATCGAGCAAACAAGAAGTAGCTGTCAAAAAATGCGGGAAAACCATTCCCCAGCTGGGAGAACAGGCGGCGCAATCGATCCCCTCGCTTGTTGTGCCAACAACACGTGACAGTACGCGCGCCCAATATTATTGTGGGCAAACAGTTTACATTCCTGAGGTGGGCAATGTGGTAATAACGGAGGAGCATATAATGCAGGCTGAAGTTCTCAAAATCACTGTTGGACAACTCCTCGAGATCGAGCCCATGCCTGTGCTTAGAGAGGATGAAATAAAACGGAAATATGTCCGGGGCCAACCTTTGGTCGAGCCAGACAAGGTCAAGAACCTCCCAACGAGAATGTATGAATTGCACGAATGGTACATGAACATTACCAAGATTTCCGATCGATTCTCCCTCATGGTGAATGTCAAGAAGGAGCATTACTACCATGAGAAAGCTGTGTCCGTTGAGTATTCTGAATTGTTTCAGTTATACAATCAAGACGCACTCGACAAATCTATCGTCAGTTGCTATTGTCTGTAAGTGATTTATTTCTGTAATTTAAGTCTCAAGCTAGCTGTAGTGATCCTTTTGATCAATCATTACCTGTAATTATCCTCACTATATTCTTTTCTGTGGTATTATATGCAGGATGAAGATGTATGAAATGAGAAAAGGTGGACGCTATGGCAATGGGTTCATTGACCCAAACACCGTTAATGAATACACATGGAAAATAGATGCACGTCATCAAAAGGCCGTAGAGGATAGCATGCTAGAGTTCTTGAACTCAAATACAATGAAGATATACTACTTCCTTACAACTTCCAGTGAGTCACACTGTCTTGTACGACAAATTCTCTATTTTTTCCTACTAGCTAGCTACATGTTTTTGCTTACATATGCCCGCTTAATTAAGACATGCAAACGTGTGTGCATGCAGATTTCACTGGGTCTTGTGTATCATTAAAGTTGATGCCGGAACAGTTGAAATACTGGACTCAGTACTCAAAAAAAAAAACTGACTATAACATCTTGTTTGGGATAGTCAACAGGTAATTTCAATCATTATTAACTATATATCTTGGCCTATTTAGTTCGTCATTTCATGATATGAACTATTTAATAACCCCTTTATTCATTTTCTTTGTCGGCGGCAGGGCTTGGGCAAGGTTCATCAGCGTCACGGAAGGCGAATGGAAACAAAAGCTTCAATGGGGAAGACCCAAGGTAAGTAATTAAGTAGTACTAGCTAGCTAACTAGCTGCCATCTCTTTAATTATCATGCTTGATTAATTATTATCTGATCTAATTCCATTCCCGTAAAGGCCCTGAAGCAGGCGCATGGGACTGATCTGTGTGCATTCTGCGTTTGCCAGAACATTCGCATGATGGCGCCCGAAAGGAGCAGATCTCAAAGACAGGAATGGGTACGCTTGTCAAAACACTATTCACAATTTTTACACCATTATCGATATCTAGTCACACAACTAATACACATGCATATTGATCTCCTTCTTAACAGTTCAGAGAGGTGCGGGAGAAGCTCCTAGAAACGGAGCGCGTAGAAGCACTTCAAGAGGAAATAGCGGGATTTTTGCTCGACCAGGTCATAAATCCGAAGGGAGAATACTATGTCATTCGAAGGGATTTTTGCTCGACCAGGGGATTTTTGCTCCCATGAAAACCACTTCCAATTGTCATCGTGCTCCGAAGGCACCTATTAGGCTAATGCCACTGGCTCCGAAGGCAACATGCATATGTAGGAGAAATTGTATATAGCTATACATGTGTGTATGTGTGAATTAATTAATATGATGGTTTGTGAGACATTGATGATATATATATGCATGATTGGTTCTACTAGAAATTCTATACATATATATATATCTATATA
>NC_041393.1:713602258-713661492 GCF_002162155.2 Triticum dicoccoides
TATATATATATATATATATATATGCATAACATGTACAATGTGTAGTATCGTAAAATACCAGCAAACGAAAAAGAATTAAAATGGAAACACAAAATTAAATGAAAAAGAAATCATAAAACTAAAAACCCCCCAAACCTTATAGTACCGGTTGGTCTTACCAACCGGTACTAAAGGGCTCCAGGCCCCTGGAGCTGGCTCGTGCCACGTGGTTTCCCTTTAGCACCGGTTCGTGTTGAACCGGTACTAAAGGGGGGGGGGGGGCTTTCGTGCCCACACTTTAGTGCCGGTTACGGAACCGGCACTAAAGGGCCTTACGAACCGGTGCTATTGCCCAGTTCTGCACTAGTGAGTGATGCTCAGCCCAAATCCTATGTCTTCGAGCGAAGACAATGAGAGCAAATCTCATCCAGAGCTGGATGAGTCAGCTTTGCTTGTAGCCCAAGTAAAGTTGCCGTGTGTGTTTGAAATCTGACCGTTGGAACACGTGTCAATTCCTTAGTGACCCAGGGTCATTTCGGACATATCAGGTCGGGTTGCCTTGTGGCTATAAATTGCCCACCCCCTACACCATAAATTGGTGGCTGCTCAGAGTTAGTTTACGGCTTTTGTCGTTTTGAGAGCAACCCACCTCGAAGCCTTTGAGAGAGAAATCCTTGCGAGGACAAAGCCCAAACACCCAGAGCCAAAGAGTGTTAGGCATCACTGAAGTCTTTCTGTCTGAGTGACCTGAAGACTTATTACACTTGAGGACTATGTATCCTCCAGCCGGTTAGGCGTCGCGTTTTGAGCATCCAAGAGTCATTGTGGATCGCCGATGAACGAAGTCTGTGAAGGTTCGGAAGTCTACCTTGAAGACTTACCAGAGTGATTGGGCGAGGACTGTGTGTCCTTAGATCAAGGGGAATAAGGTGAAGACGCGGTCTTCTGAGTTGAATCTCAGCCTCCCTAACCAGACGTACAGTTGTCACAACAACTGGAACTGGTCCAACAAATCCTGTGTCTTCAACAAGTGATTGGTTCCTTCTTTTCCCTCCCTTTACTTTGAGTTAGTCTTCGTGAAGTCATTGCCTATTTGTCTTATCTGTTTGTCTTCATTGCTTGACTACTATCGTTGATTGTCTTCATACTATCTTCCATCCTAATCCTTACTACCTAGCTGCTATTAGTCTTTGTACGTTCACATAATTGCATACTTGACCATGGCTTGCTTGTTGTAGTTTATCTTCCGCTGCATATCAATTAGGTCATTTCTATTGCTTGTCTTCGAAACTTCCACGTTTTGAAGACTTTGATAAAAATCGCCTATTCACCCCCCCTCTAGTCGATAACTTGCACTTTCAAGCTACCTGGTATGGAGGGCGAGTGTATGATGTGGTACACCAAAACATCATCTTCGAGACACAGCTGAAGGATGGCGGCGCGCTGGATCTTCCCAGGGGCACGCTCCGTGTACTCTGCATCAAGATCGATGACCCTCGTCTCTACCTTTTCGAGGAAGTTGGATACATTGTTGATCCACTACCGAACAACCCTTGGGTGGACGGTGATGGTGGCAACTATGCGCATCGAGCCTTCGACGAGGGCATGTTGGTCGCTAAAAACCTGCATCTCGATCTCTTTCGCCATTTGGAACCGCTGGAACGGAGGGCTATGGTTTGGAGAATTAGGATTAGATGGCTAGTCCAACTGAAGTAGTAGATGATTATTTAAAGAGGTTAAAACAATGTGAACATGGTGGGGTTTGGATGAAAATGAAGACGAAGGGGAGGTGAAGAAGCCGAGGAGAATAGGTTCCCGATGGAGAAGTAAATGGGAGAAGTGGCATGCGGGTAGTCGATTAGATTGCTAGGTAGACTAAATGAAAAGGCTATGCGGGTAGACTGATGAGTCGTACCTGTTCGTGTATGTGCCCATCCTTCCTGATAGGTGGGACCTATGCAAAACAGATAAAAAAATGTGTCATAGTATTTTTTTGAGCGCGTGAGTGGGAGACACAACATTGTCTGGTTAAGGAATACTCCCTCCGTTTAGGTGAGTATAAGTCACCTTATGAAAATCATGTTTTCCCAAACCCTTTAGGCGTGGAACATTAACTTCCTGCTCGATCCCCTCCCAGCCTTGTTAGCCAGCGTTCTCTTCCTCTGCTGCCGCGTTCTACCTTTCCATTTTTATTCTTCTCAAGTGTGGAACGATCTGCATGCTGTCCTTGATGCACCAGAACGACCACTGCATGCATCACAGCAGGGCGTTGATTGGGCATGCACGAGAATTTGGTTCTGCTCGCAATATGGATGATACCTGAACGATGAAGTGAACAGGCATGCTAGCACGGGAGACCTATTTCTGCTATACAATACTGGAGTACTCATGTTCCTACTAGTAGTAGTGGTAGTACAATTGTGGTACACTTAATGGTCAAAATACTATTCATCCGGTCCTCACAGTGAAGTGACAACACCCTGCGGCTGACACTAGTCCAGGCGGCGTGTTCGGCTTACCAAAGTCAGCCTCACCCTGTGCACTGTGCAGTCTGTCACCGCCGCTGTACAACACATTGGCGCCCCGCCTCGTCTCTCTCTCCACTCCCATAGCACCACTCCATCTCCATCTCCTTCTCTGTCTTCGTCTCCATCTCACTGTGCCCCCATGTACCGTCGCTTCACTAGCCTCCCCCAGTACACTATTCCCTCGCTAGCCGCTCCAGCACCGACATCCTTCTCCCCCGTAAATGAAGCCCCAAAACCCCCCACTTTCCAAACTCCAGCATGGCCGAACGCGAACCGCGCAACATCCATGTGAGCCGCGATTGGAGCAATCTCCCCAGTGACATCCTCGACCTCTGTTGTTCGTGTATGGATATGTTGAGCGCCCTGCGGCTGGCTGCATGCTCGAGGGACATGCACACGGCCATCATCGAAGTGAGGCCTAAGCTTTTCAAGACACCCTGCTTGCTGCTATCTGGTCTTGCGAGATTGTCTCACCATGATACTGAGGCGTACATGATGCCCCTCGACTTCAATCCGATCTCCATTAGCCGAAAATTCTTTGCAGGTATGTAGTGGGTCGCCGTACATCATCTCCCTCGACATCGATCCGATCACCATCGCCCTAAACTTCTTGGCAGGTATGTACTGGGTCGGCATGAACTCCCACTAGATGGCTGCCTTCAGAGAAGACGGTAAAAAGTTGGTGCTCTTGAACTTCCAAACCTCCCATGAGACTATTCTTCCTCCGTTGGATTATATAGAGTATTACCATCACGGTCCATGTCATCTAGATTACCAGTCAGTTGGACGGACCTTGTTTTGCAGAAGATTGTAATCTGCCAAGTGCCCACACGACATGCGAACTATGCAGACTTCAAGCTAATTGCCTTGTTCGACCGCGGACTCGCCTATCTTTACGCTGGTGCCTTCTTTAGCTGGAGACAACCCAACTCGCAGTGGATCATCGTCAAAGCTGATACACACTTCTGTGATGCTATTGAACACAAGGACATCATCTACGCGATCGACAAAGCAGATGGCACCACGTATTACTGGGACGACGCGTGTAAGTTGTTTCCATCTCATGTTAATGATGATGCCGTGACACTGTTTGAACTTTTTGTGATGATTGGCATATCCCTGTTTGAGCAGAATTTGAGTAGAACTATGGCAATGTATTAGAGACGCCGTAAATCATCTATATTTGGAATGAGTTAATTCATGCGATTGTGGTCAATGGCCATGTTAGTTTCCTCATTTTCATGATGTAGAAACATGCACCACACTGTTGGTTTCATCTAAACATACATTAGGGAAGTAAATGTGCATATGGAGTACTCTATATTTGGAAGTAGTGAAATCCTGCAATGCTTACCATGTGTACATACCTATATTCGCCCTTCAGCAATCAATGGCTAGAATAATATCCTCACAAATTTTTTGCCCACAGAACACGAGTACTCCCTCCGTTCCTAAATATTTGTCTTTTGAGGATTTCAAATGGACTATCACATACGGATGTATATAGACACATTTTAGAGTGTAGATTCACTCATTTTGCTCCGTACGTAGTCACTTGTTGAAATCTCTAGAAAGACAAATATTTAGGAATGGAGGGAGTATATAACAATGCATGGTCTGTTAGTTACCTTGAAGAATTTGTTTGTGAGGACAGAACATGATTACATAACATGCATGACATGGTAGTTTCCTGTGAAGAATCGATTGCGAGATAACATGAGTATAACCATGCATGGCACTTCTATATTTTCGAACCCAGTATACATTTCCCTGTATTTTCCTCCCAGTTCCAACAGGGACATATACATGGTGTTTCTTGCATTATCCTACTCATACTCTGAACAATGCTGATATTACATTAACAATGCCTGTCCTTTTTGATATGATGCAGTGTCCCTACAGTTACTGCCATTTGTAATCACACCACCTTTGTCAAAAATAGGGAAGCACACCTGGTTCCTCGCTCGATTAGATGACGGCAAAAGACTGATGATCATCCGGACACATGAGCCGAAAAATTTATATTGCAAAAACCCCACTATATACAAGGACCGTGTAATACGTGAGTATCCGGACATTGGCTATTACGTCTATGAGCAGGATACCAGCTTGTTGGGGCCTTTAGGATTTTTTAGTTGGAGGCGGGTAAACAACCTTGGTTCACACTATATGTTTCTTGGACTCAATTATCCGATTAACCAGGAGATCACCTTTGGCAAGGACCTTGATGGCAGAGAGGCTCTGTTTGCTATGGAAAATTGTGTCTACACGACAATCCCTAGGAGTTCGGGAGCAAACTCCCCTGATTGTCAACGATACAGCCTGCAACCAAAAGAAGGTGAGAATGAAAAAGGCATCCAGATTAACTTTGATCCTTGGATGTCTCAATTATAATAGGTAGTGATGTGGTTCAAGCCTTCAGGTTGATAGGTAATTGGGCTGTTGCGTCGAAAGGGTGGAGTACTGGTGCCTCCGGATCACTCGTCGTTGAAGCAGGGCTGCAAATTATGATGGTGTTGGATCATCTCTTTGAATGACTTTGATGTCTTTGCTGCTAGTTCTGGATGGGTAGTTCTCTCTTTTGTTATGCATATTCCTTGTCATTTGGTCATCCTCGTCTATGTCACTCTTACTATGTAATAGTTGCTTCTGTTTAGAATGTCATTCTCGTCTGGATCACGAGAGTCTGAGCGCTGCAGATGGGTGCGTTTTGGGGGTGTAGCAAGACTTTTTATAAACTATCATGTCTTGCTGTTTATGTCAGTAGTAGTCACTAGTCAGTGTTTGAATGTTGTATATATCGTTGTTTCAAACTTTTATTGTCTCGAGCTACTGGTGGGCTAAATGAGGGCATCACCATTCTGCAGTGTTCAGAGTATATCTTCTTCTTTCAAGTTATATAATTTGAGCTCTGTGTCTTTTCGATGATGTACACTTGTTTGGGCCAATGAGGTGTCGTTGAATATGGGCCAAGTAGTAACGCAATGCCAAACATGTCAATTATGACTCTCAGGCCGGGCTCTCAAAAGATCCTGAAAAAAAGGCTGGGCTCTCCAGAAAAGAAAGAATAAGGACTCTTAGGCCGACATGTGGGTGCCACCGGTGTTTTCGTGCGCTTGTGCACCGAGAGCATATTGGCGCGTGCTCGAAATTCATGCTACCTTTTCATCCCCAGTCTCCCGCCCCTCCCCCACCTCTAGAATCTCGATTCCTACTCCAGTTCCCCCAAATCCCCCTCCTGTACTCCCTGTACTCAAGCTCACTATCATATCGCCGGTCAACCCAGACGAAGACAGAGCTGGAGATCCTGAGGGTCCGTCCTGCCTTCGGTCGCTGTGTGCTGTCGCTCAACAGTGGCATGGTGGCGCTTGACGACCAGTTTGCCGGCAAAGTGCTGATGGTAACCATCAACGGCGACCGACCTCCTGTCTCGCCGGATGACCTTGTCAAAGCTCTTGGCATTGCGCACGGCATCCAAATAAGTGACTTGCTCATCGAAGTCTGTCCGCCACCGGCTGATTTGTTCGTCAGGTTCCGGACATCTTTCAACTGCAGTCGTGTGTTTGAATCTTCCTGGCGTTTGTTATGTGATGGCGCGCTGGTAAGCTTTGATCGGTGGCACCCAGGATGGGGCTCGGTGCCCTCTGAGCTTGAGTTTTTAATAAATCTTACCTTCCACGGCATGCCTCGATGTGCTTGGAATAGCGAGTCCATGAACGAGCTTATCAACGACCTTGGAGGTGAGCTCGTAAGTATGTTTGTTCCTCCAGATAGCTGGGCTCTGACGGTTATGGCATGTATGAAGAAGCCGTCCACCATACCGAAGGTGATTCGTGTTGAGATACCGGTGCAGGAACCGGGGTTGTACTATTCGTTGCCACCAAGGCCGCCGCGGACCACGTTAGGGATGTACCTGTATCGAGTTTTCCTGCATGTCGAAGAAGTGGTCAATCCATCAATCGAAGTCCTGCCGCCGCCGCTGGTTCCAGGGTCCATTGACGACGTCCATTACAGGAGTCAATGTCAGACTTTCCCCGTTTTGATTGGAACGATGGATGGCACAGGGCCTACTCCATCGCGCGGCGGAGGCCACTGCTTCTTTGGGAGAAGAGGCAGGGCTGGCTGCCTGGATGTGCTCTAATTTTAGGTAACAACTAAATCATGTCAGATACTAGTTAAATTCGAGCTATGGGTGTGAAGCACTGATATGCTAGTACATTTGATTGTGACCTGTTCTAATTTTGTAACTGAACTTTTTTAGAAAGGGTTGTACGTCAACTTAATGTGCTAGCCAAACTTATTGTGTTGTCTGTCTGTTTTCTTTGCACAACATTCAAGATATTTCCCCGTCATTGATAAAGATGATGAACCGTTATGTACGACTTCATTGGTTTCAACATAGCACTTCCCGTAGCGATCCACTGCTTTCATCCTGGTTGTGCCGCCTGCGTGAAATTTTTGTATGCAAGTTCAGTGTGCTATGATGTTCTACACGATTGTGTCAATTATATAAGTTTTTACTCAGCATCAGCAATGCATATGGCTGAAAGATGTATTTACGAGCATCGACTGATGGGTCTCTCTCTCTCTATCACTCTCTCTCTCTCTCTCTCTCTCTCTCTCACACACACACACACACACAAGTGGGACCCGAATTGCTCTTGATAGCTTCTAATTAGGTTCCACTGCAATCTAACTTTTTTCTTAAGTTATTAATTGAGCTCAGTGACTTCAAAAAGTTGTACAGAAGCCTTGTTTGGGACTTTCCGGCATCGCTGAATGTGGGCTGAGTAACCATGTTAGGTTGTACTATACTCAACATCGGCAATGCAACTGGGCCGACAGTTGTACACAATATCCGGGTCAACTTGTTATTCTCCTCCCCGCTGGGCTGCAAACTTTCCTAGGAGGTATGCGTTAGGCTTAACAAGAAAATGGATTTTAAGAAATAATAAATGGGATGTAATTATAATAACTGGGCAGTAACTATGCACCAAACACGTAATTAGTTTAAAAAATATATTATTTTTGGAATTTGAATTTTTTTTATTTCATTATTTGTTGCGCGCGCAATATTTCGTTGGATTTTAACATAATACAACTTTATTTTGAAATTATATTTAACCTGACTAGAAATTTCGGATAAAAATATTTCGGATCCCATCAAAATGTGGGAATTTTTTTGAATTCTGTTTTGAGCGGTTGTTTAAATTTATTAGTCGTTGTCCTAGCTAGAAGTTGGGCTGTACATTTAACAAACTGTAAATGGGCTGTAGTAAATTCCATTAGAATTAAAAAATGGGTTGTACATTCTTACAAATCACAAATGGGCTATGTCTGCCAAATCCGAGCTATGGGCCTACTAAGTTGACGCGTACCAAGGGCTTTGTCAACTTAGTCAATATAATCGATTCTAGCTATAGTGACCGTACGATGTCCATCCAACGGCCGTAGTGCTTCTTCAACCTCTGGTCTTCTTGCTCCAGCTGCCCAAAGCAGCGCCGGTCGTGCCGCGTGCGCCTGCCTCTTGTGGCCGGCTGTGATACAGCAGAGGCCTCACCGCCCCTACTACTCCCACTGCTGGCCCAGGGCATCCCTCACCTCACCCACACCCCCTGTTATTCTGCGGCAATGGCAGCCTCATGCCGCAGCCAAACCAGTGAACCCTCATACTCCTCTCTGCATGGGCATCCACTGGCACGTCTTCCCCGGCTCCGCGTCTTCCCCTTCCTAGGCCTCGCCGTCATCCACCACCTTGGTGCTCTCGGCGCGGCATGGTCAATGTGGTCAACGACCGACTTCCATCGGAAGAGTACTGTACATGGAGAGGCTGACAGCTGGGTCCATGGCCACAACCAAGTTTTTTTGTGATTTGCCAAGTAAGTCGCTTTGTCAGGCCTGTTGGGCTGCAAATCTTTCAAGACGAGGAGAGCTTCATTCGGCAGGCCGAGAAAATGGCCTATCAGTAATGAGAAATGGGATGTACATTTTTAAAACACATCAAACCAACAATTAGTTTCAAATTTCTTTTTTTCATTTCAAGATTTTAAATTGCATTGATTTTTATGCGTGGACAATTTGTTGGATTTTATATTGATATACATTTATTTTTAAAATCAGTTTGAATGTGACTCGAAATTTCGGGATTAAAAACAGTTCGGACCGCACCGAAATATGCAAAAAATTTAATATTTTTTTAACCGTGGCCACAATATCGGCTGTAATGCTAACAAAAAGAATATGGGCTCCAAAAAAACCCCTTAAGAATTAGCAAATGGGCTGTAAATTATTAGAAATAATGGTAGATGGGTCGTATGCTGTTTTCCACAGGTTTGAGGCTTTCCTAAAAAAAGGTTGACACAAAAGCAGTGACCGTTGGATTTCCATCGAATGGCCGTCGTTCTTCTTCAATCTCTGCTCTTCCTGCTCCAGCCGCTCAAACAACGGCGCGGCTATGCCGACGCTGGTCGTAACTTGTGACGCGCTCAATGTCAGCTTGATGAATTGACCGCGTGGCGATGCCAGCTCGCCCGACCCGTGCAATCCATGGGGTGACGATGTTGGTGATGATTTAGCCTTCACGATGCCGAACTCTTGTTTGGCTTGCCGAGATGATGATCTGATGATATTGTGCTCGGCTCGATGAAGCGACAACCCGTCTAGCGCATGTTGGCAGCCGTGGAGCAACGTTGTCGGATTGGCTTGACATCGTTGCAACGGTGAAGATTACCTTTGAAAAGGAGCAAAATTTGTGAGCATGTGTTTGGAAACAAAACAAAATACCCTAGAAAGAGATTCCTCCAAAAAGATTGTCCAATATCCCGTTCATGAGAATGATGAACTTGAGGTGGATTCATATTCGCGCAGAAAATAGAACCGAAAATTGATCCACTCATCGGAAGTTTCCCAGTGTTTGAACTGTCGGGTCGAGCTAAAATTTTGGGAGGTGGCCGATAACGGAATTCCACAGCCAATGAACGGTTGGATCTTCCAAATGATGTCTGAGCTAGATGATACGTCTCCAACGTATCTATAATTTTTGATTATTCCATGCTATTATATTATCATTCTTGGATGTTTTACAATCATTTTATGGTCATTTTATATCATTTTTTGGTACTAACCTATTGACATAGTGCCCAGTGCCTGTTGTCGTTTTCTGCATGTTTTTACATCGCAGGAAATCAATATCATACGGATTCGGAAACTCAATGCATCTCCTGGAGGAATTTTTTTGGGCCAGAAGAAAGCCAATGGGCCAAGGAAGCACCTGAGGGGCTGCTCGAGGGAAGCAGCACCCACCAGGTCGCGCTAGGAGGCCCAAGCAGGCCCAGGTCGGTTGAACCCACCTCAGGTGCCCCCCGAACCGCCTCTTTGCTCTATAAATACCACAATATTACAGAAACCCTAGGGCAGTCAACGAAATATCTATAGAGCCACCGCAGAGTCCAGAACCACCAGATCCAATCTAGACACCGTCATGGAGGGGTTCACCACTTCCATAGGTGCCTCTCCTATGATGCATGAGTAGTTCTTTGTCGACCTATGGGTCCGTAGTTAGTAGATGATGGCTTCCTCTCTCTCTCTCTCTTGATTATCAATACAATGGTCGCTTGGAGATCCATATGATGTATGTCTTTTGGCGGTGTGTTTGTTGGGATCCGATGAACTTTGAGTTTATGATCAGATCTATGTTTTTATGCATGAAAGTTATTTGAGTCTTCTTTGATCTCTTATATGCATGATTGCTTATAGCCTCACATTTCTTCTCCGACATTTGGGTTTTGTTTAGCCAACTTGATCTATTTATCTTGCAATGGGAAGAGGTACTTCGTGGTGGGTTCGATCTGACGGTGCTTGATCCCAGTGACAGAAGGGGAACCAACACATATGTATCGTTGCTACTAATGATAACAAGATGAGATCTATATCTACCGCAATAGAGAAGCGGATCTCATCTACATCATGTCATCGTTCTTATTACATTACTCCGTTTTCTCATGAACTTAATACACTAGATGCATGCTGGATAGCGGTCGATGTGTGGAGTAATAGTAGTAGATGCACGCAGCAGTCGGTCTACTAATCTTTGACATGATGCCTATATAATGATCATTGCCTGGATATTGTCATGATTATTTGAAGTTCTATCAATTGCCCAACATTAATTGTTTTCCCTCCGTTTGCTATTTTTCTCAAGAGAAGCCACTAGTGAAACCTATGGCCCCGGGTCTCTTTTCATCATATTTGCCTTTGTGATCTATTTTCCCTTGCATTTTTTCGATCTATTAAACCAAAAATACAAAAATACCTTGCTGCAATTTATTTATTCCGTGATTTAATTATCCTATCTACCATTTTTTACCTCACGTTATTTGCCTACTTGAGGCACCGTACCCGAAAGGGATTGACAACCACTTTAACACGTCGGGTTGCGAGTATTTATTATTTGTGTGAAGGTGTTGTTTATGTGGTGTGAGGAGGTTCTCCTACTGGTTCGATAACCTTGGTCTCAGCACTGAGGGAAGTACCTACCGATGTAGTTCTGGCGGACATCAAAAGAAATTTCTGGCGCCGTTGCCGGGGAGGATCTTCAACATCAACCAGGTTCCTACACTACTAGGGAAAAGCCTATACACATGATCTTACCAGCAACGCGTTTTAAAATAAGGCACTGCTGCAATGTAGCAGTAACGTGCTCCATCAGGACTCGCTGCTGAAATAAAAGTATCAGTAGCGCGCCCCCACTAAGCCGCTCTACTGCTATAATTCCCATGGCCCCACCACGAAGCTAGTTATAGCAGCAGCATATTAATTCGAAGTGCGCTACTGCTATGTAGTTTAGTAGTAGCGCCTTTTCCTATAGCGTGCAACTGCTAAAACTAGCTATCTCCCACCACCCACGTCTCCTCTATCTGATCCACACTCACACTCAAAATCACTCGATCTCCCCCTCACCCCCCGCCCGGTCCTCCCCGCCGGCCGCCGTCGCCTACCCCTCCTCCCTCTACACCGCCGTCACCTCCTCCTCCTCACTGTACTCGGTACCTCCCTCCTCCTCCGTCCTCCCTCGACTCGCCGTCGGCCGCCCCCTCCTCGCTCTGCCCTTCCTCCTCCTTCCTACTCTCTCCTCCCTCCTCCGATCGCCCCTCCTTCTCCCTCCTCCCTCCTCCATCACAACTCCTCCTCCCTGCTACATTTTGATTTAGTAGGCTAGTTCATATGCAACATTTTGATTTAGTTCATATGATTTAGTTGATTTAGTAGGCTAGTTGATTTATTTGATTTAGAGCATTTTTATTTAGTTGATTTAGTAGGCAAGTTGATCTAGTAGGCTAGTTGATTTAGTTGATTTATAGAACAATTTGATTTAGTTGATTTAATAGGCAAGTTGATTTAATAGGCTAGTTGATTTAGTTGGTTTGTAGAACATTTTGATTTAGTTGATTTAGTATGCTAGTTGATAGCTCTGAAGATTTGACACCACCTAGCTAGATCCTAGGATTATAATTGTCCATCAAATTGCTTCTCGGGGAAGAAGAATCAAATTGCTTCTCGTGGAAGATTTGGCATTTGCCTGCTAGTTGTTGGTTCTATTCTAGAAGGTGTTAGTAAGCTATGAAAATATAACTAAAGAAGAACAAAAAAATCGCATGCTACTATTTTTCTTTCGTGTGAAGTGGATCGTTAATCCTTTGCTCATATTGCTTTAGGAAAATGGCGCCACCACCACCACGACCATGTCGATTGTGCAAGTCAAGGTGCGCCAGCAGCCTTGCAACTGGCAAACTGTTCGGCATCTACTTCCAACTGAGTTTTGGTGATGCAGCGGTAAGAAATTATATGAAATGTAACAACTATTTTATTTTTAGTTTTGGAATTACTGCATTGTGTCATTTTGCCTTTTTTACACAGATCGTCCCATGCAATGTGAGGCTGAAATTCAACAAGCTGACAAGAGACACTTAACATTAGAGGCTCCTTGGGGGGCCGTACAATATGGAGGTCGAGAAAGGATGCAATATGTCGCAGATTGGAGGAGATGGATGGGCCCCGTTTCCTCGCCCGCATGCATCTTACTGGTGGTGAGTTGACTAGCTTCTCCTTCAAAGCAGAAAGACCCAAGCTGGTTGTCGTTTATATCAACCTAGTGGAAGATGATGAAGATGACGAAGATGATGAAGATAATGAGGACCCACTCGATGAAGATGATGAGGACCCACTCGATGAAGATGATGAGGACCCACTTCATGAAGCCATCGTAGCTCAAAGAATGAGGCTGAGCGAGGAGGAGGTGTGCAACCTATGGGACATAATTCCGCCACGTGCCTACTTTGTCGGGGTGCCATTCATGACCCACCTGAAAAGTACCATGGTCGATCGACATGATATGGTATGTTATACTTACAAATACAAATTACCCGATGATATGCTTAGTGTAGAGTCCACTAATATGTTGTGTGGAATCTAGTCGATGATATGCTTTAGTGTAGAGTTTGATCACATGCTTGTTAGTGTATAATCTAAGGAACTATTAATAGTGTAGATAATCAATATATACTTATTTGCAAGAGTATGTGAGAGGCTATTTATTAATTGAAAATGTTTTTCTTATTCAAAAATTGGCGGAGAGCCTATCTATGAGTTATGGTATCGAGCCTGATGAAGAAGGCTCAGCTGGACTACGCCTTACTGCAAGGGGCTCCGTCACAACCTATACCTACCGCCTGGACACGGACGGTCGCACACACTTAAACATAGTTTGGTGGAAGTGATTCCTCGATGGCAAGAATCTTCGTGTTGGACAGGCCATCCTAATTACTATGAGGAAAACCAACCGCCCAGGCTGGAGGATGATGATCGTCTTCGATATCATCTAGAACTACATATGTGTGTGCGGCTATATCATCTAGAACTACATACGATGATGATCGTCGATATCATCTAGAACTACATATGATGATCATCGTCGATATCATCTAGAACTACATATGATGATCGTCGTCGATATCACCTAGTAATGCTTGAGGATGCATGTTGACTATATATGAAATTGTTATCTAGTACTCCCTTCGTTCCAAATTACTCGTCGTGGTTTGAACTAAAACCACGACAAGTAATTTGGAATGGAGGGAGTACTACCTAGTACATATAATGCTTTATGAAATTGATATCTAGTAGTACCTAGTATCTGGAAATTGCAGTTTATTGAAACCGAAACGGGGTAGGAAGGGGGGGGGGGTGATGAAAGATGTAGCAGTAGCGAGGGGCTACAAAACCGCTATAGCTAACTAACAGTAGTGCGTTCCAGAAAAGTGTTGCGGATATAGTCAACAGTAGTAGCGCGGGTGCATACCGCGCTACTACTAACAGTTAGCTGTAGCATCATAGTAGTAGCGCGGCTAACTGCGCTGCTGCTAGCCTAAAAAATCGCGTTACTACTAGGGTTTTCCCTAGTAGTGCTAATCACAAATCTCATCTCCTCGCGATTTACATTATTTGCCATTGCCTCTCATTTTCCTCTCCCCCACTTCACAAAAATTTGCCGTTTTATTCGCCCTCTTTTTCGTTCGCCGTTTTCTCGTCAGATCTGTTTTTGAGTGCAATCTTGTTGTGTAGTCATCATGACTCAAGAGATACCAAGTTTTGTGATTTCTCAAATACCAACAATAATTATTTTATTAGCACTCCTATTGCTCCTCCCACCACTAGTGCAGAGTCTTGTGATATTAATACTGCGTTGTTGAATCTTGTCATGAAAGATCAATTTTCCGGTACTCCTAACGACGACGCCGCATCCTATCTTAACACATTCGTGGAATTATGCGATATGCAAAAGAAAAAAGATGTGTACAATGATGATGTGAAGTTGAAATTATTTCTGTTTTCTTTGCGTGATCGCGCAAAAAATTGGTTTTCTTCTTTGCCTCACAAGAGTATCGATTCTTGGAACAAGTGCAAAGATGCTTTTATCACTAAGTATTTTCCGCCCACAAAAAATATTTCCCTTAGAACCCAAATCATGAATTTCAAGCAACTTGAACATGAGCAAGTTGCACAATCTTGGGAAAGTGTGAAATTGATGCTAAGGAATTGCCCAACTTATGGGTTCAATCTTTGGATGATCATAGAAATTTTTTATGTGGGATTGAATTGGGTTTCTTGTAATCTTTTAGATTCCACCGCGGGGGGTACTTTTATGGAAATTACTTTCGGTGAAGCTACTAAATTTCTAGTGAATATTATGGCAAATTATTCACAATGACATAGAGAAAGAGCTCCTACTAATAAAAAAACTTAATTCGGTAGAAGAAATAAATTCTTTGAGTGAAAAAGTTGATGCTCTTATGAAGTTGGTGTCGATGTACAAAAATATGGGTACTTCTGTACCCCTTACTTGTGCATGGGTGGTCGCAGCCACACCTGTGTTAGGGCTTGGCGAGGCATAGGAAGACAAAACCTGAAGACTACCAGGACAAATACTCCAAAAACAAGGAGCATAGGGCGAGCTGGACCTCCCCCGGCAACACCCTTGCCGGGGCAACCTCCGCAGCACCAGCAAACCCATCACCCTTGAGGCTGAGAGCTCTGACTCCATTGACAATGTTAAGACAAAGATCTGAGAAAGCATGCTTGGTGGAATGCAGATCCACATAAAGATTGACAACCCACGGGTCCACGTGGGACCAGAAGATGAAGACCCCCGGCAAGACCCTTGCTGGGGACAACTCCAAGGCCCCTGTCGGTGTCAAAACCGGCGGATCTCGGGTAGGGGTTCCCGAACTGTGCGTCTTAGGCTAATGATAATAGGAGGCGGGGGACATGATGTTTACCCAGGTTCGGGCCCTCTCTATGGAGGTAATACCCTACTTCCTGCTTGATTGATCTTGATGATATGAGTATTACAAGAGTTGATCTACTACGAGATCGTAGAGGCTAACCCTAGAAGCTAGCCTATGATTAAGATTGTTGTTGTCCTACGGACTAAACCCTCCGGTTTATATAGACACCGGAGCAGGCTAGGGTTACACAGAGTTGGTTACAGAGAAGAGAATCTACATATCTGAATCGCCAAGCTTGCCATCCACGCAAAGGAGAGTCCCACCCGGACACGGGACGAAGTCTTCTATCTTGTATCTTCATAGCCCAATAGTCCGGCCAATGTATATAGTCCGGCTGTCTGAGGACCCCTTAATCCAGGACTCCCTCAGTAGCCTCTGAACCAGGCTTCAATGATGATGAGTCCAGCGCGTAGATTGTCTTCGGCATTGCAAGGCGGGTTCCTTCTCCGAATACTCCAAAGTAGATCTTGAACACAAGAATCGTGTCCGGCTCTGCAAAACAAATTCCACATACCACCGTAGAGAGTACAATATTCCACGAGTCTAATCTGCTGACAACTTCTCCATAGCATGACATCACGCCGTGGCTCGGTCATTATTCAAACTGTTTTTCCAACCTGCTACTACACGTTTCATGAGGCGGTTTCATTGGCATGTCTCGTCGAAGTAGAGATCATGTCCCCTTATCACGAGATTCTCATCAATACGGGCGTGGATAATCCAACCATTCCATGGGTAGGATTCCTTGGGAATAGGCAAGTTTCGAAGGCCACGTGGGGGGCGTTTGATATTCATCCTCTTTATAAAGAGACCAAGGCCTGCCTTTTTCTTCCATCGCCTAATCCCCTCCTTCTCCCACCTCGGGTTCCAACACCCAAGGCTTAGCCCAAGCGCTTCGGACCTCCGACCATGTCCGGATCCAGCCTTCAAGGCCGGTGGATGGTCTCTTCTATCACAGAGGAGGACATCACGAAGCTTAGGGAGGCAAGGTACTTGACCGCGTAAATCCTTCACAGGCTTCATTCTCAATGGCCGGTTATCCCTACTCCCTAATCCAATGAGAGTGTCGTGTTTATCTCTCACTTCCTCCGAGGGCTGGGTCTCGGTCTTCATCCCTTTGTTAGAGGGCTCATGTTCTATTACTGGCTAGATTTTCATGATATAGCTCCGAACTCCTTCCTTCACATCTCGTCATTCATCGTCGTGTGTGAGGCCTTCCTCCGCATAGCTCCACACTTCGGCTTATGGCTCAAGACCTTCAATGTGAAGCCAAAGATAATCAATGGGAGACACGCAGAGTGCGGAGGGGCTAAAATAAGCAAATGTGCCAATGCTTTATGCCCAAAGGGTGCCTTCCCGGGGGCTTCTGACCTATGGCAGTGGGAGTAGTTTTATATTACAGCACCCTGGGGTAGAAAGTGGGCGGCTGCCCCCGTAGTTCGATCCGGTCCTCCGCCACAACTTGCATCGTGGATCAACAACGGGCTGGACTGGGGATCACTTGATGATGTGCGGACATTGCAAAGTCGTGATGTCTACTACACAACCTTCTTCTTGTAGACGTTGTTCGGCCTCCAGGTGCAGAGGTTTGTAGGACAGTAGAAAATTTCCCTCGAGTGGATGACCAAATATTTATAAATCCGTGGGAGGCGTAGGATGAAGATAGTCTCTCTCCAACAACCCTGCAACCAAATAAAAAAAGTCTCTTGTGTCCCCAACACACCCAATACAATGGTAAATTGTATAGGTGCACTAGTTCGGCGAACATATGGTGATACAAGTGCAATATGGATAGTAGATAAAGGTATTTGTAATCTGAAATTATAAAAACAGCAAGGTAACTAATGATAAAAGTGAGCGTAAATGGTATTGCAATGGTAGGAAACAAGGCCTAAGGTTCATACTTTCACCAGTGCAAGTTCTCTCAACAATAATAACATAACTGGATCATATAACTATCCCTCAACATGCGACAAAGAGTCACTCCAAAGCCACTAATAGAGGAGAACAAACGAAGAGATTATGGTAGGGTACGAAACCACCTCAAAGTTATCCTTTTTGATCTATCTATTCTATAGTCCGTAGTAAAATAACATGAAGCTATTCTTTCCTTTCAATCTATCATAGAGTTCATACTAGAATAACACCTTAAGATACATATCAACCAAAACCCTAATGTCACCTAGATACTCCATTGTCACCTCACGTATCCGTGTGCATGATTATACGATATGCATCACACAACTTCAGATTCATCTATTCAACCAACACAAAGTACTTCAAAGAGTGCCCCAAAGTTTCTACCGGAGATTCAAGACGAAAATGTGTGCCAATCCCTATTCATAGATTCCCAAGGTCACGGAACCCGCAAGTTGATCACCAAAACATACATCAAGTTGATCACGTGAATATCCCATTGTCACCATAGATAAGCACAACAAGACATACATCAATTGTTCTCAAATCATTAAAGACTCAATCCGATAAGATAACTTCAAAGGGAAAACTCAATCCAGCAAACATCATTCTCAGTCATCAAACAATTACAATTCATCTTATTCTCAAGAAGGGTCTATGTCAGAGCTTTGATTTAGCAAACTCCACATACTCAACTATAATACAGTCTTCCATGATTGCTACCACTCAAAGCATATTCTTATAACAAATAGCATCCATCGAACACAGAGCAAGATAGGGGCTTAGTGTTTCGCCTCCCAACTCACTTATCATATAGATAATTGTCAACAATAATAATTCATGATCAAATATATTTGCATGGCCATATATGCTTAGATGTTTCCCCCACACACGATGCTTGACAACTAAAGAGTAGGTAGGAATGAGAATGAATACTACTGACTCTTGCATAAAAGTAAAAGATAGGCCCTTCGCAGAGGGACGCAGGGATTTGCGGAGGTGCCAGAGCTCGATTTTGAAATAGAGATAAATAATTTTGAGAGGTATGCTCTCATTGTCAACATAACAACCAAGAGTTCCCAATATCTTCCATACTACATACATTATAGGCGGTTCCCAAACAGAATGGTAAAGTTTTTACTCCCCCTCCACCAACAATCATCAATCCATGGCTTGCCCGAAACAACAGGTGCCTCCAACTAACATCAATCCCGGGGGCGTTTTTGTTTGCAATTATTTTGATTTGATTTTGATCTTTTGATCATGGGACTGGGCATCCCAGTTACCAGCCATTTTTCTCGTGAATGATGAGCGGAGTCCACTCATCGTGAAAATAACCCACCTAGCATGGAAGATACTGACAACCCCTAGTCTCTACATGAGCGATTTCGGCATACAAACCAGATTATTATTTGAAGATTTAGAGTTTGGCACATGCAAATTTACTTGGAACGGCAAGTAAATACCGCATATAGGTAGGTATGGTGGACACTCATGGAAGAAACTTGGTTCAAGGAATTTGGATGCACAAGCAGTATTCCCGCTTAGTACAAATATTTAGGCTAGCAAAGGATTCTAAATAGTAAGCACCACATGTTGGAGGATCTATAACAATATAACTTCTATACAAATACACCCAAGCATAACTCATTACGTTGTCTTCCTTGTCCAACTTCAACTAAATTGCTCAGGTTTGAAAATAATTAATGGGGCTCACAATCATAAAAGATGTCCAAGATAGTATATTTATATGTGAAATCTCTCTTCCTTCAATATTCTTTCATGAATTGTTCAAGTGACCAATACAATGCTTGCCAACCTTCAATAAATTTACTACCTCTACTTCTTAGATGTGAAGTCATTACTCCCAACGGGGTAAGCATATGAACCCTATATAATTTCAGATTTATGACATTCAACTCATTCAACCATTTACTCATAGGATATAAGTGAAGCACACGAGTAAATGACAAACTACTCCAAAAAGATATAAGTGAAGATCAATGAGTAGTTACATAATTATGTAACTATGTGAAGACTCTCTCTCATTTAAGTATTTCAGATCTTGGTATTTTATTTAAACATAAAGCAAAGCAAAACAAAATGACATTGCAAGGAAGGCACGACTCATGTGAAGAAGCAAAAACTTAGGTTCAACCGATACTAACCGTTAATTGTTGAAGAAGAAAGGTGGGATGCCTACTGGGGCATCCCCAAGCTTGGATGCTTGAGACTTCTTGAAATATATCTTGGGGTGCCTTGGGCATCCCCAAGCTTGAGCTTTTGTGTCTCCTTAATTCCTTTTATATCTCGGTTTCCTAAATCTCGAAAGCTTCATTCACAACAAACTCAACAAGAACTCGTGAGATAAGTTAGTATAAAACAATGAAATAACCTTATCATTCTCTACTGTAACAAATTACTAACATTATTATTCAACATTGCATACTAAATGTCTCTGCATATTTAATACTCATATCCTCAAATAGAATCATTAAACAAGCAAACATATGCAAACAATGCAAACATAACAGCAATCTACCAAAACAGTATAGTCTGTAAAGAATGCAAGATTCATCATACTTACCTAACTCCAAAAATTATAATAAAAATATTATGCTTTATAAGATTTATCAGAGCTCAATATGCAAAAATATTCAACATTATGTCATTCTCTGACATTTGTTGGTAATTTTTTCAACAGCGGTAAACTTTCTGTTTTGAAACAGCAACATGTATACTTGCAAAATAAGCATGGTAAAGGCTATCCTTGACATTTTTACTGAAAATATAGATGCAAAACTTTATTCTAAAGAACAGAAAGCAAATAATAACAAAAGAAAATTATGCTCCAAGCAAAACACATATCATGTGGTAAATAAAAATATAGCTCCAAGTAAAGTTACCGATGAACGAAGACGAAAGAGGGTATTACCTTGGGGTTCCTTGGGCATCGCCAAGCTTAGGCTCTTACCACTCCTTATTCCATAGTCCATCGTATCTTTACCCAAAACTTGAAAACTTCACAACACGAAACTCAAAACAAAACTCGTAAGCTCCGTTAGTATAAGAAAATAAATCACCACTTTTGGTACTTTTGTGAACTCATTATAAATTCATAATGATGTAATATCTACTGTATTATAACTTCTCCATGGTTCATACCCTCCGATACTACTCATAGATTCATCAAAATAAGAAAACAACACAATGAAAACAGAATCTGCGAAAAACAGAACAGTCTGTAGTAATCTGTATCAAACGTATACTTTGGAACTCCAAAAATTCTTAAATAAAATGGTGGACCTGAGGAATTTGTCTATTAATCATATGGAAAAATAATAAACCTAAAAGCACTCTCCAGTAAAAAAATGGCAGCTAATCTTGTGAGCGCTAAAGTTTCTGTTTTTTACAGCAAGATCATAAAGACTTCACCCATGTCTTCCCAAAGGTTCTACTTGGCACAAATACTAATTGAAACATAAAACCACATCTAACCAGAGGCTATATGAATTATTTATTACTAAACAGGAGCAAAAAGCAAGGAACAAAAAATAATATTGGGTTGCCTCCAAACAAGCGCTATCGTTTATCGCCCCTAGCTAGGCATGATGATTTCAATGATGCTCACATAAAAGATAAGAATTGAAACATAAAGAGAGCATCATGAAGAATATGACTAGCACATTTAAGTCTAACCCACTTCCTATTCATAGGGATTTTGGGAGCAAACAACTTATGGGAACAATACTCAACTAGCATAGGAAGGCAAAACAAGCATAGCTTCAAAACTTTAAGCACATAGAGAGGAAACTTGATATTATTTCAATTCCCACAAGCATATGTTCCTCCCTCATAATAATTTTCAGTAGCATAATGAATGAATTCAACCATATAACCAACACCTAAAGCATTCTTTTCACGATCTACTTGCATAGAAATTTTATTACTCTCCACATAAGCAAATTTATTCTCATCGATAGTATTGGGAGAAAACTCAACAAAATAACTAGCATGTGAGGCATAATCCAATTGAGAACTAAAATCATTATGACAAGTTTCATGGTTATTTTTATTCTTTATAGCATACAAGTCATCACAATAGTCATCATAGATAGCAACTTTTTTCTCATAATCATATGGAACCTCTTCCGAAATAGTGGATTCATCACTAAATAAAGTCATGACCTCTCCAAATCCACATTCATAATTATCACAATAAGATTCAACACCCTCCAAAATAGTGGGATCAATACTACCTAAAGTTGACTCTTCCAAACCCACTTTCATCAATATAATCATCATAAATAGGAGGCATGCTTTCATCATAATATATTTGCTCATCACAACTTGGGGGACAAAAAATATCATCTTCATCAAACATAGCATCCCCAAGCTTGTGGCTTTGCATATCATTAGCATCATGGATATTCAAGGAATTCATACTAACAGCATTGCAATCATGCTCATCACTCAAAAATTTAGTGCAAACCATTTTATAGATGTCGGTGTACTAGAGTAGGGGTACCCTAGTATCCCGAACTTGTGCACGGGCAGTTTCAGCCACCCGCGGCAAGGCTTGCCGGGTGACCGCCAAGGTCCTCCGCGGTTCCTGTGGAGTCATTTAAGAACAAAGTATCCAAGCCAAGGAGACAAGGCCCCGGCAAGAGGAGCTTGCCGGGAAGGCCAACCAAGGCATAAGAACAAAGTATCCAAGCCAAGGAAACAAGGCCCCGGCAAGAGGAGCTTGCTGGGAAGGCCCACCAAGGCATCTCAAGGAATTTGCCGCGACGCGGCACGCGTCCCGGCAAGGCCCGGGGAGCGACAAGCTTCCGGACGCGACAAGACAATGACCGCGGCAAGGCACTTGCCGCGGCACGCTACCACCCTGTACCTACGTTCCAGCGCATCCACCAACGTGTCGCCCTGGGGCCTTTCCAAGCGCGCGTGGCGAGAGGCTGTGGAGCCAGCGGTGCACGGTGGCAAGCGGCGCTGACAAGATTTCCATCGTCGCAAGCGGTGGCGTCCCTGATGGTCCCTGTTTGCACTATTTGGGCGACGCAGACGGGCATTTAATGCCTTTGTCCCCTGCCATCGGGGTTAGGTATGATACAGTGTATAGGTTGTTGTACCAACCGCAAGTCCTTTTCAATTTTTACCCTTGTCTACATTGCCACCTGTCGGTGACCCCTTTAGCATATAAAAGAAGGCCCATGTGCATCGTAGACGGGGGTTCGGAAGGTTCGAAGCCAGAGAACACTCATGCTCGGTCTCGTTAGCAGCTAGACTGTACGGTAGCACTCAGCGCTCCCGAGCAAGAACTCAATACAATCAGACAAGAAGCAGTAGGAGTATTATCTCTCCGGAGAGCTCCGAAGCTGGGAAAACCTCTCGTGTGCCTCGCCTCGATCTACTCTTCGTGCGATCTCCGCCCCCCGCCGAACCGAAAGGGGCTCGGTCCACCGGTCCCATAGGTGTTCGTGGATTAGTTTCCCCGACATCTTTGGCGCGCCAGGTAGGGGGCGTCGAGGATTGTGTGAACCTGATCCGACGTTCACACGAGCTAGATCTTCATCTTCTTCATCGACATGCCACCGAAGAAGAAGACTTCGGCGGCAGCTGTTCCATCCACGTCGATCCCACCACCACCGGACAAACGGGTGGTGGGGTAGACGTCGGAGGAAGAACGAACATCGACGAGGAAACCCACGGTGCTGCCAGGTCGAAGGACAAGGCTGCACAGACCTCGGCATCCGTACATGTACGCGCCCATCTCAGGAGGCGCAGGACCGACAACGTCATGGTATTCGCAGTGCCATACATTTGTTGGACCAAGATCGAGCTGGTGGATCTCGGGACGCTCGAGACCAGCATGCACGCCAACATGCTGGCACGAGCGAGGCACGGTCACCTGGACGGGATACTGCTCCTTCTAACATAGTTAGAAGTCCGAGCATATCCCGCTCCTCGCACCGTTCGCCACTGCCACCCACCACTCCAGCAGAAGCTTTGGTGCGAGCTCAACTGCTCCTGGATTACCCTCCAACGGCAGACAAGATCGATGAATGGAGGGCCACCATTCAGAGTCTCATTGGCTTTGCCAACGACGACACTCCACGGCAGCCGAGTACATCGCTGCCACGGCAGGACTGCCGGGCGTGAGCCGATGGCGACGAAACCGGTTGGGGTGCAACCGCCAAGCACTCTCCACCCAGAAGGCCAAGATCGCCGACTCGCCGGATCCACCTCGACAGCGACTCCACCGCATCATCAGATCAACGAGCTCGTCGCGATCAACGCCAAGTTCTTCACGAACGACAGCAAGAAGACGCTCGAACTCGTATCGAGCGTCGAAGAGAAGCGCGGCGTCAATCAGACCAGCGCGCTGGGCCCTCTGTCGACATGCATGCGCCAGGGGAACCAGGCGACTTGCCGTATGCGGTAGGTTGCCCTGCGTTCACTCGTGAGCTGTGGCAAGTCCAGTGGCCCAGCACGAAGAATTTCAAGCCAGACATGCCAGAGAAGTACGACGGCAAGTCGCATCCGTCGAAGTTCCTCAGCATCTACACCATCGCGGTGCAAGGTGCTGGGGGGCGGGACGACAAGATCCTTGCCAACTACTTCCCGCTGGTACTCAAGCCCAATGTTAGATCCTGGCTCATGCACTTGCCGAACAACTCCATATCCTCCTGGGCAGACCTATGCCATCAGTTTGTCGGCGCTTCTACATGCGGCCACAAGCCTCCTGGCCAAGAAAGCGACCTTCATCTGCTCGCCCAGAAGGAAGGAGAGCCCCTGCGCAAATACATTCAGAGATTTAGCCGCGTACAGCACAACACCCCAGATGTCCACCCTGCTGCGGTAATCAGCGCGTTTCATCAGAACGTGCGGAACCGCATGATGCGGGAGGAGATGGCGATGTGCAAGATCAAAGACGTTAGTGAGCTATATGCTCTGGCCGACAAGTGTGCGCGTGCTGAGGAGGGGAGGAAACTCCCCGGAGAGAATACAGAAGCAGCAGGATCAGATAGTGAGGGGACCGCTCCGGCAAAGAAAAACCGGCGGCGGAACAACGGGAAAAAGAAAGGCAAAGATGTGCTAGTCGTTGAGCAGTCCGGCAACGGAAGTGGCGCCAAGAAAGCCAAAGCTAGTAGCTCCGACGGCAACAACTACCAGGCTGTGGCGGTCGCCAACAAGCAGGACGGCACCAACAAGCAGTACTGCAAGATCCACCGCACCAAGGGCCATGACCTCCAGAGCTGCAAGAAGGTCGAGCAGCTTGTCGAGCAGCAAAAGGCTGAATACAAGCGACGCGACAAGGAGAAGGTCTAGGAAGGTGCTGGAGGAGCCGGCAAGAAACGCCCTGGCCGAGGAGGACGCCGCGGCAAGGCCAAACAGCGGCAAGGAGACAGACCTCCCAGCGGCTGCGACAAGGATGAAGATGACGATGAGGATGAAGATATGGATGATGACGAGACCGATGAGCAGGAGTTCCAGAAAGCCACAGAGGTCCTGTGCATTGACGGTGGTGCTTCTCTGCATACTTCCCACCGCCAGCTCAATCAGTGGATGCGGGAAGTTAATGCAGTAGAACCACCCGTCGAATCATGCAGGCCTCTGAAATGGTCCAGCACGCCTATCATCTTTGATATTGAGGACCACCCTGATCGCATAACTGCGGTCGGGTGCTTGCCGATGTTGGTTTCACCAACTATCCGCAACCTCAAGGTCACTAAGATGCTAGTTGACGGCGGGGCCGGCTTGAACCTGATCTCCTCCGCGGTACTCCAGAAACTCCAGATCCCTGACAGCGAGCTCGAAGAGACCGGCACATTCCAAAGAATCAATCCGGGAAGGAGCAAGCAGAAGGGAAAGTTCACTTTGCCGATGACATTTGGCAGCGAGTTGATCTTCAGAACTGAGAGGGTCACTTTTGACGTTGCTGACTTTCCATTGCCTTACAATGGGATACTCGGCCGTCCAGCACTCGCCAAATTTATGGCAGCCTCTCACTATGCATACAACGTGCTGAAGATGCCAGGCCCGATAAGTGTCATCTCTGTCCCTGGCGACAAGAAGGATGCCCTTATTTGCACCGACAAGATCTACCGGGAAGCAGCAGCCACAGCGGATCGCGAACCACTTGTCGTTGAAGCTCCCGGGGCGAAGAAGAAGACCAAATCCAGTAAGAGTTATGATGCCCACTCCGGCAAGCGCACCTCTTCGGAGTGCTGCGCTACCGTCGAGGACGCACCATCGAGCTCCTCCGGCAAGTGTAAGAAGACAATGGCAGCTCCACCAGAGACCAAGAAGGTGTCCGCCAAGGAGGATGGCACCGGTGGTACTTTCACCATCAGTGCCACTCTCGACCCTAAATAGGAAAGCGCGCTCGTTGCTTTCCTGCGGGCGAACGTCGACGTGTTTGCGTGGCAACCGTCTGACATCCCCAGTGTTCCCAGGAAAGTAATCGAGCACCATCTTGCCGTTTGTCCTCATGCGCGGCCCGTCAAGCAGAAAGTTAGGAAGCATGCAGTGGAGCGCCAAGAATTCATCACAGAAGAAATCAAGAAATTGGAAGCAGCAGGCCTTGTCAGAGGATTGCTCCATCCTACGTGGTTGGCCAACCCTGTAGTCGTGCGCAAGGCAAACGGGAAATGGAGGCTTTGTATCGACTTTACTGATGTTAATAAAGCTTGTCCCAAAGACCCATTTCCCTTACTGCGCATCGACCAGATTGTTGACTCCACGGCCGGATGTGATTTGCTTTCATTTCTTGATGCATACTCAGGATACCATCAGATCTTCATGGCAGAAGAGGATGAAGAGAAGACAGCATTCATTACCCCATGTGGCACATACTATTTTGTACGGATGCCTTTCGGTTTAAAGAATGCTGGTTCAACATTTGCAAGGGTAGTCCATTACGCTTTTGAGCCACAAATGCACAGAAATGTGGAAGCCTACATGGATGACATAGTGGTCAAGAGCCAGGACAAGGCGACTCTGATTCAAGATTTAGACGAAACCTTTGCAAATCTGCGCAAGATCAACCTCAAGCTTAACCCCGAGAAGTGTGTGTTTGGAGTCCCCTCCGGCAAGCTTCTCAGGTTCTTCGTGTCTCAGCGGGGAATTGAAGCCAATCCCGACAAGATCAAGGCCATTGAGCAGATAGAAGCACCGAAGCGCGTCAAGGATGTACGAAGACTTGCCGGTTGCATAGCTGCTCTCAGCAGGTTTATCTCTAGGTCTGCTGAGCGCGCCCTGCCATTTTTCAAAATATTGAAAAAGGCAGGTCCAATGAAATGGACTCCGGAAGCGGAGGCCGCACTACAGGACTTAAAGAGATACCTGTCCTCCACTCCAACACTTGTTGGACCTAAGCCACAAGAGAAGTTGCTGCTATATATAGCGGCAACCAATCAAGTGGTTACTGCTGCGTTAGTAGCGGAGAGGGAGGCAGATGATGAGCCAACAACCACGGCAGATGCATCCAGCGACAAGCAGGCGACTTCACCGGCAAGCTCTGGTCCCGACAAAGATAGATCTGCGCAGGCGCATGAGAAGATGCAGAAAAGAATGGTGCAGCACCTGGTTTACTTTGTCAGTTCCCTTTTGCAGGGGGCTAGGTCAAGGTACTCTGGTGTGTAGAAATTGCTTTTCGGCCTTCTCATGGCCTCAAGAAAGCTGCGCCATTACTTTCAAGCACATGAGATCACAGTCGTCACTCGTTTTCCGCTGAAGAGGATACTGCAAAATCCAGAAGCAACAGGCAGGATTGTCGAGTGGGCACTGGAACTGTCAAGCTTTGGCCTCAAGTTTGAGAGCACTTCAACTATCCAAAGCAGAGCGCTGGCAGAGTTCATAGCAGAATGGACGCCAACACAAGATGAAGAAATTCCGGAGACAAGCATCCCCATCAAGGAAGCAAGCAGAGAGTGGCTGATGTACTTTGATGGTGCCTTCTCGCTGCAAGGGACCGGTGCGGGCGTGCTACTTGTTGCACCCACCGGAGAGCACCTCAAGTACGTAGTCCAGATGCACTTTCCCAAGGAGCAAGCAACGAACAATACCGTAGAGTATGAAGGTTTGCTTGCCGGTCTCAGGATCGCAGCAGACCTTGGGATCAAGAAGCTCATTGTCAGGGGTGACTCACAGCTTGTCGTCCGCCAAGTTAACAAGAATTATCAGAGTCCATTGATGGAAGCTTACGTTGATGAAGTGAGAAAGCTAGAAGAGCACTTTGACGGCCTACAGATGGAACATGTTCCAAGAGCTCAGAACGACATTGCCGATGGCCTGTCAAAGTGCGCCGCACTTAAGTTACCTGTGGAACCAGGGATCTTTATGCTCAAGCTGACTCAACCGTCTGTAACACCATGAACTGGACAGAGCAAGAAGAGGAAGTTGATTTCCGGTGACTATTTTCCGGCAGAGCTCCCCGAAGCCACCACCAAGAAGGTCCCCAAGATCGACGCCAAGGGTGCTGAGGAGCAGTATGCTCCGGCAAACCTTAGGGTTTGTTTCGTTGAAGCAGACGCTTCCTACAAGTTTTGCTACGACAAGCTTGCCGGGGAACATCAAGCTCCGGCTGAGCCGCAGGTTCTCACCGTAGAAGCGGATGTTCCCGGCGTAGCAGATGTGCGTTTAGTCCTTGTTGTCGAGCCGCAAGCTCCAACATGGGCACAACAAATTGTCCGTTTCCTTCAGACAGGAGAACTTCCCAAAGAGCAAGAAGAAGCGGAAAGAGTAGCCCGGCAGTCAAGTATGTACGAGTTTGTCGACAACACACTGTAGATAAGAAGACTCAACGGCGTGAAATTGAAGTTTATTCACCGGGAAGACGGACAAAAGATGTTGGCAGAGATACATGGAGGCATATGTGATCACCACATTGGCGCAAGAGCACTTGCCGGCAAAGCATTCCGGCAAGGTTTCTTTTGGCCGACAGCCCTCCAGGATGCAACTGCACAAGTAACCAAGTGTGAAGCGTGCCAGTTCCATTCCAAACAGATACATCAGCCAACTCAAGCTCTCAAGATGATCCCTTTATCCTGGCCATTTTCAGTCTGGGGGCTCGACATCCTCGGCCCCTTTCCCCGAGCAGTCGGGGGCTTTGAGTACTTGTACGTTGCAATCGACAAGTTCACAAAGTGGCTGGAAGTGGAACCAGTGAGGAAGGTGACAGCACAGTCAGAAGTCAAGTTCTTCAAGTCAATTGTTTGCCGCTTCGGGATCCCTAACAGGATCATCACTGACAATGGCACGCAATTCACAAGCCGCACCTTCATGCAA
This sequence comes from Triticum dicoccoides, assembly GCF_002162155.2. Classification (NCBI taxonomy): domain Eukaryota; kingdom Viridiplantae; phylum Streptophyta; class Magnoliopsida; order Poales; family Poaceae; genus Triticum; species Triticum dicoccoides. The sequence goes on from NC_041393.1 coordinate 713,630,817, forward strand.
TACGTCCAAGATCTTGGCGCCAAGGACTGCTTCGCTTCTGTTGCTCATCCGAGAAGCAACGGCCAAGCGGAGAGGGCAAATGCTGAAGTGCTGCGCGGGCTCAAGACCAGGACTTTCGACAGGCTGCACAAGTGCGGAAAAACTGGATTGAGGAGCTGCTGGTGGTTCTTTGGTCGGTCAGAACGACGCCAAATCGAGCCACTGGCCAGACACCTTTCGCTCTAGTCTATGGAGCAGAGGCAGTTCTCCCCACGTAACTCGTACACGGGTCACCTCGAGTGCTCGCTTATGATGAGCTTGAGCAAGAGCAGCTGCGACAAGATGACGCGCTGCTCCTTGAGGAGGACCGTCTTCAGGCTGCTGTACGAGCTGCTCGATACCAGCAAGCTTTGCGCCGCTACCATAGCCGCAAAGTTAATGCCAGAAGTCTCGAGGAAGGCGACCTTGTTCTTCGGCGTGTTCAGTCCGCCAAGAATTCTAACAAGTTGACACCAAAGTGGGAAGGCCCTTACCGGGTGAAACGAGACACTAGGCCTGGCACTGTCCGCCTTGAGACCGAAGATGGCATTCCGGTGAGCAACTCCTGGAACATTGAGCATCTTCGTAAGTTTTACCCGTAAGGCGCGGTTGTCGGAACCTGTTCCGGCAACCACCTTTTGTACAAGTCTTGCTGATGTTGCATGTAATCCTTTGTACAAAGCCGGGCGCAGACCCCGTGCATAAGTAAAGCTCATGTGCTCCGCACATCTTGTCAATTTCATGCTTTCTACTTTTCTTTGCATGCATGTATCTGACACTTTGTGTAGCACCTACCCCGGTAAGCAATAACGAGCCATAATGCTCCATATCATTATTTTCTCTTCTTTATTTTTTCTCAAAGGAAGGAAGGTTCCCTCGCACACAAGTTTGCCGGGGGGGGAAAGGAGAAGATAACGGTGTGGACCAGGCGTCGTTCAAGGAAGTTTTCGCCTTGCCGGAAAGCAAACAACAGAAAAGCTAAGTTGCCAAAGTTTGAGCAATCAGTTAAATTTTTTTAAGTTATCTTCCTCGAACGACCCTGATTTGTTTGGAAAGCCTGTGCGCGGAGGAACCAACTCGTAGCTAGTTGCGCCCTTACTTTGTTTCGAGTCCGCTCAACAACTTAAGTGAGCTGCGACTAGTTGCGACAAGGTTTCTTGTCGGTAGTGACACCGCCAGCAGGCTGCTGACGTCCCGCACTCAGTGCTCGCGGCAAAGGTGCCTGCGCCGACAAGTTCCCTAAAAGCGTAGGGCAAAAACATACAAAGGAAGGAATCAAGTAAAGGAAATAACATAGCAATTGTCACCCAAAATAGAGTCATATTACAAGATAGCTTGTCGCGGCTCTAATAGATTGTTTTCATGACATGACCAGCAGCGACAATTAAAAGGGAAAACGGGCGACCTAATCTACGCGATCGCCTTCAACCCTCTTTATTCCGCTCACCTTGTCCACAATGGGTGCGACAAGGGCCTTGAGCGCTTCCAGATCGGCATCCGGCGGCAGGGACCTGAGGACGTTGGTGAGGTTGAGACCTGGGTTGCGGAAGGCCACCTTCACCAGCACCTTTTGAAGAGCCCCCGCGCAGATCTTGTGCGACTCGTCAGCCAGCTGCTTTGGGATCTTCTCCCGGAGTCGCTGGAGGGTCGTCGCCACGCCTTCGAAGAACAAGCTGAGCTTGGCGCTAGGTTGGAGGTGCTCATCGGAGGAGTACCCGAAATCCTCCATCCCCAGTTGCGCCAGCTCCTTGTCGATGGCCGCGGCAGCATCCACAAGACCCTCGGTCCAGTGCTCCACGGTCTCCCTGAAAGTGTCCTGGGCGGTAGCAACATTCGCTAGCAGCACCTCGTCGGCCTTGATCTTCTCCGACAAGGCCACTTCCCGCTCCCTGGCGCCGTCCAGCGTCTGAGTCAATGTGGCCAGCTTCAACTCCAGATCTGCATTGGAGTCCTTGGCGGCGCTGAGCTCTTTGATCCTCTCAGCGAGACGACCTTGCAGCTCGCCATGAGCGGCGGCGTCCTTCTCGCGCTCGCGCTTGAGCGCGGCAAGCTCCTCGCCGCTCGCCTTGAGATCGGCCTCCAGCTGAGCCACCTTCGTCTCCAGCTCCTCCTTGGCGGCCTCGGCAGCTGCGGTAGCATCCTTCGCCTCCTTGAGAGCCCCGCCTAGTGTTTGCTCGCGCGCGGCAATCTCTTCCTCGTGGCTGTCAAGGTTGACCTTGCGCTGCGCCAACTCACCCTCCTGCGCAGATATCTTCTCGGCAGCAAGTCGATGTTGCTCTTCAACTTCGGCCTTCTCGAGGAGGAAGGCTTTCCGCTCCTCGTCGACTTGTTCCCGCTCCTCTGCCAGAGCCCGGAGAACTTCCTGCCTGAAAACCCGGAGCTCCTCCGCGCGCTTCTCGATATCCACTCCCGCCTTTGCGACAAGTGCTTCTCGGGATACCAGCTTGGCTTGTCGGGCGCGGTAGAGCGACAACAGCTTCCGCAGCAGCCGCTCCTCCTCAGGCTCGTCGCTGCTGCTGCTTGGCGCGTCAACCAGCTTCAGCCCAGTGGAGGCAAGTACTTCTCCGTCCAACATCTCTCCTTCGACCGGCGCCCTGGAGCTTGAAGCCCAGGGGAGCTTGATGAAGATGCCGTCGCTGGCCTTCAGATAGGCGCCGGGCTGGGGCTCTTCGGAGCCTGGTGCTGCAGCAGCGGCAGAGTGATCGGCGGTCGGCGTAGCCCCTGGCGCTCCTGCGGCCTCGGGGCCGTCAGTACGATCGCCGGATCCCTCGCCGGCTTCTGCGGCGGCGGCCTTGGCGGCCTCTTCGCCGGCAGGATCATCAGCGCTAGCCTCTCCTTCGGTGGTGACGGTGTCCTCAACGCTGCTGCGCGCGTTCTCCTCGCCGGCGACCTCGGTTTCCATCGGCTCCGTGGCAGATGGATCTGGCGAACGTAAAAAGGGAGAGAAATCAAGCGAACATTCAAAAAGAAAACCAGAAGAAGAAGAACCCAAGGGAAGTTTTCAAGCAAGAGGATTACCTGTGCTAGGGCCTGCAGTCGTGGTCTCAACCACCGGAGGGTCGCTCGTGCTGTCCCTTGCCGGAGGACTGTCCCTTGCCGGAGAGTTCTCCCTTGCCGGAGAATTCTCCCTTGGTGGTGTAGTTGAAGCAGAAGGCATTTTGGGAGCGGCTTCCGGGCACTCCTGGTGAAGCTGCTCTGCTCCTACACAAGCCAAAGTCAGATATCAGCAAAGAAAAAGCACCCATGTGCGCCTAACAGCAAGAAGTAAACCATATACTTACGCTGGGGGCTGATCTGGGGAGTAGTTGCAGGGTCCGGCAAGGTGGTCTCGGACGCACCCTCGGCTGGCGCAGTGGGTTTTTCCTCGATGACAATCACCAGGACCTTGGCTCTCTTCGCCGCTCTCTGGGCCAGCATCCTGAAAAGGAATGGGTTTAGAAGGAAGCAAGTCAGATACAAGACAAAACAACAAAAGTGAAGAACTACAAGTACAGCAAAGAATCTTACTCTTCCTCTTCCTCGTCGGAGCTGAGCGCGGAGAGATCGAAGTCCGGCTCGCCTCCGGTGCGTTGAGGCGGAGGAGTAGGTTCCCTTGTCCGCTTGGCAGGAGCAGTAGCGGTGGACCGGGAAGACCCCGCCCCAGTTGCCGCAGCGGCGTGAGGCGCTCCCGCGGCAACATTGCTTGCCGCGGTAGAGCGTGTCGCGTGGCACGGCGGCTGTTGACTCGTCTGCCACTCTGCTACATCCCGGGCCTTGCGGAGACGCCTTCTTGGTGGAGCTGGGGGCTCTACTTGCGACGAGCTGCCTGAAGGTTCGAGCCCGACAAGCTCTCCCTCACCAGGCTCGCTCGGCTCCTCTTCGGGCCCGACAAGCTCTTCCTCGCCGGTAAACTCCTCGCGCTCGGCAAGGCTTGCTGCCTCTGCTGCCTCTGCCTCTTCCACGGTGAATCCAAACTCGCCCGCGGCAGCTGCTGCCGCCGCCTCTTCCAGCCTGGTGGTGATGCGCTGCATCTCAGCATCGGAGGTGTCGCGGGTGAGGCTTTTCTGTTCATCGGAGCGGACGGCCACTTCCTCCAAGCTGTCAAAGAACTCTTGCACGACAGCGTCTGCCGGCTCTTGGCAAGTTGGGACAATTCCATGCGAGTCGCACAGCGGCATCATTGCACGGATGCGGTCGAGCGACGAGTTCTTGCACAGTGGAATGACCCCCCTCGGCAACATGAATGGATGCTGAGGATCGCGCTTGAACAGTTCCAGGAGCATCGCATCCAGCTCCAGGACAGTGAAGTTGAAGTTGAGGCCCGGGCGCAGTCTCATGATATCCGCCGAGTTCTGGAACTCCCAGGCGGGTCTCCTCCTCTCCTGCAAGGGGGCGATGCGGCGGTGAAGAAAATCTGCGCCAACGGCGCCTACGGTGAGCCCGGCAAATCTGAGGCGAAGGATCTGGGTGACGGCAATCTTCAGCCTATCATCTTCCGGGGCCACGTTGCTCCAATCGTTGCCGCGCGCTATTGGGGTTTGTCACAGGGCAGTAAATGGCCGCAGGTTCTCCTCAACAATCCAACACCACTCTGCTCTCCATTCCTCCCACTTGCTGCGGAGCTCTCCCTCTAGATAAGTCTCCTTCTTGCCAGCTCTCGAGATCCAGGCGATTCCGCTGGCTAAAGGCTCTCCTCTCTCGACTCGGGGCATAAAGAAGTGGCGGAAAAGAGCTACGTTTGGATGGACTCCGACAAAGTTTTCGCAGAGATGTGCGAAAACTGCCATGTTCAGAACGGCATTGGGGGTGAAGTCAAGGAGGCGGAACCCATAGGTGTTCATGATGTCACAGAAGAATTCAGAGAAAGGCGGGCAGAGCCCGCAGTAGAAGAACAGCGTGAAGAAGGGGTACCCGGTCGGAGCCAGTTCCGAAGCGGCAGCGGGGAGTACCTTCGTGCGCGGATGTGCTCGAGTCTCCGTCGACCAGAAGAGGTAGTAGTACTCCCTCAGCTCCTTCGCGCCGAGCTGAGGGGGGAAGATGGCCCGCTCCTTCCGCAGCACCGCGAGCCGCTGCGCCTCGGCCGATTTCACGCCCTTCCCCTTGTCGGCTTTCGAAGCCATGGCGGAGGTGGTGGGGGAGATCGACGGCGTTGGTGGTGCTGGTGGCAATGGGGGGCAGAGCACTGCTCTCTTTCAGCTTCGAGAAGAAGAGGGGAGCGGCGGAGACTTGTGAAATTGGAGTAACAACCGGCGAGATGGGCGAAATGCCCCTGTTTCCCCTGCTTATAAAGGGGGAGGGGGCGGACGTTCCGTCCTTCCGAATAAAGAAACCACCCACGATCTCTCCCATGACGCCGCATTCGACGCGTGCCGTTGGGGGAGGGCGCGGTGGATACGGAGAAAGATACGGCGTAACCCAGGCTGCGCGTGCCCGTGCCCTGTTTTGGGCCTGGCCCAACAGCGCTCGGCACCGTGTGTGGCCTAGGCCCGGAGGCTCCTATCGGTGTACTAGAGTAGGGGTACCCTAGTATCCCGAACTTGTGCACGGGCAGTTGCAGCCACCCGCGGCAAGGCTTGCCGGGTGACTGCCAAGGTCCTCCGCGGTTCCTGTGGAGTCATTTAAGAACAAAGTATCCAAGCCAAGGAGACAAGGCCCCGGCAAGAGGAGCTTGCCGGGAAGGCCAACCAAGGCATAAGAACAAAGTATCCAAGCCAAGGAAACAAGTCCCCGGCAAGAGGAGCTTGCCGGGAAGGCCCACCAAGGCATCTCAAGGAATTTGCCGCGACGCGCCACGCGTCCCGGCAAGGCCCGGGGAGTGACAAGCTTCCGGACGTGACAAGCTTCCGGACGCGACAAGACAACGACCGCGGCAAGGCACTTGCCGCGGCATGCTACCACCCTGTACCTACGCTCCAGCGCATCCACCAACGTGTCGCCCTGGGGCCTTTCCAGGCGCGCGTGGCGAGAGGCTGTCCAGCCAGCGGTGCGCGGTGGCAAGCGGCGCTGACAAGATTGCCATAGTGGCGAGCGGTGGCGTCCCTGACGGTCCCTGTTTGCACTATTTGGGTGACGCAGACTGGCATTTAATGCCTTTGTCCCCTGCCATCAGGGTTAGGTATGATACACTGTACAGGTTGTTGTACCAACCGCAAGTCATTTTCCATTTTTACCCTTGTCTACGTTGCCACCTGTCGGTGACCCTTTTAGCATATAAAAGGAGGCCCATGTGCAACGTAGATGGGGGTTCAGAAGGTTCGAAGCCAGAGAACACACACGCTCGGTCTCGTTAGCAGCTAGAGTGTACGGTAGCACTCGGCGCTCCCGAGCAAGAACTCAATACAATCAGACAAGCAACAGTAGGAGTATTATCTCTCCGGAGAGCTCCGAAGCTGGGTAAACCGCTCGTGTGCCTCGCCTCGATCTGCTCTTCGTGCGATTTCCTCCCCCCGCCGAACCGAAAGGGGCTCGGTCCGCCGGTCCCATAGGTGTTCGTGGATCAGTTTCCCGGACAATAGATTTCTTCTTCTAGCACTTGAGCATAATTTTCCTTTCCATCATTCTCATGAAAGATACTAAAAAGATGAAGCATATGAGACAAACTCAATTCCATTTTTTGTAGTTTTCTTTTATAGACTAAACTAGTGATAAAACAAGAAAAAAAGATTCGATTACAAGATCTAAAGATATACCTTCGAGCACTCACCTCACCTGCAACGGCGCCAGAAAGGAGCTTGATGTCTACTACACAACCTTCTTCTTGTAGACGTTGTTGGGCCTCCACTAGTAGAAAAGGGGGCATCAGTCCCGGTTCGTAAGGGCATTTGGTCTCGATTTAATGAACCGGGACTAAAGGGTCGGGACTAATGCCTCCCCCCTTTAGTCCCGGTTCTAACACGAACCGGGACTAAAGGCCGCGGCCACGTGGAGCTCCACCTTTAGTCCAGGTAGGTAACACCAACCGGGACAAAAGGAAATTTTATGATTTTTTGTTTTGAATTTTTTTTGATTTTTTTATTTTCAAATTTCTGAATTATTTTAACCTCTAATCTCTAATCACCACCCCTCATCATTGCTCAACTTATCCTCTAATCTCTAATCACCCCTCATCATTCCAAATCAACTAACTTCCCGAACGGTCACCCATCCTCCCACTCCCCCAGCCTGAGCACGCTTAACTTCCGGGTTCTATTCTCCCTCGTTTCCAAGTCTGCACTTGTTGTTTTCCTGAGAAAAGTAAGATGTCAGTCCTATTAACCCTCAGGAATTTTGCTTGAGCATGAAGTGACACATTTCACTGTTTGAGTTTGAAACTATTGTTTTAAAAAACAATAATTATTTAGTAACACTAATATTTCTTGAATAATTAGTTTGACCGTTGTTTGACCATTGTTTGAGCACAGTTTGACCAGATTTGACCAAAATTCAAAATAACTGACATAATTATTTAGTAACACTAATATTCTAGAATAATTAGTTTAACCATTGTTTGACCATAGTTTGAAAAAATTTCGATTTTTGCACTCTAGATCTTAAAAGCCCCGTAACTTTTTCTGTTAGGTTTTTGAGCATTTTGAAAATGTTTAACGGGGTTCCCCCCGTTAAATTTGGATGTAACTTTTCGAGTAGATGATTTTTCATATAAAAAACTTTTTCATCCGAGTTCGTATGCAATAGTTATGCCCATTTTACTAAATTCTAGAGAGATTTTGCAAATAAAGTCGAAATTCATATTTGTAAATTTTCCCAACAACTAGACCATATATCACATGGGAAACATATTTTCTTTTATTTTTTTGAAATTTTCATCATTTTCTTTTATTTTTTGACATTTTCATCATTTTTATTTTTTTTAAATTGAAAAGGCGATCCACAGGGGGGGTGGAGTTTGAAAATGGGACCTTTAGTACCGGTTCGTGCCATGAACCGATACTAATGCCTCAAACCCCATTAATACCGGTTCGTGGCACGAACCGGGACTAAAGGTCTAACCCTTTAGTCCCGGTTGGTGCCACGAACCGGGACTAATGGGCATCGCACCCTTTAGTCCCGGTTCGTGGCACCAACCGGGACTAAAAGGTCCAGATGAACTGGGACAAATGGCCCACGTCGCCCCTGGGCGCACGAACCGGGACTAATGCCCCCATTAGTCCCGGTTCTAGACTGAACCGGGACTAATGGACTAACCCGGGGTGGACCAAAGCCCTCTTTTCTACTAGTGCTCCAAGTGCAGAGGTTTGTAGGACAGTAGAAAATTTCACTCAAGTGGATGACCTAAGGTTTATCAATCCGTGGGAGGCGTACGATGAAGATAGTCTCTCTCAAACAACCCTGCAACCAAATAACAAAAAGTCTCTTGTGTCCCAAACACACCCAATACAATGGTAAATTGTATAGGTGCACTAGTTCGGCGAAGAGATGGTGATACAAGTGCAATATGGATAGTAGATAAAGGTATTTGTAATGATAAATTATAAAAACAGCAAGGTAACTAATGATAAAAGTGAGCGTAAACAGTATTGCAATGGTAGGAAACAAGGCCTAAGGTTCATACTTTCACTAGTGCAAGTTCTCTCAACAATAATAACATAACTGGATCATATAACTACTCCTCAACATGCAACAAAGAGTCACTCCAAAGCCACTAATAAAGAGAACAAACGAAGAGACTATGGTAGGGTACGAAACCACCTCAAAGTTATCCTTTTTGATCTATCTATTCAAGAGTGCGTAGTAAATAACATGGAGCTCTTCTTTCAGTTCAATCTATAATAGAGTTCATACTAGAATAACACCTTAGGATACAAATCAACCAAAACCCTAATGTCACCTAGATGCTCCATTGTCACCTCAAGTATCCGTGGGCATGATTATATGATATTCATCACACAATCTCAGATTAATCTATTCAACCAAGACAAAGTACTTCAAAGAGTGCCCCAAAGTTTCTACCGGAGAGTCAAGACAAAAACGTGTGCCAACCCCTATGCATAGATTCCCAAGGTCACGGAACCCGCAAGTTGATCACCAAAACATACATCAAGTTGATCACGTGAATATCCCATTATCACCATAGATAAGCACAGCAAGACATACATCAAGTGTTCTCAAATCATTAAAGACTCAATCCGATAAGATAACTTCAAAGGGAAAACTCAATCCGTTACAAGAGAGTGGAGGGGGAGAAACATGATAAGATCCAACTATAATAGCAAAGCTCACGATACATCAAGATCGTGCCAAATCAAGAACACGAGATAGATAGATAGAGAGAGAGAGAGAGAGAGAGTGAGTGAGTGAGAGAGATGAAACACATAGCTACTGGTACACACCCTCTGCCCCGAGGGTGAACTACTCCCTCCTCGTCATGGAGAGCGCCGGGATGATGAAGATGACCACCGGTGAGGGATCCCCCCTCCGGAAGGGTGCCAGAATAGGGTCCCGATTGGTTTTTGGTGGCTACAGAGGCTTGCGGCAGAGGAACTCCCGATCTATTGTTGTCCCTGATGTTTTTAGGGTATATGCACTTACATGGGTGAAATAAGTCGATCGGGGGATGCTCGAGGGGCCCATGAGATAGGGGGGGGGCCTACCCTCGTGGCCACCTTGAAGCTTCATTGACTTCAACTCCAAGTCTCATGGATCACGTTCGTTCCAAAAATCACGCTCCCGAAGGTTTCATTCCGTTTGGACTCCATTTGATATTCCTTTTCTTCGTAACACTGAAATAGGCAAGAAAATAACAATATGGGCTAGGCTTCTGGTTAATAGGTTAGTCCCAAAAATAATATAAAAGTGTATATTAAAGCCCATGAACATTTAAAACATATAATAAAATAGCATGAATGCTTCCTAAATTATAGATACGTTGGAGACGTATCAAGCCGCATTCAGGATCTCATTGAGAAGGACATCAGTCTTGTCAAAGTAATCCAAGTAATGCTAGTCCGTCGGGTCCTGCCATGCCAGCGACGACCTCTCCGTATGTGGGAGTTTAATCCGGAAGGACCGCAAACTATTCAACACTTCTTCGGCATGACGCTCATCGGGATGTATAAATTATTCTTCGGATCAAGAATGAAGTGTCCGAACACTACAGAGGACACAAGCCTCGATTGTAACCATCCAAATACCCCGGTAAGCACTCCACAACCGAACATGTTGCCGTTATATTTACCATAACATTATTCTGAAAGACCATCCTCGGCTAGGGCTGGATAAAAAAGGCGGAGAGGATCAGGTGTTCGGCCCCTCTTCCCGAATATTCAGTGGATTCCGTATTAACCAGGATGCTGGTGCGTGCACCTTATCAAGTGCCATCGGGAGAAGACAAGGAGAGGAGTGGGGAGGTCAAAAGTGGCCTCCATACTGGAGGTACATTACGCACTGTATCCGGGGAAATTGGAACTCCCGTGTCGGAGGATGAACGGGGAGGAGAATCTAGTATTCCCTCTCCCCACGGGAAGAAAAGGGTCGCCCCCGAAGACTTGAGGGCAGAGGCCTCCAAGCGAGGGAAGAAATACCTATCAGGCGCCCTACCCCGGGGGGTAATGTTGCCGAACAGCGCCCAGAAGGGGGCCAACCATTAGCTGAGTCGTAAGTGAACAAAGGTGCTTTGTAAGCATACCCCGTTCTTTTCCTGTTTAGGAGAGTAATATCTGAAACATATGTTCTGCAGTTCGGCCTATAGCCTTCCGCAACAAACTTCGTCCTCGGGGAATCTTCTTCCGGAGATGATGGAGAGCGAAAATCCTCCGCATACTTCCCCGCCCCATAAGGCGGACGACCCCGAGGTGTCGTCCTGGAGGATCTCTCCCGATCCGCAAAGGAGGACAAGACCAGAAGATGACTCTTCAGCCACCCGAGGTCCAGGGTGTTCGGCTCCTAGAGAGACCAAAAACAAAAGCCCCGGATCATCCGATATATAGCAGGATATGTTGATGGGACTTCTACGGAAAGTGCCTGTCTCAGAGGAGCATCGTACACTACAAAAAAATACACTTCCGTGATGATACGTGCTTGTCACAGTAGGTCGCGTTTTTTATCAAGCATGTACATCAATGACGATTTTATGGCAGAATCAAGATAGTCATACCTGTGCTGTCGTAGAAGTGTTCCATGACATTACCAAAATTATCATCACGGAAGTGTCCACTTCCGTGACGATAAGTCGCACGTCACAAAAGTGCTTTTGTCAAGGGTGACCAACATGTGGCATCCAACGTAACGGAATGTCGTTAAGCTATCGGGTCGGGTTTTGGATTTGATAACCCGTTAATAGCCCCGACCAATGGGGATTTTCCACCTGTAAAATCATCATTGGCTGGAGGAAACAGGTGTTGGCTCATCGTTGGGACAGATGTCATCCACTCATTGGACAGAAGGCGCCTATGATACATCAACATGTGGCACGACCCATGAAGTTTAAATGGGCCGGCCCAACTAAAGGCCCACAAGATGCAAACCATAATGGGCTGGCCCAGCTAAAGGCCGACGAGATTTTGCGGACCATAATGGGCTGGCCTAGCTAAAGGCCCACAAGATTTAATGGGCCATAATGGGCCGGCCCAGGTAAAGGCCCAGAAAGTTCTTGCGGATCATAATGGGCCGGCCTAGCTAAAGGCCCATGAGATTTCACCGACACTAATGGGCCGGCCCAGATGTAGGCCCACAAGATTTTGAGGACCCTAGTAGGCCGGCCCATTAACTAGCTGCCATGTTTTGGGCCAAATGCCGGCCCATATTTGATCCGGTCCATTAATGGCCTGCCATGTTCCGGGCCTAATAATAGCCCATATGAGATCCGACCCATTAAAATCCTCCCACGTTCTAGGCCAAAACACGGCCCAGATCAGTTCCGGCCCTTTAAGAGGCTTTGGCCTCAATTATGGCCCATATCAGATTCGGCCCGTTAATTGGAAACTATGCTTTTAGGCCCACTTGCAAAAGGCCCATTTAGTAAATCGGCCTGATATTAGTTTCGGCCTGTTAAGGGCGCGTTTAATATTTCGGCCCTATATTAATTTCGGCCTGTTAAAAGCCCGTCATATAGTTGGGCCTAACTATGGCCCGGTTTGTATCCGGCCTGCTCGCAGCTGATATCTGATAGGGCCAGACAAGGACCAAGAAAATTTTGGCATGTTAAAAGCCCATGATTTGATTCGCACAATCATGGTTCGGGGTCCATTTCGGGCTGCTGCCAGCCTGTTAGCTGTTCGGCACATTTCAGGCCCAACCTAGTTCTCAGCCTCCTAAAATCCCATTGAGTTTTCTTGAGAAAAGAGGGCCGGGGTTACTCGGCCTATTAAAGGCCTGAATCTACTAGTGGACCAGTTTGACGGGGCCCATGATGCGGATCATACATCGTGATTGCATGACGGCCCGATTATGTACTGTAATTTTACGGTTTGGCCGCTTTACTGCGAAGACAGGATATATATACAGTAAAATAACTACAGCATCGTGAATAAGAAAAAACCTAGACTATACAATAAAGAAATTACGGCATATTACATCGACTTAGCATCGAAGTGCGCCACTGTGATAATAAAGCACAAGCAAACAACAGATTACATACACTGGGCATCAAAGATCGTCACCAGTGCAAATAAACACGCCGACAAAATAATATACAAAACCGACAGCACTTCAATAGAGCTCAAGAAAGGTTAGCCCTACTGATGACCTGCAACGCAAGCAGCTGAGCAAGATGATGAGAGTGCGCTTGTTCAACACTTATATCTTCCTCACTCTAAAAGATAAACAAGCAGACGGATGACAGGTTTTGCACATAAAAGTATCAGTGCTGACAATACATCACATTTCTTACTGACGAATAAAGTGACACAGTTTAAAAATGCATTAACACAATATGGTATTGTTCAGGTCAAGACAAGGCAGGAAATGACATTGTGAAGGAGTTGGCAGCTTCACGACACCACTGGATTACAGATCAAGAACTCATAAGTATCAATGGTTAGTGTGCTGTCAATTTATCCCATTTCAGATTGGCAAATAAAGAGACGGTTTAAATAATAGTAGAATGATATGACATTGTTCATAGTTAAGACATTGCAGAATATGACATTGTGCTCTAGTGGGTAGGTTCACCACACCACTGGATTACGGATGAAGAACAGAAGCATACATGCAGTGCAAAAGAAGATCACTTGCTCTGTATAGTTTAATTTACATGGTATGAAGAAGGAACTTGGTTGTACAACTGAAAACTTAAATTGAGAATGACAAACTTTTGTTTATGAACTACATAATAAACTTTAAACATGCAATTTGATGCAAACACCAAAAATAAACAGCCATTGCATTCATGCCTAACCAAATATACACAACAAAGTTTGAAGGCTTGAGAAGGACAAACTTACATGACTCGTGAAGACAGGCTCTATAAAGCCCTTGTCCATGCTGATGGGGGGGGGGGGCAATTCAAGAAGTTTACCACAAAATCTTCCTCATAAGCATTGCCTTTATTCTACATTTTGTTAAGAGTATATATAGATGTGATAATATATGAAAAATGGAGAATATTTAAGATAAGATGAAGAGTGATGCTACATAACCAAGTAGCTATAAATGTATGTGCAGCAATACAGGCAAAAGGCACATGCAAGAGCAATGCACAGCTAAACTTCTTCAGTACCAACCTTATGGTAACAGTAAATATAGATCTGATGTGTAGAAAATGGAGGGTAAAGGAAAATAAGATGCAGAGTGATGGTACATGAACAACTACCTGTCAATATAAGTACACTGATAAAGGATAGCATGTACTTACAAGAACAATGCAGAGCTAAAAAATTCATTGGCATTGGATATATTCTACACTAATGTAACCATTCATACAGATCAGATAATTTGGAGCGAACAATTGATAAGCAAGCTATCATGCATACTGTTGTCACATAATGAACCAGGTATGTATGCAAGTACAGTGATACAGACAACGGGTACTAACAAGAGCAAAGCAGCAGGCAGCATATTTGTGATATCTTGTCGTTCTTTTCAAACCGAAATTCTTCTTCGAGCAGATTTCCTGCAAAAAAGATCCGTAAAGCACATGCGGAAAAGTAGAAGTTCAAATTGTCATGTGATTTCATAGACAGTACCTCATCCTGGGAACAAGACCAGTGCATAACAAGGTTTTTCCATTCAATGTCTTCTAAATTTAGCACAGGAGACTTCACCAGAAATTCGTTTATAGACTTGCCATCAAAGTGTGATTTCCTCAGGTAACACCGATACTGCTGCAATGCTTCCTTGAAAAGCACAAGCAAGCTTTGCTTGTCATGACTATCCAGATTGACCCTCGCCTAGTTACAACAATGTAATGTAAATCATTGATGTGTTCGATCAGCAGAAAACTGGAAAATAATAACCATGAATAATAGCACTTACACGTAAGTTGGACAGGAAGATGTGAAAATGGTGTTTGTCTTCACTATAATCTTCCCATGATGGGTATATATGCACGTAGTCCCTACCAACATTGAAAGCATTGCCTTTCAAACTGGGAATAAATGGAATGGGGTTCCAATCTGTAGGAATTGGCCATCTCTGCAGTTGGGATAGGTCTTCGGCCGGTGGACTTGCTATACTTTTTGCTGGAGTGGGATTTTTCTATGGTACTGCTGGTACTATGGCAAATGAAATCGGTATACCTTTTGCTGGAGTGCAGGTCCTGTGTGAATGGGCTAGTGGTGTGGCCAGTGAAGTATGGGTACAGTCTGCTGGAGTCGGTCCTACGTTTTGTGTCACTGGTTGTACAACCAATATAAGTGGGGCGCTGTTCGATTTATCCGGCACCACCACATTTTCCAAGGACTTTGCTGGTGCTTCTTCAGGTTCGGCAATCACCCTCTTCCTTGTTGATGTCTGATGCACAAGAACAACATTTGAGTGGAAAAACAAGGTATGATGACAAATGTAATATGTATTGATAATGGATGGGCATGGCATCTCAAGTTATATGATGAGTAAACTAAGCAGATGGCGGTGCAACAAAGTAGAAGAAATGCAAGACAACATATGCAAGATACGTGTAATCAATAAAACCTTGCCAAATTAGAACAGGCACCTTGATGGGTGAATAGGACAGGCCATCTGCCTTTGACTCCTCGAGGTTAGAATAGTCATTAGGATGATATTCTGAACAAGAATCAACTGGTGGGGAGCGTATGAGTTTCATTGCTTCCAGAATGGCACTTAATGCCTTGGTGCCAATTTTGTAAGTCATTGCAGTGTTCCACAATATTCTTCTCATGTGCGGATTCTGATATTCACTGTAATTGAGTATAATATCTGAGAACCATGAAAACATAAATAGTTGTGAGATTATCTTTGTACTGCAAATGATATTCTAATATAGGGGCGCCCCTGTAAAAACTTGTGTGCTATCACTGGATTCTGATGAGAGACCTTATGTGTGCTGTAATATGGTGCGTGCATTTATATAATCTGGCACAAGTACACAAAAAATAGGCTCCAGAAGTAAGGATAGCTGGCAGATGATAGGTTCATAATATACTGTATATAGAGAGTTTATTTCCAAACCATGATAACAAGAGCACACAACAACTAGGCAGATCATAGTGTACATAACAGGCGTACACCATAACCATGATATATAAATCGGGAAAGTGGAACTGGCTTAAAAATACGGTGTTGTATTGCCGCTAGTATTTGAAAGCCTATCGATCACGTACAGATCATCTCTATCAGCTGTTGACTGCAGATGTCCCTGTGCCCCTTCCTGACAAGGAACATACTATACGTACTAAATATAGAATAAACAAAGATTAACATGTTAAAGAACAGAAGAGGAAGCATATTCTTGAGGTTCCGCTTCATTGCATACAATGTTGGTTGCCCACTCATGATGAATCACAACACCCAAAGAAATGCAATTCCATGCAGTCTCTCTATATGTGGCAATTTTGAACAAGAGTCATTAGGATCATATTCTGAACAAGAGTCAACAGGTGGGGAGCATATGAGTTTCATTACATCCAGAATGGCACTCAATGCTTTGGTGCCAATTTTGTAAGTCATTGCAGTGTTTAGCTTCAAGAGTGGACTACTGCTAGTGCGAAACAAAGAAGCTACACAGATCATAGTGTAGATATAACGGGAAAATCTTAAGCATCAGAGTAAAATCAGCAAAGTGGAACCTGCTGGAATATATGTGCTAGTTTGCCGGTATGGCTAGAAACGCTTCGGATACCAGCTCTCTTCAAGTGAAGGTGCGGTATTGTTAATATCAGTGTAACTCTCAAAGGCGACATAGCTCCTCGCATTTCCTTGTGGTTCTTATAGGATTCAAGTGGACCTCTTTCCGCCGTAATCACGAAAGTGCAATTTCAAATATTCAAGGAGGCTTGCGAGGCCGAAGCTGCCAAAAACAAGTCTAAGTACATGAAGGGGCTTCAAGAGGAACATTGGGAGCCACCACCTCGGAAGCTGTGGTTATGGCCGAAAGAGGTCCAAATGGGCCAAGGAGGACGCGGAAGCCGCGAGTCTGGGCATCCCAGACCCCTTGGCGGATTTCACCGTCCCACAGGAGCTTGACGTCCTGAGGGGCCGGCATGGTTGGGACCCAGTGAAGAAGGTTTACGAGATAACACCGGTCATTACGGAGTTCATGTGACTGCTAGTAATTTTAGTTTTTGATCAATTGGACTGCACACATTAGTCATATTTGTAAAAAATCCTTGTGCCTTTTGCAGAGAGAGCAGCACCGGATTGCGGCCGAAAGCGACTCGCCGTCTGAGGCATTGGCGAGGCCCAAGTGGGACACTCCATTCAACCGGGCGTTGAACATATTGAAACGACAACCGGTGGATACTCGACCGTCGTATGGACGTGTGCACGATGTCGGAGACGGCGCCACGTGGAAGAAGTACTACCGTGAGACCATGGAGGAGAGAAAGGAAAGATTAAGGTTAACTAAAGAAAACATCGACAAGAAGGTTGAGATTGCGGTTGAGAAGAAATCATCTCAGACAGTCGCAACAGCGGTAGCTGTCCCAAAACAGGTGGTTGCAGATTTGTCTACTTCCTTGGTGACGGGCGTTTTCACTTGGACAAGGCAAAATCCAGAAAAAAAATGCAGAGGACTTTCCCCTTGCTGACTTCTTGGGAGCACCGTGCTCGCACCGGCTCCCGCACCTGCTCCCGCACCTGCTCCCGCACCGGCTCCCGCACCGGACGTGCTTGGCGGTGCTTCGTCTTTGGCTGAGCTCGACACTCTCACGGTATCTGTCACACTGCCCCCCTTCAATATAAATGTGTAATCTCCCGTTTTTGTTGCCTTTCGGATGTCTCACATCGCAGACTTTTCTTTGCAGGCCGATGAAACCCCGTGCACCATATTGTACACCATCGGTGACCAGAAGGTGGACGTGGGGAAGGCGACAATAATGGAGCCGAAGGAACCATTCTTCCATAGCCGGCCGATCCCCCCGAACGTCTTCAAGGTTTCCGTGGCCAGTGTTGAACCGGGCCACGAGAATTTGCCTCCTCCAACACTACTGGTGGATGACGAGGAGACACCGCGGCGGCTTGGTGATTGTTGCAATGGGTGGGTCCTGTTGTGGCCAAAGAGTCTGCTTCGTCTGGAGGCAGTCGGGAGCACACACACGAGCACACAGCCTCAGCAAGGCGCCTCCTCAGGGTTTGAGCGTCATGAGTCGGTGCCTGAATTGCCGTCTCAACGTATTATGGACGACCTTCCGGCAGTAAAGAAGTCTAGGAAGAGAGCAAGGAAAGGCAAAAAAGCAGATTCTATGATCCAGCCGCCTCAGCAGTCTCGGCTTAAGGACCGTATAGATATCCCCGATGCAGATAAATGGCATATCCCCGGTCAACCAATCCTACCTGCAACATCACTACAGGCCAGATTCGGTGATCTAAGGAGACTTCATGACGATGTGCTGCGGGTAGAGAAAGGCCTCATCGCCTCGACAGATCCAGGATACCCACTCTACGTGGTTAACGTTCCGCGACAAATGTCGTACGTCGACAGCTTCCCCGCGGAGGTTGTCCAAAAAACAGGGATGTTCTACGAAGAAGGAGAAATGTCGCGGGAAGCCGTCTGAACATGGATAGCCTCTCAGCGTCTCGACATGAAGCCTTTCACTAAGCTCGGGGACTATCTCCCTAACCTTGATGGATGGCACGGCATGTTGGAGTGATTGTCGATATATGACAATGTGTCTGTTTAGTCCATACTTTCTTTATGACAAAACTTTGAGTTATGCGCAGTGAAACTTTATTTGTGATGTAATTAAACCGTCCTCCTCCTCGACTAGCGAAGATCACTCTAGTTAGGGCATTTTGGGTATGATGAACTTTGTTATTTATGCTTATGATATGTTGTTTCTATTTTTGCCAAGTCTGTCTCTTTCTGTTGCTCAACTATATATGTTGCATATCATTGACTCATGTGACGATGTAGGTGCATAGATCATCGATGGCGAAGAAGTGCTACGCCAGGAGTATATATACGACGAGTGGCCGGAGTGTCAGGCCCAGGTGTTACTGGTTTCCGGTTTCCGAGCGACATGCAGTAGTTAGCTTAGGTGCACGCTAATGCGAGAGAGGGATACGAACTCATGTACTCAAAGTGATAGCTCTTCTCGCGTATACCATTATTTAGATGGATGACGATGTATTTTCAAGTAATCGAGGACTTGTATCGCTATTTTTGAGATGATGACGAGAGACCACTTTGTGTTGGATGATGATTATGATGATGACATGATTTGATGAGACTAATTGTATGTATATGCTATGATTACATTTCTATGTGTATGATATGCTAAAGATTATTGTATAAAGACTATTCAAATACAAAACAAATACAAAAACAAATATGCAGGAAAAAACTAATAAAACTAGTAGTAGCGAGGGGGGAAAATTTAGCAGTAGCGCCGCATTACCAGTAGCACTTCCCGGTAAACATCGCTGCAGATAATATCAGCAGCGCCCTTTTCTAAACAGCGCTATAGCTATTCATGTATAGCAGTAGCGTGGGACAACAGGCGCTACTGCTATACGTTAGTTGTAGTGCCTTATTAGTAGCGCCTGTCCCCGCGCTACTGCGAGGCCCAAAACCCGCGCTGCTGCTAGGCTTTTCCCTAGTAGTGAATCCTATTCCTATGTTTACAAGATCCTACGAATCAAAGAGTCTCAAAGTGTCCATCACAAACGATCATATAGACCTCTACACTGCAAATGTCCCTGCTCATCTTCAGTACAAGGAACATATTGTACTACTATCAAACTCCCTCCATTCCAAAATATAATTCATGGTAGAGATTTCCACTATGGATCACATACAGATGTATCCAGATACATTTTAGAGTGTAGATTCACTCATTTTGCTCCATACGTAGTCCATGGTGGAATCTATACAAAGACTTGTATTTAGGAACGGAGAGAGTACATATTAAAGAAGTACGGAAGAGGAACAAGGTAAATAAGAGCAAGTAGATTTTGGATAATAAAATGTTGGTTGCGCAGTGCCCACACATGATGAAACAGAGCACATTAAGAATGCAACTCCCAGCTGTCTCTCGACCATTTCAGGCGGTTGCATGAAGATCCTACGTCTCCTAACCCATCTTCTTCCTCGTCTCTGATTGTTCCCATACAGAACATCGCACGGGCCGCCGACCGGACCACCGGCCCCCACTGCCTATGTTCCTCCGCCACCACCACTCCCCACCCCCGCCCCAACCCCCACCCGCGTCGAGTTTTCTTCATTCGGGGAGGCCCCACAACCACTCGAGCCCCTTCGTTCGCACCGGCGAACTCCGGCGAGCTCTGAAAAATTTAGTCTATTGTGATTTAACTAGTGTGGAATATAAAAAGGGAAAACAATAAGCATTGGGTGTATAGTGTTGAGCGTGCCATGGCGGATCTGAAGGTGCAAACCGGACAAAGGCAACTTCACAACAAGGACAAGAAATTAGAGTAAAGCAGTGGCGATCTATTTTCTTGCTGTGATAAATAAGTTGAGCAGATACGAAAGAGTACCGCCTCTTGTGCGGCACCATGTACGCATCTGCTGAGAATTTGACGGTGCTACGGTAGTGATGGTTGGCAGCAGCGTGGAACTAGATCTAGGAGGGTAGACGATGGCGGCGGGGCGCGGTGGACGAGACGGTCGTAGGAGCGGCGCCGGCAAGGCGGACGACGGCAGGGATGAAGCGAGAGGACGGGATGCAAGGATCCCCGCCCGAAGCCGTGGATGAGAGAGGTCGATCTCTTGTAATGGACGGCGGTGTCGGCGTATCAGCTCCGGCATGGTGGAGGAGGACGGCGGTGGATGGGGTGGCGGGCGGCGGCGGACGGAGGAGGGTGGGGTGGAGAGGGTGTTTTGGCGCCCACGGAGTACGAATGGGGAAAAGGGGGGTAGAGAGGAAGGGGGGAACCATGTATTCAGCGCGCGCTTGTCTCAAATGCGAGGAAATTTACAAACTTAGCCCCCGTTTCAAATTTCTACTACATCACAGCAACATTAGTCGGTTGGGGATAGGACGGTAATCTCGCATACACCGAATATTTGCCGACGATAGTTTGTTTTTGGCGACCACCGTGTATATGAGATGAATCGGGGAGGGAGTCGATTTCGGCCGAGGACACACTGTGTTTTGGCGCCCATCATGTATGAATCCGGGTGAGAGGCGGTTACGTCACATTTGGATGAAATTACAAACCTACCCCTATCGAAACCTATAGAAACCCAGCAGATAGGCTTTGCATGGCAGGGATAGGCAGTAGTAATTTCCATCTCGCAGATTTTGGTTTCGGGCGGTTACTGCGACTTTCCCCGCTTCGTTGAAATTTTGCAGAGTGCACGTTTACGCTCGTGCCAACTCAATTCGAATCCCGTTTGTATTCTATTTTTTTCGGGCGAGATCCATTTTCAATTGGAATTACATTCTATATACATAATTTTTATATATACTTTCAAATGCACAACACCATTTGTACATAAATATGGTTTACAAATGGCATGATCTCAGATTCATAAGGTTGTATCCATCAATTTGGATTTTCAAATATTTGAAACCACTTTATGTTGAAATCCAATGTATGCATTCCTCACTTACTGTCTACAATTAATGTGTGTTTTACGCGGTTTTTTTTACTTTTCAAACATGTATAATGTGTTTCACACACGCAACATATAGTGTAATCCCGTTTAGACATTAATTCCATATAAACCATGCCTTGTTTGTAATTAAAGAATCTATGGATCACTAATATTGATAAACTATATAACATTACACGTGTGCCCAAATTCAAATGAATATGCATGTTTGATACAACAATTTGTTTTATGATATTATCGATGTTGTGATCTCTAGTTTAAATATTTGAATCCCCTTTAATCTAGATATTCGTCTCATATATCTATCACTTATGCTTATATAGGACTATCTCTCTGGACCGATATGCGTTCATCGTCTCTCAGGTATCTCTCGTGCTACATGTATGTCGACAATGATCTTTTATCTTCGTAACACACTGATAGTACTTTCTCCCTCGACCTTCCTCACTCTATCTCTCTAACTATATCTCTCTCCCTGCTATGTGTCTCTAACTATGATTCTCCATGTTGAATCTCTTTCTCTCACACAAACACAAAACTTTGTCTCCCGGGGTCTCATTTCTCTTTACTATTCCCATGTGTGCCACTCGCACACCCCTCATATGGAGATGTCTTTCGCCCCTTAGATATGAGAACCTATGACTCTTCCTCTTAAATATCTCTTTCTCACACACAAACACAAACTCTGTTTCCCTGGGTCTCGTATTTCTCCATTGTTCTCTTGTATACCGCTCACACACACTCTCTCTCCCTAGAATTATCTTGTGTTCCCTCATATGTCTCTCTAGCTATCACTCTCGTTGTGAAATATCTTTTTCTCTCGCAGACACAAAACTCCGTCTCTCGGGATGTCATTTCTCTTTGATATCTGTTTGTATGTGACTCACATGCACCCTCTCTCTATCTCTCTCACACCCACACACATAAATCAGCCTTCTGATCCACTCGACTCCTATCTCTATTGCACACTAGCTAGCGTATTTATCTTTCTATTTATTTGTTTCTCCATCAACCTTCTTTCTCGCCCTCACTCTTGATTCCTATCACGCACACTACATATGTTTCTCTCTACATGCAGTCAGGTGCCCTCTCACACACATATATAACTTCACCCTCTGAACCACCCGACGGTCATCTCCAACACCAAAACTAGCGGATGTCCCTCTAGCTAGCATCTTCATCTCTGTATCTATCTGTAGTTTCTCCGTCAACATTTCTTTCTCGCACGGAGTCTTGCTTCCTATCACCCACTCTATATATGTCTCTCCATACATATGCATTTATAGGTTGATCTCTTTTGCACAATTGTTGTGCCTCACTCCCTCTACTCGCCATAGATGCATGCTCCAGCCCACGCCACTATCTCTTAAAGACAAAAACACATGCTCAATTGCCAGGCCTTCTTCCCTACATTCTCACATGCATGGATATTGTCATACCGATCCGTCTCTCCCATGTCGTTGATCTTATGACTTATGTCTTCTTTCTTTTATCTCGATCATGCGCGCACACACACACATCCCACGTATACATGTATACCTCTCACACATGCATGTTCAATATCTTTATGTCTCCATACGTAGTTAATTACCCTCAATCCTAACGCCACATCAAATCGTTCTCCTCTTTTGTGCACATAACTTCCGCCTGTATGTGTAAAACACACACTCACACTTAACAATCTCCTTCTAACACTAGTAGAAAACAGGGCTACCGTTCGGCCCTGGCCAGCCCATTAGTTCCGGTTCTTCAAGAACCGGGACCAATGGGGGGTATTATACCCGGTTCGTGAGCCCAGGGGGCCGGCCGGGGCCTCATGGGCATTATTCCCGGTTCGTGTGGAACCATTTGTCCCGGTTCGAGTCATGAACCGGGACCAATGGTCCTCGCCGCGGGCCCACAACCATTCGTCCCGGTTCATGGCTTGCACCGGGACAGAAGGGGTGGCTTTAGTCCCAGTTCATGCCACGAACCCAGACAAATAAGTTGCCTACATATACCCACCGCCGCGGCAGAGCGCTCCACAGTGCTCTGTTTTTGTCAAGCCGGCGAGGGGAGGGCATTTGGATGCTCTAGTTCACCTCCTATGCACATGAGGTGTTCGATGAAATGCCCGAGCCACACTAGTTAAGCTTTCTCCTCTCGAAACTCGACCTCCGAGCTCCATTTTCAACGAGATTTGTCTAGATTTAGCGGTCCGTCATGCCCCGTCCCCGCCCCGTCTTCACCGCCGTCGATCGCCCGCGCCGATCTCGTCGCTGGCACCACTGTGGTGACCCTCTTGTTCTTATCTTCTTTCGGAAAGAAAAAATTCTGACTTCAGATAGATACTTGTCTAATTTTCTTACTTTTATTATTCCTTGTTATTATATAGTGCGATGGTTTTGGTATCCGCCCCCGTCGGCCCTCGTCCTGTCTATGCTTCAGATGTTGTATATATTATCTTTTCATAACTATTTGGTTCATTTATTGCTTATGACAATTATGCCGACCAATGTGACATAGATTTTATTTATCTAGGAGGTTGTTGAACCGGAAATTCCAACCGACCCTATTGTCGAGAGGTTAAATTTAGTTGAAGAAGAAAACAATTACTTGAAGGAAAAAATAAGAAAAATTGAGGAGGAGAAGATGATATTGGAGTTGCATGTTGCGGGTGTCGTCGATGATCACAAGATCAAGATGGACGCAATGCGGTTGAAGATTAAAAAGATTAGAAAATATGCCATTCATACCGAGGCTTGGTATCATTATGAAGTTGGATCGGTTGTTACCTTAGTTGCGGTTATGATCGCATTTGTTTTTGCATTGAAATATTTTACATAATTTCAACGTACGGTTTAATTAGATGCTCCGGAGAGCTATATGTTGTTCAATGCAAACTATGTATGTACTTTGGTTTTAATGCTCTGGAGAACTATGTATGTACTTTGGTTTTAGAGTTCATTTCAAATGCTTCTCAACTTCATGGACTTACAGCTTTGAATGGTGCATTTTGAATACAGAAAAACAAGGGAGTTCAAATAAGTTCAAAAAAATTGAAATCCCTTTATAACAGACGAGTTTCCGTATGAAACCCTGATACTACGAAAGAGATTGTCAGTTTTGTACACGAAGTGCATACAGTTTTTGTCGTAAGCCTCTCTACTTTCTTGCACATGCTATGTGGGTGAAATGATGATACCATGCCAATTTGGAACCTTTTCACAGTTCATTTCAAATGCTTTTCAATTTCATGGTCTTATAGCTCAAAATAATCAGTAGATGCATGAAAAATAACAAATGAAGTCAAAATTCCTCGGGCATATCAGCCAGTTAGTCTTTGGGGTACGAGTGACCAACACGTCTAAGTTGTTGCCCGCTTCCAATAGGGCGCCCCGGTGCTTTCTATCGATGTTACCACTAAGCAATGGATACGAAGACATATCTGCAATTCAAACAACAAATCTCAGGTGGAAATAAAAACATACTCCTGACATATTACAAATTAAAACATAGTCCTGACATATTATGAATTAAAACATAGTCCTGACATATTACAAATTAAAACATAGTCCTGACATATTACATATTAAAACATAGTCCTGACATATGACATATTAAAACCCACTATGACACATTATATAGCTTGTGAGTTATTTCTTCCTCGTCCGCCGCTTGGGCCTCGTCTGCCATGACCACGTCCGCCTCTTGCTCCTGTTGTCGCAGCTGTCAATCTGGAAGCACTCATCGATGCGGAAGCACCATCTTTGTTCAGGTCGGGACAATATTTCATCCTATGCCCATAAGCCGTGCATAACAAACATTGTCTGGTTGCTCCACCAGCTTCAGACTGGTCCATATCGTTCCGGATGCGACGGTCCTTTTGTCTGCCCCTACTTGTTCGCCGAAGGTCTGGATGCGGGATCTATACTCTCTCACCATCTATTACCTTGTTGAAATTACCAACAACTCTAAACCCTGTCATCTCGCCTGTCCAGGTGTTGAGCACTGCCTCTTTTAAATAGTATGGGGACATGAAGGAGATAGCATCAACCTCAATCTGGCCACAGGCGGCCAACACATGAGAGAAAGGTAGGTGCAACAACTTCGGTTTGTTGCATGTACACTCACACGTTGGATAAAATTCCGTTCCAATTTTTACCTCATGTGTCTTCACCTCATTTCCAGAACCAAAACCATCGGTAGGAAGCTGAACCTCATACCTCCTTTCTTGATTCCCTATGAGTCTGACAGTGTGCTTCTTTGCTTTCTCTATCTTCTTTTCCATGCATTCCATGACACGGCTACAATAAGGGGTGTTCTGATGATCTTCAATATGCTTCTTTGCTAACTCATGCCTTTATCTAAAATATCTCAAAGTGCCATGGAATACAGCCTCCACAATAGCTGTGAGTGGCAATGCTCTATTCCCTCTCAGCACAAAGTTATACACCTCTGCAAGATTGGTTGTCATGTGGCCATGCAGCAAAGACCAATTCACTGGAGGCTCTTTCTCTATCCACTCAGAAATGTTTTTTATTGCCCTTCCCTTCTTTCTCGTAGTATTAGGAGGGTCAATTGCTGGCAAGTCACAAAGACCTACTGGCTCCTCTAGCTCCGCGATGAGTGCTGCTAATTTAACTTGATCTTCTTCCATTTTCTTCCTTGCACGGACCTGCTTCTTAGTAAACTCATCTAGTTTTGACCAAATAAATTCGTATTTTCACTGCTGGCTCTGCTTGCATAATTTTTTGAACAAGTTCATCAACCGCTTGTTCTTAAACTGTGAGAAAAAATTAGCCCCAAGATGGCGCATGCACCACCGACTCTACAAGTCCCTCCAAGGTGTTGGTTCATCATTTGTGGGATTACGAAGTGTCTTCATGGCCTTCAATATACTAGCATGTCTGTCATGAATGACACAAACGTCTGGTCAGTCCTTCACGATGGCAATTTTCACATGGCGGAAGAACCATACCCAGCTGAGAAAGTTCTCACCCTGCACAAATGCCATGGCAAGTGGGCTGATTTGATTGTTCCCGTCCACACCAATAGCAGTCAGGATTTGCCCTCTATACTGACCGGTCAGGAATGTACCATCCACAAACATAACTGGAGGACAATGCCTGGAAGATTTGATGCACATACCAAAAGAGAAGAACACTTGTTTCAACACCTTGAAATATGGTATACTCAGCAACCTCATGTGTTGTACGTTCACATAAGTGCCGGGATTCCTCTCCTTCAGTATGCCCAGGAGACGGACAACATTATCATATGAGTCGAAGAACGTCCCAAACCTTTCCTCCATAGCCTTCTGCTTAGCCCTCCAAGCCTTCCCATAAGGAATGACATAATTCCATCTGACCTTCACTGCTGCCTGGATGTGTTTTGCTTCCATATCTTTCTTCTCTACTATCTCAGTATACATGAGTTGCGCAATGAGACTTGAAGTCAGGTTCGGATGCTTCACCAGCAGGTTCTTCCTCACACATTTATGTGGGACGAAAATGGTGACAACCTAGTGGATGTCATACTTCGGGACGTGCCCGTGCACCTTCCCAGGACAACTTGTTTCAACACATTTCATGGTATAGTTTGTTGGACTTGATACGTGTGTCCAGAAAACCCTCTACATAGACATAGCCCACTTTATCACCGCATACTTCAATTTTTTTTGTATCAAACATAGCCCCTATCTGTACTTGGTTCAGATTATACTGCCATGGAGTCTCATGGCCATCGTTGACCGTAAGGCCGGTGGATATGTCCTGCTCCCATGCAGAAGGAATCGGTACCTCTACTTCATCCTCAGAATTTTCAGAATCCAGTTCCTCCACCAATCCATCCTCATCCTCTTCCTCCATCACCCTCTGCATTTCATCCCCTTCCTCATCCCCATCAGCAAAACCAGAACCAGCGAATATTATCGACTGGCTACTTTGCCTAGTATCAGGACCACAAACATTGTGTGGCACGTACTCCGACTCTTTCTCGGGTTGTCTAGCATACACATCTTGTGGCTATGACCCGGATAAAACAATCTCCATCGCCACTTCACTGCCCTGACCGGTTTCATACCCCATGTGTACTTGTACGGTATTCACCTCCTTCGGCACAGGTTGCACAAGTGCATATGGGTGGATTCTACAGTCTCGGCACCGTCTTAACAAGGACAACCAATGTAGGCTCCTATCTACCGGCATCAACTCCCACTTTACATTTTTACAAGATTTGGTCCACAATGCATGAATACTGATGGAAGATACTTCAGGATCCAGCCCGAAACTATTTGTCAACCAGTACTTCAACTCTCTAATGTCCAGTCTGTCTGGGTCTGCTACTGTCATGACGCCATTTTTAAACTCGCTAAGATCAACCCCCAAATCATTATATCGAACATTACCAGCACCGTAGTAAACATTCAGATTTACTGATTCAGACATTTTCACCTATCAGACATTGCCATCTTCTCATTAATCACAATGAACACTAATATTATCCTCTACACGAACTATGCGCTAAAATGCCTCCACAAATATATTAACACTAAAATTCACAATATGACTTATATACACTAACTAAGCTATACAATTTAGATAAAATTTCTGACGACGTGATTATACCTTCGAAGCGTGTGTCCGCTTCTTGCTTCTCTCTTAGACTCAGCGGCACCGGCCACCTCGCGAAGTATTTGCACCACCGGAGAACGACAACGCCGCCCCCGACGACCGGAGGTTCAACTCCGGTCAGCCCCCAACCTACTCCTCCTCCTCCTTCTCACCACCTCCTCCTCTGCAGCTGCTACTACTAGTCACCACCACCTACTACCCGTCGTCCTCTCCACCATGGCTCCTCCTCCCCACCATGGCTGCTCCTCCCCAAACACATCAAAAACTATCCCATAGAAAAAATAACACCGTAGGCCGGCGGTGATTGCTATGATCTACCGATTCTGTGGGATGGATATGCAAATGGATGGAAAATGGAGGAGATCGGCGCAGGGGGCGAGGTACAGAGAAGAACTAAGAGAGAGAAAGCGAAACAGAAAGGAAGAACAGAGGCAGCGAGAGGGAAAGGGAAGACGGTGCTTATCCGCACCTTTTTGACCGATACGTGGCCGAAAACATCTTCGGTCGAAGCCTGGCCGAAGAGGCCTACTTTGGTCGCTGGTTGGCCGAAAACGGCCCGCTTCGTCCGCTTGGTAGCCGAAGCTAATATTTTCGGCCGGGTCCCCGCCAACACAGCGTCTTAGGCCCAAGCGCGGCTGAAAAGCCTACTTCGGCCATAGCCTGGCCGAAAACTGCCTTTTCGGCCCACTCAAGGCCGACAGGGACACAATTTTGCATTTTTTCAATCTGCACTATAGCTTCTGAAATTGCTACAAAAAACATGATAGTTTTGAAAAAAAATCTATAGGTAACATGGTTTTGTACGGCCCCATATTTGCATGCCTGTTTTCTCGTGCATGTTCTTCTCGGAAAGAATTGTACAGCCCATGTACGTGTCCACGCTAGATTTTTTTTGCCATAAGATTTGGATATCTTTGTGCGTGCCAATATTGGCCTTTTTATTTTAGACCAACGTGTCAACAATAGACATGTTTGTACATTGTTCATGTTGTACGTAACTTTTTCATCCTTTAATCTCAACCGTTATTATTTAGATCAATGGAGCATATCTTTTAAGCTTATGTGGATTAACGTGATGGCTTGTTTGTCTTCTGTCTTAAGTATATAATAGATGCTTTTCAATTTCATGGTCTTATAGCTCAAAATAATCAGCAAATGCATGAGAAATAACAAATGAAGTCAGAAAGGGTTGTA
Organism: Triticum dicoccoides; assembly: GCF_002162155.2. NCBI lineage: Eukaryota > Viridiplantae > Streptophyta > Magnoliopsida > Poales > Poaceae > Triticum > Triticum dicoccoides. The sequence goes on from NC_041393.1 coordinate 713,659,752, forward strand.
AATTGATGATGTGGCTTCGAATGGTGCATTTTGAACACAGAAAAACAAGGGGGTTCAAATAAGTTCAAAAAAATTGAAATCCCTTTGTAACAAACGAGTTTCCGTATGAAACCCACATACTTAGAAGGAGATTGTCTGTTTTGTACATGAAGTGCATTCAATTTTTGCCGTAAGCCTCTCTACTTTCTTGCACATGCTATGTGGGTGAAATGATGATACCTTGCCAACTTGGAACCTTTTCAGAGTTCATTTCAAATGCTTTTCCATTTCATGGTCTTATAGCTCAAAATAATCAGTAAATGCATGAAAAATAACGAATGAAGTCAGAAAGGGTTGTAAATTGATGATGTGGATTTGAATGGTGCATTTCGAACACAGAAAAAAGGGGGTTCAAATAAGTTCAACAAAAATGATATCCCTTTGTAACAGACGAGTTTCCGTATGAAATCCTGATACTTCGAAGGAGATTGTCTGTTTTGTACACGAAGTGCATCCAATTTTTGCCGTAAGCCTCTCTACTTTCTTGCACATGCTATGTGGGTGAAATGATGATACCATGCCAACTTGGAACCTTTTCAGAGTTCATTTCAAATGATTTTCAATTTCATGGTCTTATAGCTCAAAATAACTAGTAAATGCATGAAAAATAACAAATGAAGCCAGAAACAAAATAGAATAAAATAAATAAGTAATTTGAAACAAAATAATATAATCTTTAATAAAATAGATAAGTAGAAACAAAAATAACTTTAATAACATAAATAAAATTTATGAAACTAAAATTATCAAAGTATTTTCTGTTCAAAAAATTATAAGCAACTTCTAGTATTATTGAAACTAAAATTATATAAAATTCATGCAACTAAAATTATCAAAGTATTTTCTGTTCTAAATCATTAAAAGCAAAAAGAATTTTCATAAAGAACTTTTTTTGTTAGAAACTTTAATAGCAAAAAGAATTATCACAAATAAAATTAATAAGTAATTATAAACAAATTAAAATAAAATAAATAAGTATTTTGTTTTAAGTAGAAACAAAACAAAATAAATAAAGCAAAAAAGAAAACAAAAAAAACTGGGAAAAAATAAAAAAAATTGCCACCAACTGGGCCACCACGGCGTGAATACGACTAGAAACCCATCCATGGGCCAGGATTCAGGCCCGCAGTAGGCCCAGATGGCCCATCAGGCAAAGCAGTAGCAAGTAGGCCCGTAAGCCTGCAGTGGAGAGGAGCTCGACAGGGGTGCGGTAGTGGGGCTTATAAACCACTGCGCGCCCCTCTCAACTAGCGAGGTGGGACTAAACTTTGGCCGCGACGCGAGCAGCACGGGGGCCTTTGGTCCCGGTTGGTGGCACCAACCGGGACTAAAGGCGGGGCATTGGTACCAGTTCGTGGCACCAACCGGTACCAATGCGTCCCGGTTCGTGTCACCAACCGGGACCAAAGGCCGCGGCTTCCCGCCCTTTGGGCTGCTGAAAAGAGACCTTTGGTCCCGGTTGGTGGCACCAACCGGGACTAAAGGGGAGCATTGGTACCAATGCCTTGGGTATATAAGAAACACTTAGCAGTTTCTGCAAAAATCACTTCTTCTCCGCCCCAACGCCCCCACGCTGCTCCTCGTCGGCGTCGCAGCCGAGCCCTACCCCGACGTCGTCGCCCGCGCCCTCGCCCGACACCGTCGCCGCTCGCCGCCCTGCCGCGACACCGTCGCCCGCACCCTCGCCCGACGCCGTCGCTGC
>NC_041393.1:713661941-713667676 GCF_002162155.2 Triticum dicoccoides
GCCGTCGCCCTCGCCGCTCGCCGCCCTGCCCCGACCCCGCGCCCCTGCCCCTCCTCACCTTGGTCCGGCGGCGCCCGATCCCCTATTTTTTTAATATATGTGATAATTGTTTTTGTTCATATATATGATGATTTTTTTATAGAATATGATGTTTTTTCCAGATTATATGTATATGATTTTTGATAGAATATGATGTTTTTGCTTTTTTATAAAAATGTGTATATGTTTGTATGTTCTTTGTGTATATATGTTCATATATGCAGAAGTTAGATTTAGTACATTTTAGGTTAGTTTAATTTTTAGAAATTTTTTAAATATCTAGCTTGGAAAGGAAGAAGAAGAAAAAAATGAGAGGAGAAAAAGGAAAATAAGAAGAGGAAGAAAGGAGAAGAAGAGGAGATGAAGAAGAGGAGAAATAAATCAGAAGAGGAAAAAAGAAGAAAAAGAAGATGAGACGATGAAAGGAATAGAGGAGAAACAAGAAAAAAAGAGAAATTTCTATTTTTCTTCTTCTTTCTCCTCTATTCCTTTTTTCTTCTCCTTTTTTTTCTTCTTTTTTTCTTCGATTGCTTCTCTTCTATTCCTTTCTTCTTCTCCTCTTTTTATTTCTTCTTTTGTCTTATTATTTTTATCGGGTATGTCGTTGTCGATATACCCCCTCCCAAGAACTTCAACACGAGGGGGGGGATACCGATATACCCCCTCCCCGAGAACATTATTTTCCCATGTATATGTATGTCGTGTCGTTGTCGATATAATCCCCTCCCGGATAACTTCGACATGAGGGGCGGTCGATATATATACCCACTCTCGACCGTGATAACTTATACCACGGGAGCACCCCCCTCAGCCCTCTCGCTCGACCAAAACTCTTGAGGACACCCAAACCCTAGAGAAAACACGATGTTGGCCTCCTACCCTCTCCCGCCGCGCCCCTATCCGACAAACTCTCTTGAGGCCACCCAAATTTACCATGTTAAAAGAGCGTTGTCGTCGAGGCCACCCCAAACCCTTGAAGTGTTGTGTTGAGGCCACTCCAAACCCTTGAAGCGTTGTCTAGGCCACCCCAAACCCTAGAGAAGCAGCGTCGAGGCCACTAACGTGATTAGCTAGCTAGTTCTACGTTTGCCACTAATATATATCCATCTGTACCATGTTTGAATAATAATTGACATGTTTTAAATATTTGCAGAAACTATGGAGCACTCCCGAGATGAAGCTACAGAAGTGATGTTGGGGGAGATAATCGTAAAATAAAGTGATGTCGTCTTGTCATTTCTCAACGACACTGTTAGGGAAAATATCCCGATCAGTATCCAGCAATGGTTAAAGCCGAAGACGGAAGACCCTGAGGTGCCGACGTCTTATCTCTCCGATATGCAGAAAGAAGATCTTTGGACAATGCTTAAGGCAAATTTCACCCTACCGCCAGTGGAGGATCCAGAGAAGCCAGTTAAAGAGGAATTGATCAAGTCTCATGCTCTTAAGAAGATGGCAGAACTATTCAGGAGGTGGAAGAATGAGTTGAAAATGTTTGTCAACAAAGAAGAGACACCAGAATTCACCGGCCGGTTTGAGAAGATCAGAGATCAATGGCCCGCATTTGTGGCCCACAATACATCGGAAAAGAGTAAGAAGATGTCAGCGACAAACAAGAAAAATGCTGCGAAGTAGAAGCATCACCATCGCACGGGGTCAGGTGGTTACCTCAAAGCCCGACCTTTGTGGGACAAGGCTGAGAATGACCTGATTGCTAAAGGGGTCGAACCAGCGACATTGATATGGCCAGACCGTTATTAGACTTGGTTCTTCAGGGTTGGTGGAACCTTGGACCCTGTATCAGGGAAGTGCGTTCGGATGGAAGAGCAACTGCGAATACTCGTCAGTGAGCTTCGGCACTATATCACTACAGCACAGGAAGGGACATTCGTTCCAAACAGAGAGAAGGACGAGCTCACAATGGCCCTCGGGAATCCTGAGCACCCTGGACGGACACGAGGCACGCCAGGCTCCATTTCGTGGAAGGTTTGGTTTCCGGACGCAGGGGGTTAGAAAACCCAGGAGAGGAGGAAGAAACTGGAGCATAGCCAACTGCAGGCGCTGCATGAAAGGGTACAAGGGCTAGAGGAACGAGAAGCAGATTGCAGCAAACGACCTGCCGAAGCTTCTCCTGAAGCTACCCAGCCATCTCAGCGGAGAAGCAGCGTGGCTTCCACCGAGCAGACTCAGCAGCTGGATCCTGTCTTCACGGGCTACCCCGTGGATGTTATCACAGAGTCTCAACATTGCCACCTTATGACGCGATGGATGACATTGAAAGTCAAGGCTGCTGTTGTCTCTGTTATACCTAATGAACCTGGCTCAACCTACCACGGCCAGCCGATTCCAGAAGTATATGCTAGGGTGATGGTGGATTAATTAACGAACGGATTTGAGGACCTTGAGCTTGACCACCCTATGGGTGAAGGGGAGTTTGGGCTGGGTTCTTCTCTAAAGACTCCATGCCTATGGCGGAAGGAGCACATCAACCTTCCGAACTGGACGCCTCCTCCTCCTCCTCCTCCGGCGAGTCAGGGCACTCCGCCTCCTCCTCCGCCTCCTCCGCGAGTGATCAGGGCACTCAGCCTCCTTCTCCGGCGCGTGGCGGCACTCCGCCTCCTTCTCCGCCTGCGCCGGCGCGCCCGAGCAGCCAGCTGCCTTCTCCTTCTCCGCCTCGTTAACAAGGGCGGAAGAGACCCGCCGCCGCTCCGGCTCCTCCGGCGCGTCGTACTTCTCCTCCGCCTCGTAAGAAAGGAAAGACAACCGCAACCGCTCCGTCTGCTCCGGTGCCTAGCAGTACAGCCAGAGGCAGGCAATATAGATACGGTCCATCTCTAAAGACTCTAGAGAAGTTACCATACGAGAGGAGCCAGGAGGAAAACGTGAAGATCGTGGAAGCCGAAGTGACCAACTTCTTTGAAGGGGTCAAAGCAAAGAAAATCCACATCCAGAGGAGAAGATAGATCCGCTAAAAGCGAAGCATACTCTGGCTGCCCTGACAAAACCACCAAAGTCTCCGATGAAAGACAACTATGAGCGCATTCTTACAAAGTCATTTATCGAAGCGGAGCGGTCGGGAAGTACTATCGGTGCTCAGAGGTTAGCAGAACGACGAGCTAGGACAAAAGTTGCCCAGCTCGACGAACAAGCGAACCAATTGTTGCCCTCGCGCCAGGTGTCTAGCGTCGTCGCGAATCATCCGGGCGGGATGGTGCCCGGTTATAACGATCTTGTAGATTACCTGCCCGACGATGCACATTTTGATTTCTTGGAGGTGGACAAACACAGATACGTGTATGGGAAGCCTCTCGTCAAAGATGAAAAATCTCTAACAACGATGATGCGAACATTCCATGATTGGTATGTGAAAACCTGTAGAGAGTCTGAGGGGAGGAATATTTTGACGCTCAGAGTTAAAGAGGAGCATGACCTCGTTGGATTTGATCTCTTGAATGTTCCATTTGAGGAGTTCTTCGAGTTTTTAAATCTAAAGGCCCTCGATAAGTTAATGATCACTTGCTACTGCCTGTAAGTAGTACTACTTCTGTCATTAAGTCTCTATATATAGGTCAGCTCTTTCATTGCATGTATCTTTAATTATTCTCACTATATTATGCATATTGAAGATCGCCGAATTGAAGAAAAGACAAATCAGTGATATAGCGTTCATTAACACAAATCTCATAGATGCATATATAGTTAAATTTCAGGCCAAAGATACCGAGGCCAAGCTGCTACAATCGTTTATATTAAATCAAAACAAAGTTATAATACTCTTCCCTTACAACTTCAAGTGAGTGTTACTGTCTTGTGCATATTCGGTTTCCCTTATTAGTCGAGGTTATAGTAATGTAATGATGAGTTATGCATGCGTGCGCAGCTTCCACTATATTCTCCTAGAGATTAATCTTGAGCAGGGACTAGTAACCGTCTTAGACTCGGGATGAAAAGATCCCAAGAAGTACGCGGACATGACTGAAATTCTAGAGAAGTAAGTTAAATCTATCATTATCGCACCATATCGGCAACTTCAATTTGTTCATTTCCTTATACCAAGTACTTGTTTTCTTTGTCTGGCAGGGTTTGGAGTAAATTCACCTAAAAAATTCCGGGACTGCCAAAGAAGTTGCAGTTTAGACACCCGAAAGTAAGTACTATAGTAGCATATATGTTCCACGCATCTGCTAGTGATTCAAGCGCTAGTTTCATCAATACCATTTAGCATGCTTGCTAATTATCAGTTTGATTGACCTCTACTTCTTGTAAAGTGGTTGTGGCAGGAAGAAGGGAATAATTACTGTGGATACTACATTTGCGAGTCCATCGGCCACACGACCTGTGAGCGGGGCTACTCCGAGAAACAATGTGAAGTGCATAAATAATTATATTCACAATTTTATTTTATTACCATCATTTTTGTTCATTTCATTTATTCATATATATGTATTGACCCCCTTCTTTAAATTAGATATTCTGGATGTGAGATGAACTCCTAGAACCATATCGTATGCGAGGAATTCAAGAGGAATTGGCGGCATTATTTCTTCACCACGTGATCGCTAAAGACGGAGAATACTATGTGGACCCTGATGCGTTCAATTTTAATTAGGATAATATATTGTAAAAGATACTTATATTGTATATATGTAGCCAGTAACTTCGGATAGATATACGAGAACTTGTTGTTCGACTAATCTCTTAGAGAAGGAGAGGTGGTCGATATCACTTCTCTTTGTATGCATCTGTTCATGATGATCTTATGTTTCCTTCATTTGCTTAACTAGGTAGCGTGTCTAGTCCTCTCTATACGTATAGTACGTAGCGTCGACCAAGAACGGAGATAAGAAAGGACACTTCTCTCTATTCATTAGCATGCTAACACAATATATGAAACACCTAAATTAACCCCCAAAACCCCCAAACCCTTCCCCCCCTTAAAAAACAAAAAACCCAGCACTTGATATGCTGACGCGTGGATGCCTATTGGTCCCGGTTGGTGCCGCCAACCGGGACCAAAGGGCCTCCTACCTGGGCTCGCTGCACCGGCCACATGGAGGCCCATCTGTCCTGGTTTATGCAAGAACCGGGAGTAAAGGTTTAGGGCATTAGTACCGACACTTTAGCCTCGGTTCAAAAACCAGGACAAATGGTCCTCACGAACTGGAACAATAGGTCCTTTTTCTACTAGTGATCTGGTAGATATACATATAGTGTTAAGATTGCTTCTTTATTTGCTGAATTTCACTTTTGGACAACCATCATATGTAATGAATCAGCTGTACATACATGCTTGTTATCAATCAGAGCTAAAATCCAATAGAAAGGGCGGTAGCCTATCTGGCACCACACAAGCTTTCTCTCAGGAGGCGCCACCGGGTGGCACCTCAACCACTAGTCACCGTCATGGCCGCACTCCCTACTGAGTTTACCGTGGCATGATGTGTTTAGCCATGCACTCACTGAAGGCGAGCGCGATGCTTTGGTTTATTTAGGGTCCTCAAGAAGCTGACTCATGAAGAGGCGACGAGGATTGTGGGCAATCTGGTATACATTTATTTTATTTATAAAGCAGGGCGAAAGCCTTTATTACATACGCCATAAAGGACCCCGCGACACACACACACACACACACAAACACACACACACACACGCACGCACGCACGCACACCCTCCCACACACACTAAGACTCCATCTC
>NC_041393.1:713668093-713750399 GCF_002162155.2 Triticum dicoccoides
ACGCACACACACAAACGCATGCACACCCCCCCACACACACACTAAGACTCCATCTCTCTCTCTCTCTCTCACACACACACACACACACACACAAACTAAGACTCCATCTAATCGCTCGGGGGGTGTCGGATGAGAAGAGAGGAACGGGGGAGGGAGAAGAGATCACCCGCCCGCCGCGCACGGACTCCAAGAAGTATATGGTGATAATGTGAGGTGGGCCATGCTGGAGTCTGGACCGCTTCCGGAGCCCGCTCTGACCGCCCTGGCCCCTCAAGACGCCAGCTGCCCGTCGCATGCATATCAAGTAGTCCCCGCTTATGTGGAGGAGAGAGAGGCATCGACAAAGTCAAGGAATAACAGTGGAGACAATAGCTTTCATAAAAAATAAACAATGAATACTCGTTGCTCGTCCTCTATAAAGGAAAGAATACTTTCGTTCGCCGACATGTGGGATGTCGATCATCCTGGTCCACCTGCCATGCACAAAATTATCCTGGTCTACCCCGGTCGTATCGCAGGCCCAACCATTCCCACTGTAAGTTGTACGAGGGAACCATCATGACTTCGTTGAATTCCGCTCCTGCAAGAAAACTTACTGTACCCGCAATACTGCTACCACACGCGAAGACTGGACGGCACTGTACCACGTCATATCACTAAAACCCACTAGGCAAAACTAGCCAGCCTAGGTCATCTATTTTGGAATGGAGGGAGTACGTCTCTGCACTGCTATGATTTTGTGTTGCATGTTCTCTGTACTTTTGCTACGATTTTCCTACCCTATGAACCAAATGAGGCCTGAATGTATTCGTGTCGACTATTGTCTGATCGATCGCTAAGCCTACAATTTTAGGAGCTAGGGCTATTGGTCGATCGACGAGGGATAAGTATAAGTGTACCATGAGCTCATCAGCCCCAACGTTTCTCTTCGGTGAGTGTTTTGCAAGTACTATAGCTCGCATAGTAGCTAGCCTACTAACACCAAGAATCATCAAACAAGCCCTGCTGATATGATAAACAGTTCAAACTTACATGTAAGCATGCCATATATTACATCAAAAGCTGGTGAGGATACATCTGTTTCCATAACTCGGAGAGGGTTCGCATGATTCATCGCATGATTCACTATCAAACAAAAGTAGCAAGATCCGCCCACAAAAGAAAGTGCACTAGCCCTAATATGGTTTGATATCATGCATCATTCTGGTAATTAAACACAGGGCAATGCAAACTACCCTGAAGGATTAGCGCGACCAACTATTTCTTATCATCGATCTCTCGGGCAATGACCACAGCACGAACAGCGGCATCGGAATCGATTTCTGGGGCGATGTCCAAAGGACTCACCGTGACATCAGAATGGATCTCTGGGGCGTTTTCCACAGGATGGACAGCGGTATCGGAATCGATCTCCGGGGCGATGGCAACAGGACGAGCCACGACATCGGAATCATCAAGGACGTCCACCGGCACCTGCACAACCCTAACATATTAGCAAGCACATTGCAAATAATCAAAAACCACAACTATGGTAATAAGCCATTATTTTTTACATTGTGCAGCTCACCGGGGGATCTCATCCCTCCGGGGGCCATCTCCTCGTCCTCGATAGGGGCCATCACCTTGCCAGGGGAATACTGCTTCTCAACGGCAACTATCTCCTCAAACTCGGTCTTGAGCCTCACATAGGTGGCAATCAGAGTTCCTGGGGTAGGCACGGTGGGGCCCTTGCTGTTCTTCCAACTTTCTTTGATGAGTTCGTCCGCCAACGTCCTCAACTCTTTGGCCAGTGCTTGTTTCTTGGAGTTATTCGTCTCCATGGGTTGGCACGCCAACATGGTCAACTTGTTGGTCGGTGCTCGCTTCCTGGAGATCGCTCTCTCCAGTGGGTTGTCTGCCGGCAACTCTTTGCCTAGTGCTCCAGGATACATCAATGAACTGACAAACAAAAAGCAATCAAAAGGAAACCACAATCGCAATGACAATGGGAAAAGAATAGGATGTGAGAATCGGTCGGTGCTTCGCAAAAAGAAGATTCTTGGAATGAAAATATAGCAGCATAACTGATTCGCCCACCTTTTCTTCATTGGTACAGAAGAAAAAGGGCAGAAGTGAGTAGCCTGGAGTGAGGTTTTCTTCAAGAAAGGGAAGAAAGGGCTTGAACGATCGTTCCAATGAAATGATGGTTGCTTCGTCCAGTCCAGCTTGGAGGCCACCTTACCACTACTGGTAAAGGTGTGGGTTTTGTGATATGATGGGTCATGATGGCCATACCGGGGTGACAGGTGAGTCTCGACTGTAGCACCTCACTGTGATTTGGTGGATGGCACGTGGGCCCGGATGCTTTGAAATGTCCCGCATGTAGATAGAGCGGCTAGTCATATAGGAGTGCTCAATATTGTGCACCGCGACCAAGGCGGAGAGTAAAACGAGAGAACTACATAATTAATGCATGAGTTTAATTAGGGTAGTTTTGTAAAGTAGTACGAGATACATTCCTCCAATCGCAAAATGCCTTGGTTCATGAGATTTGAGATTTGAGCCCTATAAACCGGAAGGGATGGAGTACTGCACGGCTGCACACGGTGTAGTCTAGTCACTTGTTGAAATCTCTAGAAAGGCAAATACTCCTTTTCGGTTTACAGGGCTATACCCCTCCCTCCATCTAGGTGTGTAAGTCATCTTATGAAAACCAAATAGTCCCAAAACACTTAGGCGCAGTGCATTAACTTCTACCTTGTTTCTTGTTTCTTGACATATCAACCAATAAGATATGAGAGGTGTGCATGCTTTTAATGACATGCAATGGCTAGTTCATTGCAAGCAATGCTATTAATTAGCAAATAAACTTTGGTGACCCCAGGAGGAAATGGTGCTAAGCGTGTGGACCTATACAGAATGAGTATCAACCAATCGATGTTGGAGTTTAATTGTTAAACAATAGCAATTTTGTCTCATGCAAGAGCCTGGCTACTATATGTGTGCTCCAAGGCACCGCACCACGCGAGCGTTCACAACTGCCATGTTCGGGTTGCGCTTGGCTCTTCGCCTCTTCGAGAACACGAACAATGATGTTACTCCTACTTCTACAGTATCGAATCCACTGCTACATGTCCCTCCACCTCGTGCGGGAGGGATAGCGTGTAGCGAAAGCTTCTACTTACTGCTCCTGCCTTGCGTCTATGATAGGTGGGCCCAACAGGTGGTTGGCCCTCCTGTCATGCAGCCAAAGGCAGGTGCCGTTAAGGCACCGGAGCTCAGTCTGCGAGTGAGAGGGCGTTGTAGTAATCAAATTTCTCGGTCTTGTACGAGTCGACATGACACATCAAAGCACTGCACTCGATATAAGTCTTTTTACAAATTTCAAATGGACTACTTCGTATGTAGACATATTCTGCTTCGTATGTAATCACTTGTTGCAATCTCTAAAAGACTTATATTTGGAAACAGAGGGAGTACAACGCATGCATGCATGCCGTGACTTTCCTTTTGATACTTGCATGTGTTGATTTGATGCACCTTGCCAAATTTTGACTATAAATTTAACTAACCAAATTTTCATGCATGTCACAAAAAATTACGGGGCTGTTTGTCTTATGTTGCCATATTATTTTTCCCACACTTGCCACACTTGCCTAACCTGAGTTGCTCAAATCGTTAGACACACTTTGGCTTGCCTAAGGGAATCTTACAACAATTTTTGTGTCCATGACACATTATTTTTGTGTCTATGACATGTGGATTGGAAAATATAAATAATAATGCATGTTGGGGCAACCCACGTTTCTGCTAATTTTAGCCGTGGGCTTGTTCCCAATTTTTACGAGGGGGTGGTTGTTCATTTAATGGAGGGACTTGTAGTACCAGACTTGAACAATACAAAGTGCGACCTGGCACATTGTAACACCACTTGGAACAAGCGGGTAGCTATCTCAAAAAACAGTCAACAACTAAAAAAACCCGCGACCTGGCATGTAGTAGTACACAATTTTAAACGATTGTTTTTATGGAGTGAAAATGGAAAACTACCCCACTATGTATATATAGGTCGGAGCCTCCGCGCTTGCTTGCTAGGGTTGCTCTATTCACACACTCTCATCCTCTCCAGATCTAAACAAGATAGGGGTAGTAACACTGTCTTTCTCCCTTCAAAAAACACTGGCTTTCTATCCTCACCGCTGGTTACAAATCCAGAGGTATCCCCCTCCTCCGATGAAGGGGAGGAGGGGCAGCGTTTAGGCCGTCGTCGACAGCGAGGGAGGAGACCCACTACCGGCCGCACCGTTATCTCTGGCCTAGCGCCAGCGCGGGAGGTCCTCTGATCCCTTCGTCGTTGCCTGTGGGCGGATCCGGCCTCCCGCCGCCCACCTATCCACATCCCGACGACCTTCAGGTATATCTTTGTTCGAAACCGCCTTAGCTCTACATTATTTTCTACCTCTCAGCCCCTCTCGATCGGATGGTCCAACATCACCTAGTATTTTTTTCTTCTATTGTTAGAGGTAAAGCTACTTCATGGAGTCAAATCTTGTACTCCCTCCGTTACAAAATACTTGTCATTGAAATGGATGTATCTAGATGTATTTTAGTTCTAGACACATCCATTTTGATGACAAGTAATTCCCGACGGAGGGAGTACTTTGTTAAAACAAGAAATAAAGTGGGGTGGGGGAATTTAGTATGTACATCGGACTTGGTACAAACAGGAAGGAAAGGGGGTGAAAGTAGTACAGACTGGTTATCCAACCGGTATCTTGGTCGAAAAGGGAAATATAGGGGTAACGCTGTACACAGTGGTATGACAAGGACTAGATTTGCTATCCGCACATAGGAGTAGGTGGCTATAGTGAACAAAAATGGGACCAACCCAGATATGTTTCTTGGATGTTTGTTTCTCGAGGGAACAAACTATGAATCACCACTTTATGCCCCTGTTTACGTACATGGTGCTGGACTGCTGGTGCACCCACTGTCCCATGCCCTTATACCAAATATTTAGCTGTTCTTAATCTAATGTCTCTGGTAAAAATAAAGTCATGCCACTGTTATTAGCCACGACAAGTTTAGCCAAATGTTTTTGCCTGTAATTATTTGAGACTCTGACTGTTTCCTCTATACCTTTTTGTGCAAACAGGGATATCCAATTCACCTGGTTGCTGTTGTGACCTTTTGGTGCACTGCACAAAACTCTCCTTAAAAGAAGTGACTTTTCTGTTGTTTAACTGGAATGTTAGAATGGAACAGTTGGTGCATTTCGGTGGAACTGCACAAAGGGAGATCTGTGTTCCAATCCTCATTATCCATATTGGCGCCATAACCTTCCTTTAGGTAAGAATGATATTTAATGCATGTGTTCATCTCTATTTTCCGATTGTCATGAGAAAATAATGCTATTTTTTTACTAGTACACCTGTATTCCCTCACTGACAAAACCAATTGTGAACTAGAAGGCCAATCATATACTTAGTTTCACCAACTGGTGAGGAGAAAGGGAAACCGAGCATGAAGAGGAAGAATAAGAAGAAGAAGAAGGAGGAGGAAATGAAGAAGATCACACTATGCTAGTGGTGTTGTATTGCTGTGTTGCTACTAGTCTTAATTTACTTGGAAGACTAGCTGCTCGTTCGTTGCACGTAACATCGAGATGCACTTAACAACAAGATCACCAGATCTGTTTTTTGTAAGAGTATAAGAGTAATAGATAATAGAGTAGAGATAGATAGAGAAATGCAGCATAGTAGTACTTGGCTTAATGACACATCATACTAATTGAGTAGAGATAGAGAGATGCATGTGTGACCCAGCTCTACACAATCAATAGTGCCAAGTTGATCTTGCTGAAGCCGAGGCCTCAGTCGAGGCCATTCAAGGGCTCCGGCAATGTCTCCCTTACACGTGAGACGATCCTCCAGGGAGCCCTTGCACTTACGACTTCTCTCCTGCAAGGTCACTTAATTAATTAGGAGTACTTAAGTAGCACTAATTTATTGCTGCCTAATTTTCCCGTCAGAGTTAAACAAATCTTTAGTAGGACCCTATGCTGAATCATGTATGTGTATATATGTATCTGGAGGTGAATCATGTGGTGGAGCAGGGAGGGAATCTTGGTAGTGTCATGACATAATAATGCTATTGTCTTTCTATCCTTTCTCACTAAGCTAATGAAGGTTTCACCTTTTTCCTACTTGTGCAAACAGGGATCATGCTGTGCCAATCGTACATTTTAGTGCAACTGCACTAGAGAGTACAATGAACTGTATCCCATCCAGTGCTTTAACTCTGCTAGAAGTTCTTGATAATCTTTCGATATAATCTCACCACTGGTAAACAAGAGTTATTTAAACCATACATTTGAAGTGCACAAAAATATATACTATTGAGTGATTCCAGTGAGTGCTTTATCATCTCTTTTGGAATTACTTGAATAAGCATATTTTGCTCAGGTTGGTACCAGCCTAAGACCTTCAGCCATATTAGTTTGTTGTACCTATATATGTATTGTGCTACTGTGTTGCTAATGTCATGAGAAACTCCTTTATCTTTGCATGTTAAAGTTTTCCAACCTATGATACATTGCAATGTTTTGAGTGTTGAGCTAATTGGCACTGATTAAATAAACTATGACCTCTCTTTAAGCAAGATTACAATGTTGCTAACTTTACCCATTAAAATATTGAGGGTGCTTCTGTTTGTTAGTGTGTGTTTCATCAACTAGTCCCACTATTACAGTAATCTCACTCTCTCAATATATGTGCCAACAGGGATGCTTGATTTTGGTGGAACTGCACAAAAACTTTGGGTGCTTCATTGCCTCGACCGCTTCCTTCCCTTCATGTCAGTCGCTTTGTCTCGGCTTGCTTGCTTCCTTCGTTTCCTGTCAGTCGCTTATCTCGACTTCCAGTGAAAGGAACTGGTAATTGATATGCTACCTCACACAGGTTGGTACTTGTCTTTATCCTGATTATTGTGCTTGTCATGTATTGGTAATTTGGTATTGTGCTACTGTTTGCCGATTTTATAAAGGAGTAACTTGGAGCCTGAACTCGCAGGCAAATCATTGCATTGGGTGATTTCAGTAGAACTGCACAAAATGATCAGATGGACAGATACTTATGCTGCTGCCATGTACTCCAAAGTTCACTTACACAAGCATCGCTGTTGACAAGAAGTGCCTATGTTCATTCGAGTATCAACCGGCGTCAACCAGTTGTCAAACTCCCAAGTATTAGGAGAGTGAACACCAAAAATATTGCTTGGTGCATAGCTCAGAACAACACAATCCAGTCTTAATTTGGTCCCAACTTGTGCCTTTTGGTTATCGGCAGATATGGTAGCGAACTTTATGGCATGTAGTCTAAAGATTCCAGACAAGTTGGTTGACGCGTATATTCATCTGGCACTTAATCAGTCTGCATGCCAGGGATGCTCCATTTCAGTTGAACTTCACAAAAAATTTGGGTGGTTCATTTTCTCAACTGCCTCCTTTCTCATCTGCGATGTAGAATTTTGGCGAGCTACAGGACCAAGATGAGCCAGTAAACTAGTTGGCTGAAAGTAGTGGCCAAGTTGCTCAAACCTTGCTCGGCACGAGGCCACTATTTGAGGATAAAACCACAAGCAAAGTTCAGATTGTCCGTGCTGCCTCTTATGTACTCGAAAGTTTACTCGTACAAGAACTAATTTTAGCAAGAAGTACCTCCGACTGAACACCATTTACCAGTCTGTACCCTAGGTAATTAAAGTTCGTCCATGGATCATATTGGCTGTGATCTCAATCATTTGGATGCATAAACATACTGAACATGTGTATATGTGAATCTTTTTTTGAATTATGCATGAATATTATCGTGTGATCTTTCAATCATTTGGATGCATAGATATGCTGAGCTTGTGTATATATGAATCTTTTGAGTTGTTGATAGTGAATGTTGGCTATGAATATGAACGTGTCCTGTGAACCTGAGTTTGATACGAATGTTTACCTTTTCTATTGTATTTGTGTGTGAACTTGTTAGTATGCCTACTGTGGGGTATGTGACATGTGGGTGTCAACGACACACCTTCTTCCTGAGAAGAATTTCACCTGCTTTGTTAGGGTAGCAACAACGCATCAGCTCTTTTTAATCTTTTTATTGCTCTGTCTTCCCCTCTCCCCTGCTCAACCCCTGCAGTAATGTTTTCGGCCTCAAAACAAACATAGTATTGCATTGTTTTTGGGGCTTGATGAAAAATCAAGTGCTAGTTTCCGTAGGTTGGGCCGCCCAGCAAATGGGCCGCTCGTCCACCACGACAGACTGGGAGGCTAAAAATACAAGTTGTATGGTGCAGAGGCAAGTAAAAACGCTATCGAGAGCCATCCACTTAAGAAAAAAATTCGCTCCTTATGTGCTTCTTCAGTCGTGCCGCCGGCCCCCTCTTTAATCTAGTTCGCTCGGGGATCTGGTGTCATTTTTTTCCAGAGGGGGAACAAGTATCAGCTAGGCCTAGGTTTTGTATTTTAACATGCGTAGCCCACGACATACGGAGACAGTGGTTTCAACTTATTTTTTTATGTCCATACCGGCCTATGGACTTTTTAATAAATTGCAGGTCTCTGTTCTATTTATCTATATAATAATAATAATAATGTTGTGTCCAATTTATGTTTTCCCTTCTAACCACATTATATATATTTATATTATTACTATTATCGTACATTTTATAGAGACTTATATATACATTATAAAAACATCCCACGTGTTATTAACTTATGAAAGTAAATGTTTAATGGAAGTTGGCAAGGAAAATCCTAGTTGTTTTTGACTCATAGGCAAGGAAAATCCTGGTGATTGCGTACAAAAGCTTGCGAAGATTTTAAGGACCAATTTAATAATAACGCGCTCATATTTATTTTTAGCAATAACTCGTTAATTTGTTAATTATATATATCAAAAATGTGCTTCTCCGGTTTATTCTTTGATATTAATTGCTCCTTCTAACATTATAACAAGCCCAACATTTTTTTAGAATCACAGCGCACTTTATTGCCTAAGTTCAATGCTTACAGGGACACATAAATGAGCAGGTGGTGCATCAAGCCACACATGCCTACCTATATCAAGAGACGTAGCCATACGTGCTAGTCTATGAGGCTCCTTATTACATTCACGCTGTTCATGACTAAAAAGACAAGCCCTAAACAAATTGCTTCGTTCTTTGATCTCATGAAACACCATACAATGTCCACCAAGGTTCTTTAGTGCTTCTATTTCCCGGACGACACTCAGACAGTCAGTAGCAATATGTACTCTTTCCAGGTCCAAGTCCTCACTCAACGCTAGTGCTTCTCGACATGGGCTGGGATTCGTGTATAAATGGGCTGGGATTTCTTAGAAAATATAACGAGCCTAGCTAATTCATGTATTTCAAGGAAGTGCAAATGGGCTGGGATTTCTTAGAAAATATAAATGGGCCTGATTGACGCGAAATTATTTGTTCACCCAGCCCAGCAAATGGACTGTACATTCTAGAAAACATGGGTTAAATATATGCCACATTTTTGCATGCTGACATGTGGGCCAATAGGTCGAAGCCTACGCAGGGCGTTGTCAACTTGGTCAACAAATGATTGTGACATCTATAGCCATTGGATTTATATCCAACAGCCGGCATGCACCTTCAATCTCTTGTATTCTTCCTCCAGCTTCGCCGGGACCGCCTGGTCCGGCATCCGGCTGCTAGCGGCTTTGCTTAGCACGCATCGCTGTGAAGCGCTACCCCACCGCCCGCCAGGCTATCGCTGCAAAGATGACTGTACGTGAGAGGCTGACAGCGGGGATGCACCACGCTCATGGGTGCATGCATGCAATGGAACTCGGCGTGGTAAACATGGTCAAGGAACGACTTCCATCAGAAGTATACTGTACGTGGAGAGGCTAACAGCTAGGCCCACTAAGTTGACGGGGATGGAGGGCTTTGTCAACTTAGTCAATATGAACGATTCTAGCTGCAGTGACCATACGATGTCCATCCAATGGCAATCGTGCTTCTTCAACCTCTGGTCTTCTTGCTCCAGCCACCCAAAGCAGCACCGGTCGTGCCACCTGCTCCTGCCTCCCGTGGCCGGCTGTGATGCCGTAGAGGCCTCACCGCCCCCTACTACTCCCACCGCTGGCCAGGCCATGCATCCCTCCACTCACCCACACCCCCTTTTATTCTGCGGCGACGGTAGCCTCACACCGCAGCCGAACGAGTGAACCCTCATACTCCTCTAGGAGTGGGCATCCACTACGGCGTCTTCCCCGGCTGCGCGTTGTCCCCTTCCTAGGCCTCGCCATCATCCACCGCCGTGGCGCTCTCGGCGCGGCGTGGTCAATGTGGTCAACGACCGACTTCCATCGGAAGAGTATTGTACGTGGAGAGGCTGACAGCTGGGTCCATGGCCACAACCCAGTTTTTTTGTGATTTACCAAGTAAGTTGCTTTGTCAGGCCTGTTGGGCTGCAAATATTTCAAGACGAGGAGTTCTTCATTCGGCTGGCCGAGAAAATGGCCTATTAGTAATGAAAAATGGGATGTACATTTTTAAAACACATCAAACCGGCAATTAGTTTCAAATTTCTTTTTTTTCATTTCGAGATTTTAAATTGCATTTATTTTTAAAATGAGTTTGAATGTGACTCAAAATTTCGGGATTAAAAACAATTCAGACCGCACCAAAATATGCAAAATTTCCTATAATTTTTTAACCGTGGCCGCAATATGGGCTGTAATGCTAACAAAAAGAATTTGGGCTCCAAAAAAAACCTTAAGAATTAGCAAATGGGCTATAAATTATTAGAAATAATGGCAGATGGGCCGTATGCTGTTTTCCATAGATTTGAGGGTTTCCAAAAAAAAGGATAACACACAAGCAGTGACTGTTGGATTACCATCCAACGGCCATCATGCTTCTTCAATCTCTGCTCTTCCAGCTCCAGCCGCTCAAACAAGCGCCGGCGGGACTGCCTGCTCCCTCCTCCCCGTGGCCGGCTGTGCTGCAGCGCAGGCCTCACCTCCCCACCGTACTCCCATCGCTGGCCTAGCCATCCCTCTACTCACCCACACTTGTTGTTATTCTCCGGCGACGGCAGATGAACCAGTAAACCCTCGTACAGTCGTACTCCCCTCCATGTGGGAAACAACTGCCGCGTCTTCCCTGCCTCCGTCTCGTTCCCTTCCTAGGTGCTCTTGGCGCGGCCTGGTTAACGTGGTCAACGACCGACATGCATCTGAAGTGGAATGTACGTGGAGAGGCTGACAGCTGGGTCCACGGCCGCAGCAAGGAAGTGCCTGCTTATTACGCGCAAAATAATTATTCCTCCACCTGACAGCAGGGACCCACCGGACGGGCCACCTTATTTCGCGAAAAAAATGTTTCCCCACTGACTGCTGGGACCCACAAGCTACATCTTCGCACGCAAGGAAGTGCGTCCGGGCAAAAAAAATGATTCGCCCCCCTGACTGCTAGGACCCACCAGGTACATCTTCGCACGCAAGGAAGTGCGTGACAGTCGGAACCCACCTGGTCGAAGCGTACATAGCGTTGTCATTCTGGTCGTGAACGTGTACGTACATATATACTGGTCGATGTAGAGGTGCGCACGTGTGGTAGTAGAGGAGCGCACGTACCATGTATACATACATACAGCGGCCAGTGCGCAAGAAAGAAAATGCAGCCACGTATGTACATACGGGCAGGGTCTCGAACGCCTACTTGCGCATATATATGTACGGCCAGGGTTCGTGTACATGGCTGGGTCGGAACGGAGAAACAACGGCGTCGTCGTGTTCATGGGGAGCCAACCGGCTGGGTCGGAACGGAATGCGTGGTCGTGTCCATCGGGAGGGCTTGGACGGAACAGGCGATGGAACCGAGGCCCGCCGTACCGCAGAACGGAGGAAACGACCTTGTGTTCGACCGGCCACGTTCGAAATGGGGTCCTGTTCATCGGGAGGGGTCTGGCGTACCGCAAAACAGAGAAAATGGACCTCCTACGGTCGAAACGGGGATCCTATTGATCGGGAGGGGTGTGGCGTACAGCAAAACAGACGAAACTGACTTGTGTTGGAGCGCTACGGTCGAAACGGGGGTCCTATTCATCGGGAGGGGTGTGGCGTACCATAAAACGGGACTCCACGGGATACTGTTCATCTCCACCGTCGACCTCCTCCAGCCTCCACGGGCTACTATTCATCCACCGTCGACCTCCTCCACCGTCCACCTGTGACTGTTCATCCACGGGCTCCTGTTCATCCAGCATCCACCGCGCGCTAATCCGCCGGCTCCTGTTCAACCACCCCTCTCCATGGGCTCCTATTCAACCACCCCTCCACGAGCTACTGTTTATCCACCCCTCCACCGTCTACTGTTCATCCAGCCCTCCGCAGGGTCGTCCTGTTCATCCAGCCCTCCACGGGGTCCTATTCATCCAGCCCCAACCGGCTCGATCGATCGGGGTCCTGTTCATCCAGAGGCAACGCCACGGGTCCTGTTCATCCACTCCCACCGTTCACTATTCATCCACCCCCCCTGCAACACTCATTGTTCATCCGGAGAGGGTACATCGATCGGCTTCAGTTAGCAGCAGTAGCGAAGGAATCGATTGCTCGGGTTCAGTAACGCGTAGCCTGTAGTGCAATCGATCGTGTTCAGTTAGAGCCCAACGTCTTGCTAGGGTTCAGTTAGAGCCAATGCCTCGCACACACGCACGTACGTGTACGAGAGAAACGCGCATCGCTCGGCCCCCGACCACCCACCGTAATTAGGAACTCCCCGAAAGTTTCCTCGCCCTCGCTTCTACCACGATTTTTTCTGTCATGGACGGCCAATGTCATGCAGTTGCGTGTCTGGCCCGCCCAGGACGAAAAGCCCATTTTCTGTCATGATTTTTTGTCATAGAAGTAGGAGCCACCACATCTATGATGATACCGACTTTTGTCACAATTATCGTCATAGAAGTGTCATATGTATGACAGAAAAAAATTCTTTTGGCCCAAAATGTCATGGATTTGTCTTTTTTTGTAGTGGTACCTTAATGGGTACGGTGATTAAGAGAATTTCGTCCGCGGAAAGTGGAGTGAATGAAGCTTTCATGAGCCCGCTAAGAGGCTTCGAGGTACGTAATGCAACATTTTTAATTGTACCGTAAACACAAGGTGCACCTTGTATAGATAATAGCCCCTAAGACTCTGGTTGCCATCCGAACGGGGCGATTAGAGGATAAAAAAAGATGAACAAGCTCAGGGAATGATTTTGCCAATTAGTGCACACGCGGCTGCAGCCCCGGCAACTGCCCGGGCTGCTGAGTTTGCCGAACTGAAGCGGCAACTTGATGTGGCAGATGATGACATCACGCTCGTGAACCAGCGGCTGGACAAGGCACAAGGTATGTATTTTGGGTGGTCAGTGAATATAAATAAGGTCATGATGTTGGGATTTATAATATGCTTTGACTGCAGATGGTGCTGCCGCCGTGGAGACTCTTCGGGCTGAGCTTGCCCGGGCCAAGGAGCAAGCGAGGATAAGCAACGCGGCTGCCGAAAAGGCAGCTGGTGAATTAAAAGCCGAACAGGCTGCTCACCGCCGGAGTGAGGAGAGAATAGACAATGAGCTTCTCGAGAGGGAACATCAAGCAAAAACGGCTGACCTAGAGAAGGCCTTACAAGCGCCAAAGGAAACCCGATCTGAGCTCAGAGCGGCTCGGGAGGAGCTCCGGCAAGCCGGTGAGATCGCAGCTAGGAAGCCCTTTTTATTGCGAACTAAATTCTGTGATCCGAAGTATGCCCCTCTTGATCAAACTTGGAGTTCTCCGGACGCGTACTTGGACTTATCGAAAAGCTACTGATGCGACGAAGTTTTTCCCAGACCATGAAGCAGAAAGACTGTTCTGGTCGCAGTTTAGCATGCCAAGGCATTTGCTGCTGTTGAACGAGCAGATGGCCGAATGGGCAGAGCTCCACAGGATATCCGTACTTCCCATGAAGGCTTTCGTGGACCGGCTGTGGCCTCGGGAACCAGGTCTGGATAGTTATTTTGGTTTGGTGCAATGACTTGTTTGTGCGATGACCCATATCGACGCTGTTAAGCGGTCGGCGTGCATAGAAGGTGCGCGGATGGCCCTTGCCCATGTGAAGACGTGTTGGGCGAAGATGGAGGCCACCAATATTGCGACTAGGGGTCCACCCAAGGGCCAGGACCCTTCAGAGCACTATGTTAACGAAGTCTTAGAGGGTGCCCGCTTGATAGAAGGTCAGTGCTCGAAAAATATCATGTTCGAGTAACATGTATGCGAATTGTAAAAACAATGCTTATGATAATAAAGGCTTTATTTATACTTTTGCCTGTAAAGTATTGTAGTACCTCCTGTGCGGCCGTTTATGTATACATGTATATAACCTAAAAGTTTGCAGTCGTCGGCTTCAGCCCCCTCGCGCCTAACGAGGGGGTGTTTGAAAAAGCACTTGATCAAACTTTTAATCTAAAGTCTTGGTCCGTTAAGGAGGTGATAGTGTGGCGAACTAGGCAATCGGACTATAGAGCTTTAACACTTTGACTTAGCCATAGGAGTGTGACAGTGGGGCTACCATATAGCCCATGGTATGTCCGCGTTTATCCGAACGCGGTGTGTTTACATACGTGACCGGAAACCGGTCCTTCGTTGATGCGGAGGTATCACGAA
The DNA here is from genome assembly GCF_002162155.2 of Triticum dicoccoides. NCBI lineage: Eukaryota > Viridiplantae > Streptophyta > Magnoliopsida > Poales > Poaceae > Triticum > Triticum dicoccoides. The sequence goes on from NC_041393.1 coordinate 713,682,792, forward strand.
GACTCTGCTGAGTCATTGAATGGTTGACTAGCTCTCGTCTTATCATGACAGTTAGTTTTCGGCTTTCTCTACTGAGGAGCTCATCCGGATGAACCAGGGCACAATCGCAGTAGTTCTCCCTGTACCACCTTAGCCGATAGAACGGAAACGTAAGGTAGCAAACATGGGAGCCGAGAAAACCCAACATTTGACCAAAGACATGATTCAGAGCTGATTCATATAAGGCCAAACTCGCGACGCCGAACACTCCCAAAGGTATTCGGATTTTAGAACATATACTGGGTTGAATACAACCCCTAGTAATGAACCCTGAATTTCAAGGTATGTGCGGTAATCTGGCGTGATGAAAGAATGCCTATGGTGAGAGTATAGATCTCATAACACACTGGTGGCTGCTTCTATAACGTATATTTTAGTACGGCGAATAATAAGCTCGCATATAATGCCGGTATCCCTCTTGGTCATTTTAAGTGCCACGAGAGTATGAAACAACAAGAGATAATAAAAAAGGTTTACACAGGGTCTTAATCTAAAAAGAAACCTTTGAACGGGGCCCTGCTGCACGTATGTGCCTTTGTCTCCGTTGTGTCGTATCCTTGAAGAGTATAGCATGGTGGTCATCTGTCAGAAGAAACAAACCAGGTGAAAGGATCTGGTGTGACCTTGAGTAAAAATTGTTTGTTTTAATGAACTGAAAAATGTAGTTTCCTGAGTCCCAATAGGGTCAAGCCGAACTATGGACTTCTTACATGCGGGAAGCCCCCATCGCTACACATGGAATTTTGAGTGTATATTTATATATACGGTGAGACATGTATAGTCTTCTTATGGGCTGTTCTTATGGGGGCATAGCCGCTAATCAAGCTCAGGTTTATCTGAGCTGCTACACCTAGGTGTGCGCCGAACACATTTAGCTGTGTCTGCGGTCTTGAAGACCGACGATTTGCTCGGGTTGAAAAGGCCGCTTCGTGCTTCGGCTGCTAGAGCCACCACGTATTCTTCTGTACAAAGGGAACGCTCTGTGTTCCTGCTGACTGTCATAACGCCACGTGGACCGGGCATCTTGAGTTTGAGATAAGCATAATGCGGGACTGCATTCAAACGGGCGAAGGCCGTTCTTCCGAGTAGTGCATGATAACCGCTTCAGAACGGAGAGATGTCGAAGATTAGCTCTTCGCTTTGAAAGTTATTGCGAGAACCAAATACAATGTCTAGTGCTAGAGAGCCCATGCAGCGGGCCTCTACGCCTGGTTTTACTCCTTTAAAGGTAGTGCTGCTTTGGTTGATTCTTGACGGGTCTATCCCCATCTTGCGGATGGTGTCCTAATATATCAGATTGAGATTACTGCCGCCATCCATAAGGACTCAGGTGAGGTGGTATCCATCGATTATTGGGTCGAGCACTAAGGCAGCCGAACCCCCTTGACTGATAGTAGTCAGATGATCCCTGCGATCAAAGGTGATCGGGCAGGCCGACCATGGGCTAAAATTGGGGGCGACGGGCTCTACAACATATACGTTTCGGAGTGCGCGTTTGCACTCCCTCTATGGGATATGAGTGACATAAATGATGTTCACTTTTTTAAATTCTGGTGGAAATTTCTTCTGTCCCCCTGTGTTCGGCTGGCGAGATTCGTCCTCGTCTTTGCTTTGCGGTCCCTTCCCCTTGTGTTCGACATTGATCTTGTCGTCCTGCTTGAAGACCCAACATTCTCTGTTGGTGTGGTTAGCTGGTTTATCGGGGGTGCCATGAATCTGGCAAGACCTGTCTAGAATTTTATCTAGGATGGATGGAGCATCTCTGCTGCCTTTATATGACTTTTTCCATTGACCGGGTTTAGAGCCCCTGAATACGGTGTTTACCACTGTATTTTCTGGGCTATCTTGTTTCGTCGTTTGTTTTTATTGCATTGTGGTTTTCCATTGCCATCCCTGATTTCAGATGTGCCAGGATCGCTGGTGTTGCTACGAGCCAGCCAGCAGTCCTCGCCCGCACAAAAGTGGGTCATTAGAGTTGTTAGGGCTGCCATTGTCCTTGGCTTTTCTTGGCCAAGCTGTCTTGCCAGCCATTTGTCCCGGACACTGTGTTTGAAAGCTTCTAAGGCTTCGGCGTCCAGACAGTCGACAATTTGGTTCTTCTTGGTGAGAAATCTATTCCAGAGCTTACGGGATGACTCTCCGAGTTGTTGGGTTATGTTACTTAGATCGTCTGCATCTGAATGTCAGACATAGGTCCCTTGAAAATTTTCCCTGAAAGCATCCTCGAGCTCTTCCGAGCTTCCAATGGAATTTTCGGGGAGGCTTTTCAGCCAGTGCCGAGCTGGTCCTTTGAGCTTGAGGGGTAGGTATTTGATGGCTTGGAGATCATCTCCGCGAGCCATGTGGATGCGAAGAATAAACTCTTCTACCCAGACCGCAGGGTCTGTCATTCTGTCGTACGCCTCGAAATTTACGGGTTTAAACCCTGCTGGAAATTCATGATCCAACACCTCATCGATGAAGCACTGGGGGTGTGCAGCGCCCCTGTATTTGGCTATGTCGTGGCGCGAGTCCGACGGTTGTAGTGTTCGGGGTTGGTTCTGAACTAGTAAGTGACTGGCATATTTGGCTTGATAGCTGTGATCCTATGTAGGAGCACATTCTCTACACCCATAGATGGACCTTGTTATGCCAGCCCTTTTGTCCAGGTCTTCACCTAAATCATGTTGCTAGTCCTGGGTTGCTACCTCCCTTCCATTATGCGGAGGGGGTGCGGGTTTGTGTGCGACATTATTAGCCGCTCTGTCTCGACCATGAGGTGGTCGGTCTGGTTGGTTGGATGTATAGTTATTCGGAGGTATGGGCGCTATAGCCTCATTGTCGAATTCGGGCAGCAGTTTACGCTTGGGATAGCTCTTTGTTTGGCGATTACCACCATATTTTTCCTCAGTGTCGAGCACTTCATTCCATCTATCATTAAGTGTATCTTGTGCAGCTTTAAGTCTTTGCTTCTGCTTCTTCAAGCTCCTCGCAGTTGCCATAAGTCTCTGCTAGAGGCGCTCTTGTTCCACTTGTTTTTCCGGGATGATGAATGCATTGTCACCCAGACTGGTCTCCTCTTTGGAGACTGGTTGATAACTTGTGTCTTCGGCATCGCTGTGATCAAACAACGGCCCCGGATTGTGTTTTCCGTCTCCCTGCTTGTCATGCTTCATGGATGGGTCTGCGGGGTCTTCATTTTCTTCAACTTTGTCCGGGGTGTTATTTTCTCTTATGCCGGTATCGCTATTTTTACCATGGTGTGGTTTAGAGCGGTGCCGCTGACGTCGGTGCTTCGGCTGCTTCTCGGGAGGGTTATCCTCAACTGGGTTCTTTTTGTCATCGCCATTGTTGTCTTTGGGTCTATCCACCATGTATATGTCGTATGAGAAGGTGGCTGTCAAGCGCCCTATGGGCGGTGGTTCCTGTTCTTCTCCCGCATCATCGTCCATGCTGTCTATGTCCTTGGAGTCTAAATCAAGCATGTTGGTTAAGTCGTCGACAGTGGCTATCAAGTGGGTGGTGGGTGGGCAACAAAGTTCTTCGTTATCCGCTTCCCACTCAAGCCGGACATAGTTCGGCCAAGTGTCTCCTGACAAGGAGAGAGATTTTAATGAGTTTAACACATCACCCAAGGGCGAGTGCTAAAAGATATCCACAGAGCTAAACTCAAAGATCGGCGCCTGGTTAGATTCGATGGGCGCGGATACACGTGGTTTGGAGCCTATGGCCAGAGACGAGTCCGAGGTTTCGATGACATATGCCTCATTATAGGTCAGGTCTGTGTTTGGCTCTAGCACCGTTGAGTCTCCGGCTTTCGTGGCGGGGTCCATCCTCCCGTCCTCGGATGGCACGATCTGCACTAGATCTAGGGCCAGGACAGTTACAGGCGGTATCTCCTGAGCATGGTTCGATGACAGATTTAAATCATGTTCATTGTGGCTACAGGGTGCGGCTATCATGGGCTCGAATCCGTCGAAGACCAAGTCTCCATGGATGTCGGCGCTGTAGTTCAAGCTTCTAAACCTGACCTGATGTCTAGGGGCGTAGCTGTCGATCTGCTCCAGATGGCCAAGCGAGTTGGCCTGCAGTGCGAAGCCGCCGAATACGAAGATATGTCTGGGGAGAAAGATCTCACCCTGGACCGAGTTGCTATAGATGATTGAAGGTGCCCGCAAGACTTATGATGACGTCGCAGTGGAACTCTCAATGCAAGCACCAATGTCGGTGTCAAAACCAGTGGATCTCGGGTAGGGGTTCCCAAACTGTGTGTCTAAGGCTAATGGTAACAGGAGGCAGGGGACATGATGTTTACCCAGGTTTGGGCCCTCTCTATGGAGGTAATACCCTACTTCCTACTTGATTGATCTTGATGATATGAGTATTACAAGAGTTGATCTACCACGAGATCATAGAGGCCCTCTCTATGGAGGTAATACCCTAGAAGCTAGCCTATGATTATGATTGTTGTTGTCCTACGGATTAAACCCTCCGATTTATATAGACACTAGAGGGGATAGGGTTACACAGAGTCGGTTATAGAGAAGGGAATCTACATAACCGAATCGCCAAGCTTGCCTTCCACGCAAAGGAGAGTCCCACCCGGACACGGGACGAAGTCTTCTATCTTGTATCTTCATAGCTCAACAGTCCGGCCAATGTATATAGTCCGGCTGTCTGAGGACCCCTTAATCGAGGACTCCCTCAGCCCCCGGCAAGCCTAGCCGGGGACGATCGCTGGGCCGTGGCAAGATGCGCGTTCGGCAAGGGTTCACCACCTCGCCACCACTCCAGTGCAATAATCGGTGTGCTAACTATGCAGGTGCGTGCATGGCGCCATGCAGATCTTCATGGAGGCTCTACCATTGTGCCAACACATCAGCTAGTGAGCCAGCGTGGCGCTGCATACCCCGTCAGCCTGGACGTGTGTCGAAGCAAGGAGGAGCGGCGATGGACGGGATGGCTTCTGTTGCCATCTCCAATAAAGCAAGAGGCACGTAGGCAGCACATTAAATTTGTTTGTCCTACGTTGCCGAGAGATAAACTCGTACACTGTAGCTTGCCACCTCCTATGTGCAACTGTGGCAACCCCTTTATGTATAAAAGGAGGCCCAAGGCATATAGAGAGAGTATTCGGACTTTTGGACCGTACTCACATCGTAGCTAGTTCAAAAGCTCAAGAACACATATATCCAGACAAGCAGGACTGGTGTTTTATGCATCTTTTCGGCCCGAACCTGGGTAAAATCCCCTGTGTGATAACTGCTAGACCTGCTCTTCGTGCAGCTAATCCCCCACCCAACTTACAAGGGATCCTTGTGACTCCATAGGTGTTTGCACCAGGTAGGGGGCATTAGTGGTGAGAATCTGGTATGTTAGTTAGTACAGTAGTCTCTTCATCGCCATGGCGGCGAAGAAGAAGGCGATCGGCCCGTCCAGGGCCGCTCCACCCGCGCCCACGCGGACGGGCGATGTGGCGGACGCCAGTGATAGAGGAGATCAGGGTCATCCACACCACCCTGGTGCGAGGAGCCGGGTGAGTGGCGTCATCTGCAGCCGCGACGATGGCCCGCACAACAACAGAAAGCTTAGTTAACCAAACCATGAGTAATTCTTCCTTTTATAAGGCCATCTTCCTTGATGGTTTCGGTCCTTGTATGGAAAACCTGCATGCAAAAGGAACCTTGCTGCGACTGGCAACACCCCTATTCTGTTTCGAGTCTGCTCAACAGCTCAGGTGCTGCACTCTACTAAGGACGGCAGGGTACCTTGACATAATCAACAGCGCCCCTATTCCGCTTCGAGTCCGCTCGACAACTGAGGTTGCTGTGCCAGGAACGGCAAGGTAACTTGTTGGCGTCGACACCCTCCGCATGCTGCTAAGGATCCGACCTTCTAGCGCCTGCGGCAAGGGATGCCCACGCTGGTAGGCTTATCCAAGGTGTAACATACAAGGATGAACTAAACAGGGACATAACATGCAATCCATTCAAGGTGTAACAGACTTATATCACATCAAAAGTTGCCACGATTCTAACTTAAGATAAATTGTCTTGGGTGCGAACTCGCAGCGGCAACAAGGAATGAAGTAGCTAATCTCGCCGCTGGCCTTCTAGCCTCACGGATCCGCTGACGCAGCTGATGATGGGCTTGAGGCGCTCCTCGAGCGCCTGACGTTCGACGCCTTCCAGCAAGCTATCGAGCACCTGAGCGATGTCAACATTGGGGTTCTAGTGCGCCACTGTGGTGAGCACCTTGGTCAAGGCGCCCCGGCAAAGCTTCTGGGACTCCTTGGCTAGGAAGGCCTCCCTAGTGGACTAGAGCAGCTTTAGGGCATCGAGGACACGCTCGAAGAACAAAGTCAGCCTGGTGATGTCAGTCACGTTCACCTCATGGGAGAACCTAAAACTTGGCATGCCCATGGCAGATAGCTACGCAGTGAGCTTCTCCGCGACGTCCATGAGGCAGCTGGTCCAAAGCTTCATGCTGGCCACGAGATCGTTGTGGGAAGTGACAGCGGTCCGCAGCAGTAGCTTCTCGTCTGCGAGCTCCTTGGTCAGGGTCAGCTCACGAGCCTAGCACTCCGAAAGCATATTCTCCTGGGTCTCCATCTTCAACCTCAGATCAGCAATATAATCGTTAGACTTGGACAGCAGCTTAGTTTTATCAGATATGGTGGTTGCTACCTCTTAAGCATGCGTTGGTTTTTCCCTTGAAGAGGAAAGGGTGATGCAGCAAAGTAGCGTAAGTATTTCCCTTTGTTTTGAGAACCAAGGTATCAATCTAGTAGGAGGCTCCTCAAAAGTCCCACGCACGTACACAAACAAACAAGAACCTCGCAACCAACGTGATAAAGGGGTTGTCAATCCCTTTACGAAAACTTGCGAAAGTGAGATCTGATAGAGATAATATGATAAGATAAAAAAATTTGGTATTTTTTTGATATAGTTTGGAAAGTAAAAGATGCAAATAAAAGTAGATGGAAAACTTATAAGGTAAAAGATAGATCTGGGGGCCGTAGGTTTCACTAGTGGCTTCCCTGAACATAGCATAAGTATTACGGTGGGTGAACAAATTGCTGTCAAGCAATTGATAGAATAATGCATTGTTATGAGATTATCTAGGCATGATCATGTATATAGGTATCACGTCCACAACAAGTAGACCGACTCCTGCCTACATCTACTACTATTACTCCACACATTGACCGACTCCTGCCTGCATCTAGAGTATTAAGTTCATAAGAACAGAGTAACACATTAAGCAATATGACATGATGTAGAGGGATAAACTCATGCAATATGATATAAACCCCAACTTTTTATCCTCGATGGCAACAATACAATACGTGTCATTTCCCCTACTGTCATTGGGATCGAGCACCGCAAGATGGAACCTAAAGCTAAGCACTTCTCACATCGCAAGAACGATCAATCTAGTAGGCCAAACCAAACTGATAATTCAAAGAGACTTGCAAAGATAATCAATCATACATAAAAGAATTTAGAGGAGATTCAAATATTTCTCATAGATAAACTTGATCATAAACCCACAATTCATCGGATCTCGACAACCACACCGCAAAAAGAGTTACATTGAATAGATCTACAAGAAGAGGAAGGAGAACTTTGTATAGAGAATCAAAGAGAGAGAAGAAGACATCTAGCTAATAACTTTTGACCCGAAGGTCTATGTTAAACTACTCCCAACTCATCGGAGAGGCCTTGGTGGTTATGGAGAGGCCCTCCATGGTCGATTCCCCCTCCAGCAGAGCGCCGGCGAAGGCTCCAAGATGGGATCTCACGGATACAGAAGGTTGCGGCGGTGGAATTAGGTTTTCGTGGTGCTCCTTGATGGTTTTGGGGCACGTAGATATATATAAGAGGAAGAAGTAGGTCGGTGGAGCCACGAGGGGCCCACGAGGCATGGGGTGCGCCCACCCTTACTGGGCGCGCCGGCCATCCTCGTGGCCACCTCATCCGCTTCTTGGCATCCACTCCAAGTCTCCTGGTTTCCATTTGTTCCAGAAAGATCATTCCCGAAGGTTTCATCGCGTTTGGACTCCGTTTGATATTCCTTTTCTTTGATATACTGAAATAGGCAAAAAAACAGCATTTCGGGCTGGGCCTCTGGTTAGTAGGTTAGTCCCAAAAATTATATAAGAGTGTAAAGTAAAGACCTTAAATATCCAAAAAGGGGTAATATAATATCATGGAACAATCAAAAATTATAGATACGTTGGAGACGTATCAAGCATCCCCAAGCTTAATTCATGCTCGTCCTCGAGTAGGTAAATGATAAAAACAAAATTTTTGATATGGAATGCTACCTAGCATAATTCTCAATGTAATTTTCTTTATTGTGGCATGAATGTTAAGATCCAGATGATTCAAAATAAAAGTTCATATTGACATGATAAACAATAACACTTCAAGCATACTAATAAAAGTAATCATGTCTACTCAAAATATCATGGCTAAAGAAAGTTATCCCTACAATATCATATAGTCTGGCTATGCTCTATCTTCATCACACAAAGTATTTAATCATTCACAACCCCGATGACAAGCCAAGCAATTGTTTCATACTTTAGTATTCTGAAAATTTTTCAACTTTCATGCAATACATGAGCGTGAGCCATGGACATAGCACTATATGTGGAATAGGATGGTGGTTGTGGAGAAGACTAAAAAGAGGAAGATAGTCTCACATCAACTAGGCGTATCAACGGGCTATGGATATGCCCACTAATAGATATATATCAATGTGAGTGAGTAAGGATTGCCATGCAACAGATGCAATAGAGCTATAAATGTATGAAAGCTCAACAAAAGAAACTAAGTGTGTGTGCATGCAACTTGCTTGCTCACGAAGACATATGGCATTTTAAGGAAGCCCATCATTGGAATATACAAGCCAAGTTCTATAATGAAAAATTTCCACTAGTATATGAAAATGAGAAAAAAGGAGACTCTCTATTATGAAGATCATAGTGCTACTTTGAGGCACAAGTGTGGTAAAAGGATAGTAGCATTGTCCCTTCTCTTTTTTTCTCTCGTTTTTTTATTTGGCCTTTCTATTTTTTATGGTATTTCTCTTTTTTTGTAAAGTCCGAAGTCTCATACCGACTTGTGGGGGAATCATAGTCTCCATCATTCTCTCTTCACTTGGGACAATGTTCTAATAATGAAGATCATCACACTTTTATTTACTTACAACTCAAGATTACAACTCGATACTTAGAATAAAATATGACTCTATATGAATGCCTCCGGCGGTGTACCGGGATATGCAATGAACCAAGAGTGAGATGTATGAAAATCATGAGGGTGGCCTTGCCACAAATACGATGTCAACTACATGATTATGCAAGAGAAATATGACAATGATGATGCGTGTCATAATAAAGGGAACAGTGGAAAGTTGCAAGGCAATATATCTCGGAATGGCTATGGAAATGCCATAATAGGTAGGTATGGTTGTTTTTTGAGGAAGGTATATGGTGTGTGTATGGTACCGGCGAGAGTTGCGCGACACAAGAGAGGCTAGCATTGGTGGAAGGGAGAGAGTGCGTATAATTCATGGACTCAAAATTAGTCATAAAGAACACATATACTTATTGCAAAAATCTACAAGTAATCAAAAACCAAGATCTACGCGCATGCTCCTAGGGGGATATATTGGTAGGAAAATACCATCGCACGTCCCCGACCGCCACTCATAAGGAAGACAATCAATAAATAAATCGTGCTCCAACTTCATCACAAAGCAGTTCACCATACGTGCATGCTACGGGAATCACAAACTTCAACACAAGTATTCCTTAAATTCATAATTATCCAACTAGCATGACTCTAATATCACCATCCTCATATCTCAAAACAATTATCAAGCATCAAATTGATCATAGCATCCAATTCACTATCTACGATAGTTTTTATTATACCCAACTTGGATACTCATCATTCTAGGACCAATTTTATAACCATAGCAAATACCATGTTGTTCTAAAAGAATCTCAAATTAATATAAGTGAAGCATGAGAGATCAACAATTTCTTCAAAATAAAGCCACCGCCGTGCTGTAAGAGATATAAGTGAAGCACTTGAGCAAAAATTATCTAGCTCAAACGATATAAGTGAAGCACATAGAGTATTCAAATGAATTCTTAGGTTCTCTGTTTAGGTTCTCCCAACAAGCGCTTTTCTTTAATGCCTTTTTAGCTAGGCATTGAGATTTCAATGATGCTCACATAAAAGTCAAGAATTTAAGCATCAAGAGAGCATCATAAAACATGTGACAAACACATCTAAGTCTAACATACTTCCTATGCATAGGCATATTATAAGAAAACAAATTTGCAAGGAAAGCAAAAACTAGCATATGCAAGGAAGAAAAAAGAGACGGCATCAATCACAACATGATGAGAGGTAATTTAGTAAGATCAAAATTTATACGACCATATTTTCCTCTCTCGTAATAATTACATGTAGGATCATAGGCAAATTTGTCAAAATAGCTATCACATAACATATTGTCAACACGATCCACATGCATGTGAAGCTGACAATGTTCCAAAATAGTGGGATTATCATTAACTAAAGTCATGACCTCTCCAAACCCACTTTAATCAAAAATACCATAAGATTGAACATTATCCAAATATGTGGGATCTAAAGTTGACACTCTTCCAAACCCACATTCAATATTATTGCAAACACTATTATCAATCTCATATTCATCATGGTGCTTAAATAAATTTTCAAGATTATAAGAAGAATAACCTCAATCATGATCATTGCAACAAGTAGTAGACATGGCAAAACTAGCATCCCCAAGCTCAGGTTTTTGCATATTATTAGCATAATTGGCATCAAGAGAATTTATAGTAAATCATTGCAATCATGCTTTTTATTCAAGGAGTTATCGTGAATCTCTTCATAAATTTCTTCATCACAATGTTTAGATTCACGAATTTCAAGCAAAGCTTCATAAAGATAATCTAGTGCACAAAACTCAGTAGCAATTGGTTCATCATAATTGGATCTCTTAAAAATATTAGCAAGTGGATGAGGATCCATAGATCTTAGGTTCTCTGTTTAGCAATAAATAAACAACTATTCCAACCAAACGAGCAAACGAGCCAAGTAAGACATCAAAGAAAACGAAAAGACGAAGAGAAGAAGGGCGAATAAAACGACAAGGGTGAAGTGGGGGAGAGGAAAACGAGAGGCAAATGGCAAATAATGTAATGTGAGGGAGAAGAGTTTATGATGGGTACTTGGTATGCCTTGACTTGAGCGAAGACCTCCCCGGCAACGGTGCCAGAAATCCTTCTTGCTACCTCTTGAGCATGCATTGGTTTTTCCCTTGATGAGGAAAGGGTGATGCAGCAAAGTAGCGTAAGTATTTCCCTCAGTTTTGAGAACTGAGGTATCAATCGAGTAGGAGGCTCCTCAAAAGTCCCACGCACCTACACAAACAAACAAGAACCTCGCAACCAACACGATAAAGGGGTTGTCAATCCCTTCATGGAAACTTGCAAAAGTGAGATTTGATAGAGATAGTATGATAAGATAAATATGTTTGGTATTTTTATGATATAGATCGGAAAGTAAAAGATGCAAATAAAAGTAGATGGAAAACTTATAAGGTAAAAGATAGACCCGGGGGCCATAGGTTTCACTAGTGGCTTCTCTCAAGATAGCATAAGTATTACGGTGGGTGAACAAATTACTGTCGAGCAATTCACGGAAAAGTGCATAGTTATGAGATTATCTAGGCATGATCATGTATATAGGCATCACGTCCGCAACAAGTAGACCGACTCCTGCCTGCATATACTACTTTTACTCCACACATCGGCCGAATCCTGCCTGCATCTAGAGTATTAAGTTCATAAGAACAGAGTAACGCATTAAGCAAGATGACATGATGTAGAGGGATAAACTCATGCAATATTATATAAACCCCATCTTTTTATCCTCGATGGCAACAATACAATACGTGTCGTTTCCCTTACTGTCACTGGGATCGAGCACCGCAAGATTGAACCCAAAGCTAAGGAGTTCTCCCATGGCCAGAAATATCAATCTAGTAGGCCAAACCAAACTGATAATTTGAAGAGACTTGCAAAGATAACTAATCATACATAAAAGAATTTAGAGGAGATTCAAATATTTCTCATAGATAAACTTGATCATAAACCCACAATTCATCGGACTTGACAAACACACCGCTAAAAGAGTTACATCGAATAGATCTCCAGGAAGAGGAAGGAGAACTTTGTATTGACAATCAAAGAGAGAGAAGAAGCCATCTAGCTAATAACTATGGACTCGAAGGTCTGTGGTAAACTACTCACAATTCATCGGAGAGGCCTTGGTGGTGATGGAGATGCCCTCCATGGTTGATTCCCCCTCCGACGAAGCGCCGACGAAGGCTCCAAGATGGGATCTCACAGATACAAAAGGTTGCAGTGGTGGAATTAGGTTTTCGTGGTGCTCCTTGATGGTTTCGGGGTACGTAGATATGTATCGGAGGAAGAAGTAGGTCGGTGGAGCCATGAGGGGCCCACGAGGCAGGGGGCGCGCCCACCCTTACTGGGCGCGTCGGCCACCCTTGTGGCCGCCTCGTCCATTTCTTGACGTCCACTCCAAGTCTCTTGGTTTGCATTTTTTTCCAGAAAGATCGTTCCCGAAGGTTTCATCGCGGGTGGACTCTGTTTGATATTCCTTTTCTTCGATATACTGAAAGAGGCAAAAAAAATAGCAATTCGGGCTAGGCCTCCGGTTAGTAGGTTAGTCCCAAAAATGATATAAAAGTGTAAAGTAAAGCCCATAAACATCCAAAACAGGTAATATAATAGCAAGGAACAATCAAAAATTATAGATACGTTGGAGACGTATTAGTGGTCTGCCTCTCTGCTAAGTCATAGAGAGTCTTCTCTCTGTCACTCTTGAGCGTGGAGATCTCCTTGCCAAGCTACGTCAGGTCTACCTCCAGCTTCCCCACCTTGCCGGCCAGCTTAACCCTGGCGGCCTCTGCAGCCTCAGCACCGTCGACGACCTCCTTTAGTTTGTCGACGTGGTCGAGGACCAGAGCATCCAGTGATTCTTTGTGGTTCTGCATCAGATGTTGAGTCTGATGCGTGACAAGCTTCTCAATTTCTTCATCCTTGGCGCGAAGCGTGGCGGCAAGCGCCGCCTCGTGAGCAACCAAGTCCTCCTCCTAGGCATCGAGCGAAATGCGGCGCTGCGTCTAGTCAAACTTGTCCTTGGCAGCCTTCGCCTTTGCCTCTTCCCGGGCCTTCTTGAAGTCGGCCTGCTTCAAAAGGAGCACGCCAAGGGAGTCCTGGATTAGGGGGTCCTCGGACAGCCGGACTATATGCTTATGTAGGACTGTTGGACTATGAGGATACAAGATTGAAGACTCCGTCCCATGCCCGGGTGGGACTCTCCTTTGCGTGGAAGGCAAGCTTGGCGATTCGGATGTGTAGATCTCCTTCTCTGTAACTGACTCTGTGTAACCCTAGCCCCCTCCGGTGTCTATATAAACCGAAGACTTTAGTCCATAGGACAATCATATTCATAGGCTAAATTCTAGGGTTTAGCCTCTATGATCTCGTGGTAGGTCAGCTCTTGTAATACTCATATCATCAAGATCAATCAAGCAGGAAGTACGGTATTACCTCCGTCGAGAGGGCCCGAAGCTGGGTAAACATCGTGTCTCCCGCCTCCTGTTACCATTAGCCTTAGACGCACAGTTCGGGACCCCCTACCCGAGATCCGCCGGTTTTGACACCGACGTTGGTGCTTTCATTGAGAGTTCCACTTTTTTGTCACGGTAAGGCTTGAAGGCTCGCCTTGTTGTCAAGGACAACATCACCTCAGGGGGAGCCCTGGCTCTAGGCCAAACTCTCCGACTAGGCAGCTTTGTCATGACCGCCCGATCGGCCGTCGCGCCGACGATGACTTCTCAGGTCATCAAAAATAGCCTCCACGCCAACTCGGAACTTGCCGAACAGATGGATCCAATGGAGCTCTCCTCCCTGAATGAGCTCTTGGATCACATCGCCGCTTTGGGTGCTGCTACGGACTATGATCGGATTGGGCTTAAACCCGACCGAAGGGAGATTATCTCTCCGCCGGCCACCCATCAGATAGCGGTAGTGGAAGAGCAATGCATTGATTCTTCCTCTATTTTGAGGACGAAGTATGTGAGGATGCCCGAGCTCTCCAAGTCGGATACCCGTGTACGGGAGGACATGTGCCAGGCTCCGAACTTAGAATCGCACGGTGGGCCAGAAAAATTGGGCAACATCCCGGAGCCCGAGCTGCCAAGCTCGGAAGCTCCTATGCCCCTGGGTCTCAGATCGGGTAAGGGTTCGGACTTAAATCTACCCACCCACCCAGATACAATTAATCTTTCCCACATCAGACAAGAGCCCCAAGAGACAGTACATCACTTCTCGGCCAGATTCCTCCTTGTAATGAACAAGGTTAAGGACTGTCACGAGGAAGACACAATCTTATTCTTTTGCAAAAATTGCATGGACAAGGGAATCCTCAACGCCATAAGTCGCCGTGACGTAGTACACTTTGCTGACTTGGCGGCCATAGTTCAAAAGTATTGTGCGATGGAAATCGCCTGGAAAACCCAAATAAAATTCTGGGATCCTCCGGCTCTCACTAAACCCCCCGTCCGAACTAAAAGGGTGCACTCTCGCAAGTCACCCGATCCAATTACAAAAAAACCAAGGCTCGCCGCAGGGCGTGGAACCGTATTGGAAGGATGGCTCAATGGGCCATGCAAAATGCAGAGTACACCGGATGCCATGCCAACACATAGCTTTAGAGCATATTGGATACAACGGCAGGTGGCCAAGAGCGGCAATGATCTCCTCATCAACCATACCACACAGAAACATCACGCAGAAAATAACAATACGGTACTGACAGTCTTAGAGACTTTCGCCTCAAACTATAGGCGCAAGCGAGCACTCTGCAGCCTCGCCGAAGTCTGCCACATTGCAGCAATAAATCCATGGAACGACATGGCTATAACTTTCAATGCCAGTGACGAACCTCAATTCCGAACAGTTCGGGCACCAGCCGCTTTGGTCCTTTGTCCAATCGTGGACGGCTTCCGGCTTACTGAAGTGCTCATGGATGGCGGCAGCGGATTAAACCGCATCTATGAGGAGACCCCCAAAAAGATGGAAATAGACAAGTGCCGCATCGAGAAAAGCAGCACGACCTTCAGGGGAATCATCCCTAGCCGGGAGGCACGATGTGCAGGAAAAATCACACTAGATGTGGTATTCGGCACGCCAGGGAATTATAGGTCCGTAGAAATCACATTCCAAGTGGCCCCGTTTAGTAGCGGATACCACACCCTTTTAGGGCGGGATGCATTCACGAGCTTTCAAGCTATAACCCATTAAGGGTACATGAAGCTCAAAATGCCCGGGCCCAATGGAATCATCACTCAGCTAGTGATCTGGATGTACCACTCCGCGCCGAAAATAAAACCACTGCACTGGCCCTTGAGGCATTATCCGAAACCCTCGTGGCTGAAGAACTAACCACGCTGCGCTCCAGAGTGGACAGGGATGATGTGATACTCGACAAACGACCCAAGTCCACCTCTTTCAAACCAGCGGACGAAATAGTAAAATTCCAGGTCCACCCAATGGACCCTACAAAAACAGTATCCATTGGGGCACAGCTGAACCCCACAACAGGCGCCGCACTGCGAGAGTTCTTGCGTGAGAATTGGGACATCTTTGCCTGGCATCCTTCTGACATGCCAGGCATCCCACGCAGGCTGGACGAACATAGCCTAAACATACTGAAGGGATACAAGCCGGTCAAGCAGGCTCTTTGGTGCTTCTCAGAACCTAAGCGACAAGCCATGGGAGAAGAGCTACCCAAGTTACTCGAAGCCGGATTCATCAGAGAAATAAAACAACCGGATTGGCTAGCAAACCTGGTGATGGTACCAAAGAATGACAAATCCTGGCGCCTATGTTTAGATTTCAAGGACCTCAATAAGGCTTGCCCCAAGGATCCCTTCCCCCTCCCCCGCATTGATCAAATCATCGATGCTACCGCAGGAAACTACTCATTGTGTTTCCTTGATGCATACTCCAGATACCATCAAATCAAGATGGCGGAGTCCAACCAAGCCGCAACGGCATTCATCACACCATATTGCCCCTTTTGTTTCAACAGCATGCCTTTCGAGCTCCAGAATGCCGGCGCAACCTATCAACGCATGATTCAGACATGCCTGGAGAAACAAATCGGCAAAACAGTGGAGGCATACATAGACGACATGGTCATCAAAACCAGACACGTCGTATCTTTAATAGATGACTTGAGGCTTACGTTCGACCATCTCTGAACATATGACATCAAGCTCAACCCGGAAAAATGTGTTTTTGGCATACCTGCCGGAAAGCTGCTAGGCTTCATCGTTTCCAATAGAGGAATTGAAGCAAATCCGGCAAAAGTCCGAGCTCTGTCACAGTTGGCTAGCCCAATAGACCTCAAGCGAATCCATAAATTAACTGGATGCGTGGCTACCCTAAGCCG
The DNA here is from genome assembly GCF_002162155.2 of Triticum dicoccoides. Lineage (NCBI taxonomy): Eukaryota > Viridiplantae > Streptophyta > Magnoliopsida > Poales > Poaceae > Triticum > Triticum dicoccoides. Next base: position 713,699,408 of record NC_041393.1, read on the forward strand.
CTTTATCTCCCGATTGGGAGAAAAGGCACTACCTCTTTATCGCCTTCTTCGACGCACCGAACACCTCGAGTGGACGGATGCGTCCACGGCCAGACTGGAAGAAATAAAGGCCCTTTTGGCTAGCAACCTAATCCTTTCCATGCCAAATATTGGCAAACCCATTGTATTATATATAGCCGCAACACACTAGGTTGTAAGTGCAATGCTCGTAGTCGAACAAGAAACAAACGGACATAAGTTCTCGCTTCAAAAGCCGGTATACTACGTATCCATTGTCCTCACTCCATGCATGTCCCAATACCCACATCAAAAGATAGCATACGCGGTCTTCATGGCATCCCGGAAACTACGACACTACTTTCAGGAGTGCTCAATCACGGTGGCTTCCGAAGTACCACTCAACGATATAATAAATAACCACGAGCCATAGGTCGGATTGCTAAATGGGCTATCGAGCTCCTCCCGTTCGACATAACATACAAACCACGGCGAGCCATTAAGTCGCAAGTACTGGCCGACTTCATCATCGAATGGACAGAAGCCGAACTCCCCAAAGAGTATGGTGCATACTCTAACTGGATCATGCACTTCGACGGCTCTAAGATGCTAGCCGGATTGGGAGCGGGCGTTGTCCTGACATCCCCCACCGGAGACATGGTCCAATACGTACTCCAAATACTATACACAGACTCCAATAATGCAGCCGAATACGAGGCTCTATTGCATGGTCTTCGGATGGCAGTCTCCACGGGAAAGCAACGCCTAGAAGTGCTCGGGGATTCGAACCTCGCAATATCTCATATAAATGGAGACTTTGATGCCAAGGATCCGAAAATGGCAGCCTACCGCAATGCCATCCTCAAGATGTCATCTCGGTTTGAGGGGCTCGAATTCCATCATGTGGTTCGAGAAAACAATCAAGCGACAGATATCCTCGTCCGCATTGGCGCCAAGTGCGACCCCGTCCCACCTAATATCTTGTTAGAAAGGTTGTTCAAGCCATCCGTGGTGTGGCAAGGGGAGACAGGCAATACTAGTCCGGATCTGACCACAACCCCAGATACCGAGCACACTGACATAATCGGCGGCTCCGCCACCGAAATAACACCTTTAACCCACGTAATCATGGTTGTTATCGCCCCGTGGACTGAACCCTTCTTAGCCTACCTAAATAGGAAAGAGCTCCCCAAGGACCAAAATGAGGCACGTTGCATTGTGCGGCTCCCCAAAGCCTACAAAGTCCACGAGGGAGAGCTTTATAAGAAAAGCGCCACCGGAGTGCTCCGAAGATGCATCTCCGAAGAGGAAGGGCGGCAACTCTTGGCCGAAATTCATGCTGGACTCGGCGGCCACCACGCTGCAGCTCGGGCCCTTGTAAGCAAGGCCTTCCGTACAGGTTTTACTGGCCGGCAGCCCGAGCAGACGCACAGGGCCTCGTCCAGCATTGCGTCGGTTGCCAGCTTTTCGCCAATCATAGCCATATGTACCCTACCGCTCTCCAAACAATCCCCATAACTTGGCACTTCGCGGTCTGGGGGCTTGATATGGTCGGACCCCTTAAAGGAGGAAGCCATAAGAAAAAAATACTTATTTTTTATGGTGGACAAGTTCACCAAATGGATAGAGGCCAAACCAGCTAAATCGGCCGAATCCGGACCATTGATAGACTTCATATCAGGGGTCCTGGACCGTTACAGTGTCCCCCACAACATCATCACCGACAACGGCTCAAACTTCACAGCCGATGAGGTGAAAACTTGGTGCGGTAACATGGGCATTAAGCTCGATTAGGCATATGTCTATCACCCCCAAACAAACGGCCATGTCGAACGAGCAAATGGTCTTATTATGAGCGGAATAAAACCCAGACTAGTTCGGTCCTTGAAGGAATCAGATACGCACTGGGTCGAGGATCTCGACTCCGTACTATGTGGACTGCGGACCACGCCGAATCGCACTATCGGATACACACCATTCTTTATGGTGTATGTCGCATAGGCGGGATTGCCCTGTGATATCATTCATGACTCACCTCGATTGCGCATGTACGAAGAGAGAGAGGCCGAGCTAGATAGGTAGGACAGTTTAGATGCCCTGGAGGAGGAGCGTGACGTTGCAAAGGCCCATTCTGCATTCTATCAGTAGCAGGCTCGAAGGTATCAAAGCAGAGAAGTACGGGCCAAAACATATAACATTGGCAAACTCATTCTACGCCTACCGGAGAAGAAAAAGGACAAGCTCAAGCCCAAGTGGGAGGGTCCCTTCATCATTGATAAAGTTCTCACCAGAGGAGCGTACCGTCTGCGGGATGCATCAGACAACCGACTCGAGCCGAACCCATGGAACGCAGCCAGACTCCGAAGATTATACGCCTAGTGCCGAACTCCATGTTTGTCTCCTTACCTCCACCATTTTAAATTATATCCTATCTCTTTTCCTTCTTTCTTTTTTATATATAGCCTTAGAAGGCTTAAAGTATGACCCACTTACACAATTTGGGCGCGCTATGCACGCTAACTATACTTGGGGGCTTCTTATACAGAAGCTGAATATAACAATTTTCCGGGCTTCATGCCCACTGCATATGTGTAACTTTTCCATATGTGACTTTTTTCGCCATTATATGCATGGATATGACTTAAGTTTTGGCCAAGATGGGTTGCCTGGCTCTTGTGTTTATGCCCTACCTGCCCGTTAATTCGGCTAGGGCATAAGGGGAGCACCTCTACGATTGTTACTGCCGGGTCAGTCGGATGTGTACCTCAGACTGGGTGAAGCCGAAAGCTTGCGTTCTTAAGGGAATATTTAGTCGGTGAGCAAAAGATGTTTTGTATCTGTTACAATATAAATCAACAGATGTTTTGTATCCTGCATCTCTGTTCGCAGTTCGTACATGCACATTAATGCATCATACCGAGGGAAAGGAACCCTTAACGGAACTATTCTCTCTGTAAGATGTTTCTTACTATCCATGTAATATAACATAACTGGTTGGGTACTTGTCTATTCAATCACTTATGACCCCTATGCCTGGTTTCCACGCATACCCCGGCTGACATAACTGAGCGGGTATTCGGATACACTTCGGACTATCGGGTCCAAAGGCTGAAGCGAAAAGGTCCGCCAAGACAAATGATTTACAATCCGACTGGGGACAACATACGTCCACTGAAGTACATAGTCACTTGGACTGGCTAAATTCTTCTTCTATACCATACAACAGGTTGTCTAGCCTACAATCCTGTTGGGAACACTTTGCGGCTAATCCTACTAGGTCATATACCAAACTAATGGGAATTTTCTTCCCATCTGACCCTGACCCTACAGGACCGACCAGGGCCCTTTGATTAGGATCCACCTTGGTGTACCGCATCTTTACCATGGCCCAGGCTTCCCTCGCACCTTGTCGGCAGGCCGATATCTTCCATAATCAAAAGCGCCGCCGCACTCCCTTGAGCAGCTCTACAAGCTCTCCCATGCTTCTTGGCTGGGAGGCAGATGGCCACAAGGCCTGGGCAATACCGTGCATCACATGCCGAACTCATTCGTGCAGTTGTTAAAGTTCTTGCAGAAGATCGCATGCGGATCCGGGCATCTCCGCTTCAGGACGGCCTGTCAGCATACCTACAGACATAACTATGTTAATTCATTTCTTCGCCGAATTGTACAATGGTTCATTTAAGCACTTACTATAAATGCCGCGTCAAAGCCTCCTATTCTCCTTCACGGAATCAGCAACCTAGGCCCGAACATCTTTTAATTCAATGTCCATCTGGGTTTTAGCGACCTGGAGATTATTTTTCTCTTGTATAACCTTTGTAAGCACGTGCTCGCTAGCTTTCAGCTGTCGTTCAGCATATTGATCATGCCCTGGTACGATCTTCGGATTACCTCCGGGATTGCCTGTAGAATCTATTGTTAGATTTTCATTCATGCCGAATTCTAACAGGTATACGTACTTACATTCTCTTTGATCAAGACAAGTATTACCAGATGGGGCCTTCTTGGACTCCTCCATTCCGGCAACTGTAGCACGCAGCTGGGCTTTGCACTCCTCCAGCTCTTTCGACAACTAGGCATTCTTCTCTGCAAGAACCTATGCATACAATGATCCTTAAATCAGTTGTGCCATCTATTTCAAGTCTCAGGGGCTACTGATATACATACTTATCAAATGTTCTTACCCATATATCCTTTACATACTGTTCTGTGGCTCTGGTGTGTCCATCTTGAGCAGCTCGGATGTACGCGTCCCCTGAGTTGAAGGCATTGAACGCCTCTTCGGAGAAATTAGCATCGGAGTACGGCCCGTCGGCGCTGGTGATTCATGGCGCTCTCCACTTTGGAATTCGTAGTGGAGATTCTATTTGCATCCTCTTTAGAGGGGTAGTTCGACGTTGTCCTCACATTAGCCTCCACCCTTGAGGCCGGTTCTGGAATCTGGCTAGCGGAGGCGTGGCCGGCAGGGTCTCCGGACATAGTCCGGCGACTACTCTTTCTTCCAGGATAGAATGGACGCTGTTACATTTCAAAGACGATAATCACGGAGCAGGTTTTAAATTATACCTCTACGACGACGTCTCAATCCTATCCGCCTTCCTCTTAAGCCTGCCCGGCTTGGGTGCCCTTTGCTGATGATCCCCCGTGGGCTCGGCACGGTGCCCCGGTAGCCATTTATATAAAGTAAAATATATGTGCATAGTGTAAGGCATGGAGAAGGGATCCTTCTTGGAAGTTAGGACTCCGGTTTTACTTACATTTGATGCAGGGAGCAGTCCAGGATATTCGACGATGATGGCCACCAAGGTGTCGTCACAGCTTGCCTCGAAAAATGTCCCGTCGACAAGCTCCACATATATGTTAGGATCTTCTCCAAGTCCGGGGTCGAGGGCCCGGTCAGGGTCCTCTGGCTGTATAGATGGGCTGTGAACCTCCCACACGGCAATTTCCAGTTCCTGCCATGAATTGGCAGGGTGAGTATTTATGATGGAGAGTACGAGAATGAATGGAGTTGAGTAAAGGATAGCAGCTCACCTAGCTTGGGGGGTTGTACATAGAAAATCTATCCCGTTGCTTAATACGAAGGAACTCCTCTTCTTCACCTTTGTACAAATCGGACATTATTTTCGCCAGAGTTGTGGCGGATTCCGGACCTTTACGACCGCAGCGGGTGGCATCGTCTTCCCCATTGAAGTGCCACATGGTTTTGCACCGATATTGAAGTGGCTGCACCCCCCGCATTATACATATTGAACTAACCTCGATTATTGTCAGTCCTGATTTGGCTAGCATTTTTATCCTGCTCATCAGGTAAAGGACCTCTCTGTTATCTTCCTCGTGGGGATTCCGGGGGCACCATCTATGGCGTTTCTTCAGCGGGGCATTGGAAAACTCAGGAAGGCCCGTCCAAATTGGGTCCGGAAGGGGCACATCTTCTACATAAAACCACTCCGAAGGCCAGTCTTTGGATGTCTTCTTTGGAGTGCCGGACAAGCATCCGATCTCGGCAACACGCCATATTTCGGCTCTGCCCACTTGATATATAGATCCATCCTGATTACGAGGGACGAGGCAGAATAGCCTGTTCCATAGCTCGAAATGAGCCTCGCAGCCCAGAAATAGCTTGCAAAAGGCAACGTAACCTACGGTGTGTAGTATGGAGGCAGGGGTGAAGTTATGCAGCTGGAGGCCATAGAACTCCAGGAGCCCGCGGAGGAATGGATGGATTGGAAACCCTAGTCCCCTCAGCAAATAAGGGACAAGGCATAATCGCTCCCCCTTGGACCGGTTGGGAAAAATCTCCACTTGCTCCCCACCATTGTAGGTGGCTAGTCCAGCTCGGGCGGGGACCATGTATGCGGGCGGGAGAAACCCCTTGGTCTGCAACTCTACTAATCGGCTATGGGAAACAGAACACTCCTCCCAATCGCCTGGCTTAGTGCTACGGGAGCGAGAGGAGGAGCTGCGATGGCCGACCATGATGGGATGATTTCTTCCAGGTGCGCTCTAATGAATGCTCGCTGGGGAAGGATGGTGTGATTTGGATCTAAGGATCCCCGTCTCTTTAAATAGACAATTTACTTACATGGTCAAGGTGGCAAATGTAAAAATGCCCCGACTCCTCGCATTTCTCAACACGGTGAGATAACCATTATTGAAGCACAGAAGCCGAGGAGTACAACATTAATGGGAAGCTGAACACGACTCGCTACAGCTGGTACACTGGAGTATTCGGAGATGGAACCCGCCTTGCAATGCCGAAGACAATGTGCGCCGGACTCATCATCATTGAAAGCCTGGTTCAGGGGCTACTGAGGGAGTCCTGGATTAGGGGGTCCTCGGACAGCCGGACTATATGCTTATGCCAGACTTTTGGACTATGAAGATACAAGATTGAAGACTTCTTCCCGTGTCCGGGTGGGACTCTCCTTTGCGTGGAAGGCAAGCTTGGCGATTCGGATGTGTAGATCTCCTTCTCTGTAACCGACTCTGTGTAATCCTAGCCCCCTACGATGTCTATATAAACTGGAGAGTTTAGTCCGTAGGACAATCATAATCATAGGCTAGCTTCTAGAGTTTAGCCTCTACAATCTCGTGGTAGATCAACTCTTGTAATACTCATATCATCAAGATCAATCAAGAAGGAAGTAGGGTATTACCTCCATCGAAAGGGCCTGAACCATGGTAAACATCATGTCCCCCGCCTCCTGACCATTAGACTTAGACGCACAGTTTGGGACCCCCTACCCGAGATCCGCCGGTTTTGACACTGACACTCGCACCAACGCTCGTCCAGCTGGTCCTGAGTACTCCTCGAATCTTGACGGGACGCGGCAAACTAGCCCTGCATCTAAGTGATGCGCTCTTGGAAGTCCGCCTCGGCCTTGTCCACGGCCGCCATCCTGGAGTCCACCTTCTCCTTGCGAGCCCTATGGAGAGCTTGGAGCTTGTGGAAGTTGGCGCTCATGGCCCGATGGAGTTGGTCCTCTTTAGAACCACCACTGTTGATGCTCAGTTCGTCAACAACCTGGAGTATGATGGCAGTGAGGATCTCCTCATTGAAGACCTCCCTCTCAATTGGCGCTCCGGTTATTGCCGCTCCTGGGATGCTGACGAAAAGATCTTCACCAACTTTCAAGTACCTGCTCGGGGCAGAGGCTGAGGAGGAGGAAGGCTGGTCATTGGTCATCTCCTCCCCAGCAGGATCCTTGGCGGCCTCTCTAGTGGCTGCCTCGCCGGCCTCCCCGGCAGGCCACATGGCGACCTCCTCGGCGGCATCCTTGACGGCCTCCCCAGCAGGCTCCTTGGCGGCCTCCCTAGTGGCGGCATCGCAGGCCTCCCCGGCAGGCCCCATGGCGGCCTCTTGAGTGGCGCCCCTTCCGGCCTCCTCAACAGATCCCCTAGCGGCCTCCTCAATAGCAATGCTGGTGGCCTCGGCCTCGGCGTCCTTGCGATCTCCATGATCACGGCTTCAACGTCCGCCTGGTTTGCCAGGGGAGGATCTGAGAACAAGGCCAAAATCAAAAGAATTCAAGACAGGGAAAAAGAAATAAATTAAGGCGACGATGGCAAGGAGCAGAGGCGAGTAACTTACCCACGACAAGTGGGAGGATGCAACCCCCTCCCCGGTGACTTCTGTTGTCGGGACATGGTCGCCAGCACCTGTGCCCGCCACCTCCTCCTCCGTGCGCATGGGCTCGTCGGTGGTGCCCTTGCCGGGGATGCCCCTCTGGTCGGTGTAGTCGATGGGGGTGACGTGTTGGGCGTGGCCTCTAGTGGCTCCTCCCACTGCTGCTCTCCTCCTTGGGCCCCATGTCGGTGTCAAAACTGGCGGATCTCGGGTAGAAGGTCCCGAACTGTGCGTCTAGGCGGATGGTAACAGGAGACAAGGGACACGATGTTTTTACCCAGGTTCAGGCCCTCTCGATGGAGGTAAAACCCTACTCCTGCTTGATTAATATTGATGATATGGGTAGTACAAGAGTAGATCTACCACGAGATCGAAGTGGCTAAACCCCAGAAGCTAGCCTATGGTATGATTGTTGTTCGTCCTATGGACTAAAACTCTCCGGTTTATATAGACACCGGAGGGCCTAGGGTTACACAGAGTCGGTTACAATGAGAGGCCTAGGGACGGAGTCTTCAATCTTGTATATTCATAGTCCGGGAGTCCGGCCAAAGGTCTTAGTCCGGCCATCCGGACACCCCCTAATCCAGGACTCCCTCAGTAGCCCTTGAACCAGGCTTCAATGACGACGAGTCCGGCGCGCAAGTTGTCTTTGGCATTGGAAGGCGGGTTCCTCCTCCTAATATTCTATATAAGATGTTGAACACCAGGGAAGTGTCCGGCTCTGCAAAATAAGCTCCACATTCCACCGTAGAGAAAATAATATTTGCATCAATCGAATCTACTGACATATTCCGCGGCGTGACATCATGCAACGGCCAGGCTTTTATTCATTTTACCGTTCCACCTTAGCACGTTTAGCGAGGCGGTTTCCTTGGCACGTCTTGTCAAAGTAGAGATCGTGTCCCCTTATTCCGGGATTCTCATCAATACGGGCGTGGGTAACCCAACCGTGACTTAGGTATGACTCCCTAATTGAAAGCGAGTCTCAAATGGTTACGGGGAGGGCTCTTGGTATTCACCTCCTTTATAAATTAACCAAGGCCCGGCTCCCTTCTTCTCAAACCAATCAAATCCGCCCCTCGCTTCGAGTTCCAACACCCAAAGCTCTAGTTTTAGGCGCTTCGGACCTTCGAAGATGTCCGGCTCCGACCTTCAAGGCCGGTGGATGCCTTCCTCCATTATGGAAGAAGATGTGCGAAAGCTAAGAGATGCCGGGTATCTAACCGGCGAAATCTCGCATAGACTGCCTGCTCAAGGGCAAGCTGTTCCCGCTCCCCAGCCCGGTGAAAGCGTGGTGTTCGCATCTCACTTCCTTCATGGGCTAGGCTTCCCGATCGATCCCTTTGTGAGGGGGCTTATGTTTTACTATGGGCTGGATTTCCACGACCTTGCTCCGGAGTCCATCCTCCAGATCTCATCATTCATTGTCGTGTGCGAGGCCTTCCTCCATATCACCCCTCACTTCAGATTGTGGCTAAAAACTTTCAAAGTGGAAGCGAAAATGATCGAGGGGCAGCACGCTGAGTGCAGAGGGGCTATAATAAGCAAGATGGACGATCCTCCATGGCCCGAAGGCTCCTTTCAAGAGGAGCTCGGCTTATGGCAACGGGACTGGTTTTACATCACAGCCCCTAGGGGCACCACATGGGTGGCACCACCTACTTTTCGCTCGGTTCCCCCACCACGGCTGGCGTCATGGGTTAATGAAGGACTTATCTGGAGGCCGCCCAAAGACGTGCCCTTGCTGCAGGGACGTATTCGAGATCTTCTAGAAAGAGATATCAATTTGACCATAGTGGCACAAGTCATGGTGATTCGCTACACACTGCCCTGCAAACATCGACCTCTCCGCCTGTGGGAGTTTAATCCGGAGGGACCACGAGTCCTACAACATTTCAAGGGAATGACACCCATGGAGATGTACAAATTTTCTTTGGAGCACAAGCAAGGTGTCCGGATTTGTCCGAGGACGCAGGTCTAAGATGCAATCGCCCGGATGCTAAAGTAAGTAGCCCCATATTTGGATACACCATCCATATTTTTATCAAATCTACCCTTTAGCAGAGTTGTCCTTTGAACAGGAGTGGATGGCAAAGGCAAAGCTTATCAGGTGTCCACCCCCCCTACCCAAGACCGTGCCGAATCCCATGCTGACCAGGATGCTAGAGGCCCCGCCGTTGGCGGAATGCGAAGGGGGGAACCAAGGAGATACCGCCTCCACGAAGGAGGCCGTTAGGAAGGAAAGAATCAAAAATTCTCCCGACCAGGGAAAGAAAAGGACTGCCTCTGAAGACCCGGAGGTGATAACCTCAAAACGGGGAAATAAATCTTCGTCAGAGGGTTCGGCACCGGAGAACGCCCCAGCCGAATCGCCCCCTAAAGGGAACCCGCTCTCCCCCGAGACGTAAGTGAAGGGAGGGGTTCCATAATGAATCACACTCATGTTTTATTCCTGAGGAAAATAACCGAATGTCACACCCTAGCTAGTTCATGCATTAGAGTGTTGCATCATGTCTATCCTTTCATCAGAAACTTGAAATGGGGATGTCAGAACCCCCAGCCCCCTCTGAAACCAACTAGGGTTTACTAAAAACTTTTTCAATGAACCTGAAATGCCCTTCTAAAATGTCCATCATTTTTGTCTTGGTTCAGAACCTCTGCCAAAAGTGTTGCACAATTTTCTAGGTCATCTTAGGGTCTTTCAATTAAATGATAAGTATTTGAATTTGGGCATTTAATATTATATAAAATATTTCAAATGCTCAAATATTCCTAAACTGAAATGTTTCATGTTGGAAATAATCCAACTATGGACCAGAAGCAGTTTGGTGATTTTAGGAGTTGCCTAGGTATTTTTAATAATTCAACAAAGTTGCAGAAAAATAGAAAAAGAAAAAAAACAGAAAGGAAAACTTACCTGGCGCCTGCAACCCGGCCCACCTGCCGGCCCAGCCCAGCGCCGCGCCAGCGAGCTGCTTGCCGGCCAGGCAGGCAGGCAAGGTGCTCGACGGCGAGCACCGCATGGGTGCAGCGCACCTGCTCGCCGCCTCGCCGCTCCACTCACCCGGCTAACGCCGTGGATTGACCCCTCTCTCTCCCCCGAACCCCCCAGACTTTCCCTCTCCTCTCCAGCTCCTCCCCCTCGCGCTCCCCAGCCATGGCCGACGCCACCGCCGCCGCTCCATCGCCGTAGCCGCGCTCCCCGCCGCCCGTGCGTCGTCTCGTCGTGTCCAGGAGCTCCGCCGCCGTCCACTTCGTCGAGCTACCCGAGCCCCGTGTGCTCGCAAGGCCCGAGTCCACCGCACCGACCTCGCCCGAGTCCGGCGTCGCCGGAGATCCCCTTCAATGCCGTCGCCCCATCAGCTCGTCCCCGACCCCGGCGGTGGCCTCTACGGGTGCTCTGTGAGCCTAGCTACCCCTCCTACCCTTCCGCTCTCGCCCCCGAGCCATGTAGCCACCGCACGAAGATCACCCGCACGCACCGCCGTGGATCTCGTCGCCGACGTGCTCCCGGCCATCCTCCGGCCACCTCACGGTGTCCAACGCACTCACCACGTTGCGTTGAGTCCAACCGTGCACTCCTCGCACCTCACCGCACACCCTAGCTCCGAGTTCGCCTTCACCCGAACTCCGGTGACCGCCTAGGTCGTCGCCGGCGCCAACTCCGGCCACCCCGACCTCAACTCGCTCCACCAAGAGCTGCGGTTCGTCCCCAGCTCCACGTAGATGCCTTCCGCGCCCCATTTGGTGGCCGGAACGGCCGAAACCACTTCTGCCGCCGCGTCGGGCTCGCCGGCGGCTAAACCCCGGTGCAGCCGTTTTGACTTGCTGAGGTCAGCATGACCTCATGCTGACGCAGTAAACCTTTTCTGAAATTAAAATAAATCTAAAATGATTTATAAATTCCAGGAAATAACCCAAACTTCAAAAATTCATATAAATTCAACCGTAGCTCCAAATCAAACAAATTATATATGAAAAATGATCAGAAAAATCCAATCTATCCATCTGTACTTGTTTCATGCATGTTTAAACAAGCTAACTTGAGGTTTAGTGCAGAACAAGATAAAACACTTTAAAGGGCCATTTATGAGTTTGAAATTTGAATCTTTGGTTCAAATTGATTCAAACCCATCTGGTTTTAGCTGCATTAGCCCAACACACTCATATTGCCATGTTTCATGCATGCATCATATTGTCGCACATTGTTTGGTGATAGTTGTGTATCGGTGTTCTTTGCGGCAGGTTCTGCCTCCGAGGAGTACCGTGATTACCCTAGCAAAGAACCGTATCCATGCATCGATCCATCAGGCAAGCAACCAACCATTTGATCGTATCAATACAATCCCATGTTCTCGCTCTTGCTCTCTTTTACTGCATTAAGACAACGCGTTTCAAACTGCTGTGTGCTACGGTAGTTCAACCCATTTCCTCTGCATGACCTGTCATTGCCACAGTAATTAGATGAAACCCACTAGCATGTGTAGGAATTGATTGAGCCATATGTATGTATTGTTCCTACCTTGCTATGCCTGCTATGCTTAGGTTCGTGTCAGGTCTGGTTCATCTGGGTGATGGGCTAGAGTGAAATGATCATGTCGGTAATGGGAGTGATGTGGTGAACACGATTTGGTAAAGGTATCGATGAGAGGCCATGTAGTAGTACATGGTGGGCTGTTTCATTGAAGCCGACCTTAAGAACTGAGATCTGTATGCGTGATTTAAGATTCAGCTACTACCATGCATTGGGCCCTGAAATATGACCCCGCTTGACTTCTTATTCACCCTAGTCCACTGTCTAGGAGTTGCAAGTAGTTTCTGGTGTTTGTATCTTGTGGAGGCCGTGGACAGCGCTGACCGCGGGGTGGGCTGTGATGCGGTAGGTACGTGGCACGGTGTACCGAATACCCGTTAGGTATCTCGGGAACCCTGTACACATCGTTCAGGGCCGTATGGGAAACCTCGGCTGGACTCCCTGCGGATGGAACCTGGATAGGCGATAAACCTGGACTAGAGACTTAGGTGTTTAGGTAGGTCGTGGTCTACACCCACGTCGGCTTTCGCTTGAAGTCTGCCGAGCACATGTCGTGTGCAGACGCTAAGTGGTGGAAACATGTATGAAGAAGTACACCCCTGCAGGGTTAACATGATCTATTCGAATAGCTGCGTCCGCGGTAAAGGACTACTTGCTTGCTTATACAGTTCATAGACAAGTGAATGGATACTACTAAAAATCTCAAGATAAGCGTGAGTGCCGAGGATGGCTCTTTCGTAGGATGACGGAGGTGGATCCTCGATGGTGCATTGAAGTGGTGAGTAGTGGACTCGTGTGCGCAAAACCATTTCATGTTGGAGTCTCGTAGGATAGCTTAGCCAAGAGTCAAAGCTGGCTTGCTGCAATAACTCCACCAACCCTTCTTGATAATGTGCATGTATGTAGGATCTGACGTAAGTCTTGCTGCGTACCTTTGTACTCATGTTGCTATAATTTACATTTTACAGAAGACGCTGCAACCCTTCTGATGGGTTCTTCGTAGACGTTGACATCGATGAGTAGACTGAGGTCCAGGTGGTAATCCTGAGCTTGTGAAGGTCCACGTAGTATAGCTAGGCTTTCCAAGCCTCTTTTATTTTACTAGTTGTCTGTACTCAGACAAGTTACTTCCACTGCTGGTTTGTATGACTGTATGACTTGAATGTGGGTCGTGTGACCCGTACTTGTATGTATGTTATGTATGGCTCTCTGAGCCTTTAAATAAAGTACTTGTGTCGTAGAGTCATGTTGTGATGCCTTGTTGTATTTGCACATATCGAGCATATTGTGTGTATGATTGAAATGCTTGGTATGTGTGGGATCTGACTATCTAGTTGTTTATCTTTAGTAGCCTCTCTTACCGGGAAATGTCTCCTAGTGTTTCCATTGAGCCATGGTAGCTTGCTACTGCTCCGGAACACTTAGGCTGGCCGGCATGTGCCCTTCTTTGTTCCTGTGTCTATCCATTCGGGGAAATGTCACGCATTGAGTACCGGAGCCCTGTTAGCCCGCTACAGCTCGGTTTACCGGAGTCCTGCTAGCCCAGTGCTACAGCCCGGACCCACTCGCTGATGACCGACACGTTCGATGCTGGGTCATGGATGCCTGTCCCTGTAAGTCTGTGCCACTTTGGGTTTACGACTAGTCATGTCAGCCCGGGCTCCTTATCATATGGATGCTAGCGACATCATCATATACGTGAGCCAAAAGGCGCAAACGGTCCCGGGCAAAGGTAAGGCGACACCCGTGGGAATACCGTGCGTGAGGCCGCGAAGTGATATGAGGTGTTACAGGCTAGATCGATGTGACATTGAGTCGGGGTCCTGACAGCGTTGGTATTAGAGCCGGACTCCCTGTAGGTTCTCCAAGCCAAACTGGTCGATGTTGAGTCTAGAAATGCTTTAGTTATATGTAGGGGAATTGATTGTAGGATGGTACGTAAGGCTCTTTTTACTTCTTTACCTCATGGCATTCTGATCTGAGTCAGTCCATTCTTCTACCGGGGCTTAAGGATTAGGATCTTCTCTCTCTATCAGGTTCACGTGTTACGAATCAGTAGTACCTTATATGTTTGATGACTACAAGCCTAGTTCAGTTCTACTACCTTGTTATGCTGATAAGTTGAACCCAGAACCTTGATATGATATTGTTGAGTGTCTATGCAATTTTTTGATAAATGTCTCAAACCCTTCTTGAGCATTTACAGCCGTTATGCTGTCGAAATTTTGCTAGAAATTCTAATGCCTTTGCATTATGGTTGTGCTTTCAGATGGCCACTCGCGACCAAAATTAAGTGGTTCGCCTGACCCGATGCATTGGTGTGACCGGTCATACGGCCATGTTAGTCCGAGTGATGATCGAGACGGGTTACCGTTGGTATCCCGAATACACGGTCGAAGAGCAGTTTTGAGATTTTAACCAAAGCCAGTATCTTTGCACCGTCCGGATATTTCCCTCTTATCCTGGTTCTACCGAGGCTCTTCACTGTTCCTATGGGCTCGGTGTTACTATTGAGATGGCTGTGCAAGATGCGGCTTATTCTATGATGACCATCATGCGAGTGAGGACTGGCCTGCTTCGCAACACCGACTTCCGGTATATGCCGGCTTCACTTCCTGGAGCGCACGGTTATCTCCGGGCTATCTATGCTGACCCCAGTCAGGAGGACTCACTAACTCGCACCACTGTTGAGTTGCTCGAGGATAAGGACCGAGAGAATCGGGCCTTGAGAATGGAGCTTTTCAACACCCACGCCGATCATTGGGCCACCTTGACTCGGTTTGCACCGGCTGTGCAAGCTGGATGCATGGATATGAGAGATCTGTATCCTGTTAGGTCTGCTCTACCGGACAAGATGGATTGGCGTGATGTGGGAGGCATCACCCCACCTCATGGTCCTCGCAGGCCACCGTTTGTTGGTCCAAGACCTCACCCTAGCCCTTTTGGTCCACAGGCTCCTCAGGACCGTTTGTTTCCGGATGCTCACGTTGAACTTCCAGGCTATGGAGGAGACTTCTATGAGAACTACTACGGAGATGACTGAGATACTAGTAGTTCCACTAGGTATTGTAATAGTTGTATTTCCACCGTCCTGCGTGACTTGTGGAATATGACTTAGCGTGTAGTAATTCCGGGGGTGTAGGAAAAATAATGTATAGGAGCTTGGGATGCCTCCGATGATATGTAATCCTCCTCTCACCGTAGTAGTACTTGTTGGTCTTGTACTCAACCTCGTATGGTGTGTATGACGATGGAATAAAAGAAGTAGTTTCTGTATCTACCATGTCATACGGATGATCATCTTGCATTCTGAGTTGTCCATTACATTCTACATTCTATGTCGGAATCTTGTCATGTTGGACTAAACCATTGTCTTGTTTTTCCTAGGATGGTCAACACCCGCAACAACCCTGCCTCCCCAGAGCAGGCCGAAGGCAGCAGAGTTGGGGATACAAATCTGCCTCACCCTCCCTCTCTGGCAGAAGTTATGCTAGAGGCTGAGAGAAACAAGCGGGAGACCAACCGTTTGTTGGAGCGTATTGAACAGAACACAGCACACCATTAGAGGACTAACTTGGTGTCACTCAGTGATTTCATCAAGTTACATCCACCCACGTTCCACCACTCCGTTGAGCCTCTCGACGCTGATGACTGGCTTCGCAGTATTTCTCACAAACTGTGTTCTGCGCTAGTAGCTGAGGCTGACAAGGTCACCTTTGCTGCATATCATCTTGAAGGCCCCGCCAGTCTATGGTGGGAGAATTATGGAGCTATGCGCCAGCGGACCATGTCACTACTTGGGCCGAATTCAGCGAGGCTTTCCGCGAACATCACATTTCGGAGGGTCTCATGGACCGTAAACGTGAGGAGTTCTATAGTTTCACTCAAGGTCGACTCTCTGTTGACGCTTACATCAGGGAGTTTGGTAACCTTGCCCGTTATGCAACGAAGGATGTTTCTACTGATGCCAAGAAGCAGGCAAGGTTCCGTAAGGGGCTTAGTCCTGAGCTTCGCCGCGACCTCCGTCTGCATGAGTGCACATCTTTTCAGAAGCTTGTTAACAAAGCCATCAGTGCTGAGACTGGTCAGACTGATTATGAAGCAACACGCAAGCATGGCCGTGACTTGGGTTCCTCATCCGGTGCTGGTCCTCAGAAGCACCGCGTGTGGGTGCCTAACACTGCCCTGCCACCCAGGTTCACACCGAGGCCATCCTTCCAGGCACCTCGCCCAGCTCAGTCATATGCACCAGCCAAGCCCTATGGTGGTCCAACCAACAATGCTCCCCCACGCACCAGTTTCGTGACTTGTTTCAAGTGTGGGGAATCAGGCCACTATATGCGCGAGTGTCCCCAAACCAACCCCAACCAGACAGCAAAAACTGTTGGCCGCGGCAAGCCGACAGGGAAAGTGTTCTACGCCAAGCCGGCCACCACTACTCGTGGCCATGTTAATTGTGTTTCTGCGGAAGAGGCTCAAGAAGATCCCAACGTCGTTCTCGGTACGCTCCTTGTTAATTGCCACCCGACATCTGCTCTTTTGATACAGGAGCATCTCATTCATTTATATCCGAGAGCTATGCTCGTCTGCATAACACCACATTCTGTGAGATGCCCACCTCTATGGTAATTCAAACTCCGGGATCCAAATGGCAAACTTCTAGAGTAAGCCATGGAAATGAAATTCAAGTCGACAAACTTGTTTTTCTCGCATCTTTGATAGACCTCAAATCTTCGGATATTAATATCATCTTGGGTATGGACTGGATGTCAGCCCATCATGCCAAAATTGATTGCTTCTCTAGGACTGTTCAACTCACCCATCCTTCGGGGAAGATAGTCAATGTCTTGACCCGAATAGCCAAGCGACAGTTATATTCTCTTAACGCCAGCCCTTTGCCAGACCTTGAGGACGTTCCGGTAGTCCATGACTTTCCGGATGTCTTCCCAGAGGAATTGCCAGGTGTTCCACCTGACAGAGATGTCGAATTCGTGATAGATCTCATTCCAGGAACTGTCCCGATTTCCAGAAGACCCTACAAGATGGCACCTTTTGAACTAGCCGAGCTTAAGAAACAACTCGATGAGTCCTTGAAAAAGGGTTTCATCCGACCTAGTTCATCTCCTTGGGCTTGCCCCGTCCTCTTCGTCAAGAAGAAGGATGGTACGGACCGGATGGTTGTAGATTATCGACCTGTCAACTTGGTCACAATTAAGAACAAGTATCCGCTCCCCAGGATCAACGACCTGTATGAACAGCTCGCTGGAAACTCAGTCTTCTCTAAAATGGATTTGAGATTGGGCTACCATCAAATCAAAATCAGGAATGGGGACATTCCAAAAACGGCCTTTATTACTCGTTATGGCCAATACGAGTACACCGTCATGTCCTTCGGTTTAACCAACGCTCCAGCCACCTTCTCTCGGTTGATGAACTCAATCTTCATGGAGTATTTGGATAAATTCATCGTGGTTTACCTCGATGATATACTCATCTACTCCAAGAACGAGGAAGAACATGCCGAACACCTAAGGCCAGTGTTGAAGAAACTTCGAGAGCATCGTCTTTATGCCAAATTTTCTAAATGTGAATTCTGGTTGTCAGAAGTGACCTATCTTGGACATGTAATTTCTGGTAAAGGCATTGCTGTTAACCCTGAGCGAGTTCAAGCCGTCCTTAATTGGACTCCACCTGAATCGGTCAAGCAAGTTCGGAGTTTCCTTGGCCTAGCGAGCTATTGCCGTCGCTTTGTCGAGAATTTCTCCAAAGTTGCCAAACCTCTAACTGAACTCCTCAAGAAAGATAAAAGGTTCGAGTGGACTCCACAATGTGAGCACAGTTTCCAGGAACTGAAAAGATGTTTAACCTCTGCTCCCATACTGGTACCACCGGATTTTTCCAAGGATTTTGTTATCTACTGCGACACCTCGCGACAAGGACTAGGTTGCATTCTCATGCAAGATCGACACGTAATTGCTTACGCTTCACGGCAATTGCACCCACATGAGGAGAATTATCCTACTCATGATCTAGAGCTTGCAGCTGTAGTCCATGCACTCAAAACATGGCGACATTACCTTCTCGGTAATCGTTGCGAAATCTACAGTGATCACCAAAGTCTGAAGTATATATTCACCCAACCGGATTTAAATCTCAGGCAAAGACGTTGGGTCGAGTTGATCACAGATTTCGACTTAGGAATAACTTACACCCCAGGGAAAGCCAACGTCATGGCTGATGCGCTAAGCCGTAAATCTTATTGTAACAACCTGATGTTACAACAAAGTCAACCGCTTCTCCATGAGGAATTTCGGAAGCTTAACCTTCACATTGTTCCTCAAGGATTTCTTTCCACCTTGGTGGCGAGACCTACTCTTAGGATCAAATCATCTCTGCCCAAAAGCGAGATAAGGGAATATCTAAGATCAAAGAGAACATTGCTAGCGGAGGTGCTAGATGTTTCTCCACAAATGATCATGGTGTTGTGTACTTTGAGAACCGTTTAGTGGTTCCCAAGAACTAGCATCTACGGCAGTTGATCCTTAAGGAGGCTCATGAATCTCCTCTCACCATTCATCCCGGTAGTACCAAGATGTATCAGGACCTACGCCAGAGGTTCTGGTGGACTAGGATGAAGAGAGAAATTGCTCAGTATATTGCTAATTGCGACGTCTGCCGTCGTGTAAAAGCAGAGCATCAACGGCCTGCTGGCACCCTTCAACCCCTAGCTATTCCTGAATGGAAATGGGATAAAATTGGTATGGACTTCATCACCGGTTTTCCCAGGACCAAGAGAGGGAATAATGCTATCTTCGTCGTTATCGATCGTCTTTCCAAAGTGGCCCATTTCTTACCTGTTCGTGAGAGTATAACTGCTAGTCAGTTAGCAGACTTGTACATCTCCCGAATAGTGTCTCTCCATGGTGTTCCTTTGGAAATTAACTCGGATCGAGGAAGTCTTTTCACCTCTCGATTTTGGGAAAGTTACCAAAATGCTATGGGAACCCGCCTTTCTTTTAGTACCGCTTTCCACCCTCAATCAAGTGGTCAAGTGGAACGCGTCAACCAGATTCTAGAAGACATGCTTCGAGCTTCAGTTATCTCATTCGGAATGGATTGGGAGAAGTGCCTTCCATTTGCCGAATTTGCTTATAACAACAGCTATCAATCCAGCTTGAGCAAAGCCCCTTTTGAAGTTCTCTATGGACAAAGGTGTCGAACGCCTCTTAACTGGTCAGAAACCGGGGAAAGACAATTCTTTGGCCCGGATATGATTCAGGAAGCAGAAGAGCAAGTTCGCATCGTTCGTGAAAAGTTGAAAACAGCCCAATGTCGTCAAAAGAGTCAATATGACCGAAAACATAAGGCTATGACTTTTGAGGTTGACGAGAAGGCTTACCTTCGGGTATCAAGGGCAAATTAGCTCCTCGTTACATTGGACCTTTTCGTATTCTCGCAAAACGAGGAGAAGTTGCCTACCAATTGGAACTACCTCCACATCTCTCCAGAGTCCACAACGTCTTCCACGTTTCTCAACTCAGGCGTTGCTTCTCGGATCCTATCCGTGGAGTAGACTACAAAACGCTTGATCTCCAAGATGATCTCACGTATCGAGAGTACCCCGTTCGTATCCTCGATCAAGCTGGGCGTACCACTCGACGTCATAATATCAAGTTTCTCAAGGTTCAATGGTCGCACCATTCTGAGAATGAAGCAACTTGGGAAAGGGAGGATCGTCTTCGACTCGAGTATCCCGCCTTCTTCCCGGAGGAACCCAAATCTCGGGACGAGATTCTTTTGAGTGGGGGTGAGTTGTCACACCCTAGCTAGTTCATGCATTAGAGTGTTGCATCATGTCTATCCTTTCATCAGAAACTTGAAATGGGGATGTCAGAACCCCCAGCCCCCTCTGAAACCAACTAGGGTTTCCTAAAAACTTTTTCAATGAACCCGAAATGCCCTTCTAAAATGTCCATCATTTTTGTCTTGGTTCAGAACCTCTGCCAAAAGTGTTGCACAATTTTCTAGCTCATCTTAGGGTCTTTGAATTAAATGATAAGTATTTGAATTTGGGCATTTAAAATTATATAAAATATTTCAAATGCTCAAATATTCCTAAACTGAAATGTTTCATGTTGGAAATAATCCAACTATGGACCAGAAGCAGTTTGGTGATTTTAGGAGTTGCCTAGGTATTTTTAATAATTCAACAAAGTTGCAGAAAAATAGAAAAAGAAAAAAAACAGAAAGGAAAACTTACCTGGCGCCTGCAACCCGGCCCACCTGCCGGCCCAGCCCAGCGCCGCGCCAGCGAGCTGCTTGCCGGCCAGGCAGGCAGGCAAGGTGCTCGACGGCGAGCACCGCATGAGTGCCACGCACCTACTCGCCGCCTCGCCGCTCCACTCACCCGGCTAACGCCATGGATCGACCCCTCTCTCTCCCCCGAACCCCCCAGACGTTCCCTCTCCTCTCCAGCTCCTCCCCCTCGCGCTCCCCAGCCATGGCCGACACCACCGCCGCCGCTCCATCGCCGTAGCCGCGCTCCCCGCCGCCCGTCCGTCGTCTCGTCATGTCCACTTCGTCGAGCTACCCGAGCCCCGTGTGCTCTCAAGGCCCGAGTCCACCGCACCGACCTCTCCCGAGTCCGCCGTCGCCGGAGATCCCCTTCAACGCCGTCGTCGCATCAGCTCGTCCCCGACCCCGCCGGCGGCCTCTACGGGTGCTCTGTGAGCCTAGCTACCCCTTCTACCCTTCCTCTCTCGCCCCCGAGCCGTGTAGCCACCGCACGAAGATCACCCGCACGCACCGCCGTGGATCTCATCGCCGATGTGCTCCCGGCCATCCTCCGGCCACCTCACGGTGTCCAACGCACTCACCACGTTGCGTTGAGTCCAACCGTGCACTCCCCGCACCTCACCGCACACCCTAGCTCCGAGTTCGCCTTCACCCGAACTCCGGTGACCGCCTAGGTGTCGCCGGCGCCAACTCCGGCCACCCCGACCTCAACTCGCTCCACCAAGAGCTGCGGTTCGTCCCCAGCTCCACGTAGATGCCTTCCGCGCCCCATTTGGTGGCCGGAACGGCCAAAACCACTTCCGACGCCGCGTCGGGCTCGCCGGCGGCTAAACGCCGGTGCAGCCGTTTTGACTTTGACCACGGGTGGGCCCCGGTTGACTCTGTTGAGTCAATGACAGGTGGGGCCCCCTTCTGCTAATTATCCAGATTAGTTTAAACTAAATTAAATTAGTTAATTAGCCACTGACACCCTGGACCCACGCGTCAGGTTTGACCTGGACCGGGTCTGTTGACTTGCTGAGGTCAGCATGACCTCATGCTGACGCAGTAAACCTTTTCTGAAATTAAAATAAATCTAAAATGATTTATAAATTCCAGGAAATAACCCAAACTTCAAAAATTCATATAAATTCAACCGTAGCTCCAAATCAAACAAATTATATATGAAAAATGATCAGAAAAATCCAATCTATCCATCTGTACTAGTTTCATGCATGTTTAAACAAGCTAACTTGAGGTTTAGTGCAGAACAAGATAAAACACTTTAAAGGGCCATTTATGAGTTTGAAATTTGAATCTTTGGTTCAAATTGATTCGAACCCATCTGGTTTTAGTTGCATTAGCCCAACACACTCATATTGCCATGTTTCATGCATGCATCATATTATCGCACATTGTTTGGTGATAGTTGTGTATCGGTGTTCTTTGCGGCAGGTTCTGCCTCCGAGGAGTACCGTGATTACCCTAGCGAAGAACCGTATCCGTGCATCGATCCATCAGGCAAGCAACCAACCATTTGATCATATCAATACAATCCCATGTTCTCGCTCTTGCTCTCTTTTACTGCATTAAGACAACGCGTTTCAAACTGCTGTGTGCTACGGTAGTTGAACCCATTTCCTCTGCATGACCTGTCATTGCCACAGTAATTAGATGAAACCCACTAGCATGTGTAGGAATTGATTGAGCCATATGTATGTGTTGTTCCTACCTTGCTATGCCTACTATGCTTAGGTTCGTGTCAGGTCTGGTTCATCTGGGTGATGGGCTAGAGTGAAATGATCATGTCGGTAATGGGAGTGATGTGGTGAACACGATTTGGTAAAGGTATCGATGAGAGGCCATGTAGGAGTACATGGTGGGTTGTTTCATTGTAGCCGACCTTAAGAACTGAGATCTGTATGCGTGATTTAAGATTCAGCTACTACCATGCATTGGGCCCTGAAATATGACCCCGCTCGGCTTCTTATTCACCCTAGTCCTCTGTCCAGGAGTTGCAAGTAGTTTCTGGTGTTTGTAGCTTGCTGGAGGCCGTGGACAACGCTGACCGCGGGGTGGGCTGTGATGCGGTAGGTACGTGGCACGGTGTACCGAATACCCGTTAGGTATCTCGGGAACCCTGTACACATCGTTCGGGGCCGTATGGGAAACCTCGGCCGGACTCCCTGCGGATGGAACCTGGATAGGCGATAAACCTGGACTAGAGACTTAGGTGTTTAGGTAGGTCGTGGTCTACACCCACGTCGGCTTTCGCTTGAAGTCTGCCGAGCACATGTCGTGTGGAGACACTAAGTGGTGGAAACATGTATGAAGAAGTACACCCCTGCAGGGTTAACATGACCTATTTGAATAGCCGCGTCCACGGTAAAGGACTACTTGGTTGCTTATACAGTTCATAGACAAGTGAATGGATACTACTAAAAATCTCAAGATAAGCGTGAGTGCCGAGGATGGCTCTTCCGTAGGATGACGGAGGTGGATCCTCGGTGGTGTATTGAAGTGGTGAGTAGTGGACTCGTGTGCGCAAAACCATTTCAAGTTGGAGTCTCGTAGGATAGCTTAGCCAAGAGTCAAAGCTGGCTTGCTGCAATAACTCCACCAACCCTTCTTGATAATGTGCATGTATGTAGGATCTGACGTAAGTCTTGCTGGGTACCTTTGTACTCATGTTGCTATAATTTACATTTTACAGAAGACGCTGCAACCCTTCTGATGGGTTCTTCGTAGACGTTGACATCGATGAGTAGACTGAGGCCCAGGTGGTAATACTGAGCTTGTGAAGGTCCACGTAGTATAGCTAGGCTTTCCAAGCCTCTTTTATTTTACTAGTTGTCTGTACTCAGACAAGTTACTTCCGCTGCTGGTTTGTATGACTGTATGACTTGAATGTGGGTCGTGTGACCCGTACTTGTATGTATGTTATGTATGGCTCTCTGAGCCTTTAAATAAAGTACTTGTGTCGTAGAGTCATGTTGTGATGCCTTGTTGTATTTGCACATATCGAGCATATTGTGTGTATGATTGAAATGTTTGGTATGTGTGGGATCTGACTATCTAGTTGTTTATCTTTAGTAGCCTCTCTTACCGGGAAATGTCTCCTAGTGTTTCCATTGAGCCATGGTAGCTTGCTACTGCTCCGGAACACTTAGGCTGGCCCGCATGTGTCCTTCTTCGTTCCTGTGTCTGTCCCTTCGGGGAAATGTCACGCATTGAGTACTGGAGCCCTGTTAGCCCGCTACAGCCCGATTTACCGGAGTCCTGCTAGCCCAGTGCTACAGCCCGGACCCACTCGCTGATGACCGACACGGTCGATGCTGGGTCATGGATGCCTGTCCCTGTAAGTCTGTGCCACTTTGGGTTTACGACTAGTCATGTCAGCCCGGGCTCCTTATCATATGGATGCTAGCGACATCATCATATATGTGAGCCAAAAGGCGCGAACGGTCCCGGGCAAAGGTAAGGCGACACCCGTGGGAATACCGTGCGTGAGGCCGCAAAGTGATATGAGGTGTTACAGGCTAGATCGATGTGACATTGAGTCGGGGTCCTGACACCGAAATATTATCTTGCAGTTTGGATCTCAACCCTTCTTAGCAGAGCTCATCTTCAGGGGATCTTCGTCCAGAGATGAAAGAGAGCTAAACGCCTCCCCTTGTTCCACCGTCTCACGAGGCTGGCGACCCCGCGGTATCGTGCCGGAGGGTTTTTTCAAGTCCGGACCCTGGAAAAGGTCGTCAGACTAGTCCGGCACCCTCTTGCGCACAGGCGGAGGGGCTGAAGGATCTGCTTGGTAGGGCATCCATCTCAGAAGAACACCGTATGTTGATGAATATGGTGATTGGAAGGATTTCATCCGCAGAAAGCGGATTGTACGAGGCTGCCAGGAGTTTACTAACAGGCTTTGAGGTACGTAAAAAGGTGTACCTTTTGGTAGAGCCGCATATTAAATGTGCCCTGTATGAATAGTAGCCCCTAAGACTCTGTGTGTCGTCACGAGTGACGGCGCACAGAGGATCCTAACCCCAGGTATAATATGTCGCCTATTCCATGAAGGTGGTGAGGCGTTCGGTGGCTAGCCGGACTGATGAATCTGCTGAACTAAAGCGGCAACTTGACATAGCAGATGCCGACATCGCGCTTGTATATAAGCGGCTAGACGAGGCTCAAGGTATGTTCAAAAGACACCCAGTAATAGGAGCTTGATGCTCGGGCCTTATATATATATATATACTTTATGTAGATGGTGATGCTGCCGTGGAGAACCTTCGGGCGGAACTTGCCCGAGCCAAGGAGCAAGCAAGGAAATGTGATGCGGCTGCCGTTAAAGCGGCTGAAGAGCTAAAAGCCGAACAGCCTGCTCACTGCCAGAGCAAGAAGGAAATAGCCAAGATGGCCATAAAATTGAAGGATGCTACCGACCGCTGTAGATTTCTTGAACAAGAAGATAGGGCGGCTCAGAAAGACCTTGAAAAGATCACTGCCGAAGCCAAGGATACTCGCTCTGCCATGAGAGCGATGAAGGAGGAGCTGCGTCAGGCCGGAGATATCACGGCTGGAAAGCCTTATATGCTGTGGATGAAGTTCAGAGACCCCAAGTATGTTCCATTAGACCGGCAGTGGAGTGCGGAAAACACTTATCTGGATTTGGCAGCAAGTGCGGTGGACGCGACCGAACACTTCTGCAGCCGAGGTGAGCATGAATTGGAAGAGCTTTTTTGGTCGCAGTACCACATTCCAGAACGCCCACTGTCAGTATCAGACCATTTAGCCGCCTGGGCGGAGCTGAACAGGTTATCCGGACTCGCCATGAGGTATGTTGCGAGTTGTCTGTGGCCGGAGAAGCCGGAGCCGAAGAGTTATTTTGGCTTGGTGCAGCAGTTCCTTGGTTCGGTGCCGCATGCTGATGCAATGAAGAGGTCGGCGTGCATAGAGGGCGCACAGATGGCTCTTGCCCGTGTCAAAACATACTGGGCAGATATGAAGGCCAGTATTGTTGCGTCCCAGGATTTGGATGAAAGCCGAGTACCTGCCAAGCACTATTTTGAGGAAGTTCCTCCTGTCGCTCGTATAATAGAGTCGCAGTGCTCGAAGGATGTTGTGTTCAAATAGCTTATACTATTTGTAAAACGAATTTTGTTTTTATGAAAAAAGCTTTTTATACTTGTGCTTGCAAGAATCATGATGCCTCCTGTGCGGCCGTTTAACATATATATTTGTATATAACCTGAAAGATGGCAGTCGTTGGCTTCAGCCCCCACGCATAGAATGCGGGGGTGTTCGCAAAAAGGCGCCTTTTCACACTTAATCCAGCGTCTTGGTCCTACAAAGGAGGTGGTGGCGTGGCGAACTAGGCAACCGGACTATAATGCTTTATCACTTTCACTTAGCCATAGGAGTTTGACAGTGGGGCTACTGAATAGCCCCTAGGGGCACCGCGCTCGCAATTCGGGGCGCGAGTGTGCCTGACCGGGAAGCGGCCCTTCGTTAATGCGGGGGGATCCTAAAGATTCTGAAAGTCATCGAGTTGTTGACCAGTCTCTCGCTATATCATGACAGTCAGTTTTCGGCTTTCTCTACTGAGGTGCTCACCTGGCCGAACTAGGGCACAATCGCAGTAGTTCTCCTGGTGCCGCATTAGCCGATATAACGGAACGTAAGGCAGCAAAACACAGGAGCCAGGCAAATGCAACATTTGACCAAAGACATGATTCGGAGCTGATGCATATAGGGCCAAACTCGCGACGCCGAACACTCCCTAAGGTATTCGGTCTTTATGAAGACGGGCCGAAATAGAGCCCTTGGTAAAAAAGCCCCTAGTGTCCAGGCACGTGCAAAAATTCTAGCGTGGCCACATGCCAAGACGCCAGCCTCCTCCTCGGCTATAGAGAAAACTGGGGGATGTTTTTTTTGAGAATTGACAGTTGGAGAACACTCCCACTGTTGTTTTATATATCTATATAAATGCGGTGTTTACATAGACATATACAATGCCAAACACAATCAACCAACTACCACCCCCTCCCCATGGCTTAGGGAGGAGGCAAACTACCAGCCTTCCACAGAAGGGGGCAAGAGCAAAGATTCAGCAAGGATCAACCTAGAGTATTACAAAGGTTTACAAATGAGCCACGATGGGCCTCCTTGATTCTATATTGGAGCTGACTCAGGTCGTTTTTGAAGCGTGAGAACCAGGACCCAATATCAGGGTCAACTCCTCGGAAGTGCTTGTTATTCCTCTCCTTCCATAAGCTCCACGCAGCAGCGACAAAAACTTCCATGAAAAAAGGGCCAGGCCAGGAGTCTCTACTTAATCTTACGGCAGCGAGATGGCTATCAAAAGGGGGCCAATGAATGCCAAGCTTGGTCCAGCAGGTCCTGCTAAAATCACAAGTGAAGATCATGTGGTCCACCGTTTCTTCAATTGGCAGCCCGCAAAGGAGGCAATCAAAATCATCACCAATGTTGTAGTGCCTCTGTTTCAACATATTACATGTGTTGAGCCTATCCAGGAAAAGCAGCCACCCAAACACCTTCAGTTTCATCGTACATTTTGATTCCCGTAGGTGCTTGAACATGGGATCGGTTTGAGCATCTCGAAAGAAGAAAGAATAGTAGTCCTTAGGTCGAAACTCGGACGCACCCCACATGCAGTGCCAAACATCCGTAGTTGACGTGGAAGGGCAGATTTTGGTTAGCATTAGCTGCATGTCTCGGATTTCGTCCAGCGCGGTTGGAGACACAGGGAGGTGAAAGGTTTCATGCAGATCATTGGAGGCCCAGAAGTTAGCAACCGAGATATCTTCATGCAGCGCAAAAGAGAAGGCACGTGGGTGGGAGTCTTGCAGCACATCATGCGCCCAAAGATCCTTCCAAAGTAGGGTTGTCCTTCCATCCACCAACTGGACACGAGACACTCCCCTGAAGGTTGGTGTCAATTTTAGAACTCGCGCCACCTTAAGGAGCCGCCCTGGTCCACTGCATGGGGTATTTTGTCGACGTAGAGATTGTCCCATAACAGGTGAACCCAGGGCACATCCATTTTATTGTAGAATTTATGGAGGAATTTTAGGAGAAGGGCTTCATTATGGATTTTGAGATTGATCACTCCTAGCCCACCTTTGTCTTTGGGATGACAGACCATGTCCCAAGCCGCAAGAGAGTTGCATTTGTCACCTTGCTCGGTTTTCTTAGTCCAGAGACAGTGTCTTCTGATTTTGCCTAGGATTTCAAGAAGCTTCGGCGGGAATTTGAGTGTACACATGGCAAAGGTGAGAAGAGACGTGACTGAGGCGTTCAGCCAGGTTAATCTGCCACCATAGTTCATCATAGCAATGGTTGACATTAGGCGCCTTTCCAATCTGCAAACAAGAGGCATGAGGTCTTGGACTGTAGGCCGAGTGGTACCCAGTGGCAGGCCAAGATAGGTGAAAGGCAACGTGCCCATATTACAGCCAAAAATCCTAGCAAGAACATCCGCATAGGAGGTGTCGAGGTTGATCGGTACCAATGTGGACTTGTGAAAATTGATTTTCAAGCCTATAGAGGTGGAGTAATCCGACAAGATCTCCTTGATCAAAGAAGCTTGACGGATGCACGCAGGCAAGACTATCAAAGTGTCGTCAGCGTATTGAATAACGGGGTAGTCAGATTGTCCAACACAAGGAAAGGGGAGCTCGATTTTGCCTTGTCTGAATGCATCATTTATGGCAGACTGCAATAAATCCTCAGCGAGCACAAAAATGAGGGGGGACAGGGGATCGCCCTGTCGGACACCACAGCGGCATTGAAATTGTCTGCCTGGCACCCCGTTGAGAAGGACAGAAGAGCGCCCAGAGGAGAATAAACATTGGATCCAAGAGATCCGTTTGTCATTGAAGCCCATATGACGCATAATCTGGATCATCGGGTCATGAGCAATTGTGTCAAAGGCCTTTGCAAAGTCAAGTTTGAGCAAAACTATCTGTCTACCCGAGTTGTGACATTGGTGTAAATACTGGTAAGCCCAGCCAAGGCAATCATGTATAGTCCTCCCCTTAATGAAGCCATATTGGTTG
This sequence comes from Triticum dicoccoides, assembly GCF_002162155.2. NCBI lineage: Eukaryota > Viridiplantae > Streptophyta > Magnoliopsida > Poales > Poaceae > Triticum > Triticum dicoccoides. The sequence goes on from NC_041393.1 coordinate 713,727,921, forward strand.
CGATGAACTAAGTCCAAGATAGAAGATTGTTGCCGATCTGCTAGATGTTTTGTAATCAGCTTGATGCAGCTGCTTAACAGCGTGATCCGTCTGTAGTCATTAACTATTTCCGGGGAGTTGATTTTAGGGATCAACGTGATGAGCCCATCATTGATGCTGTTAATGTCAAGGGTGCCAGCATAAATTTGAGCGCAGAGATCATAAAAATCGTGCTTGATGATAGGCCAACATGCTTTGAGAAAAGCACCACTGAAACCATCAGGGCCAGGTGCACGATCTGGAGGCATGTCATTAACAACTTGGTCAATTTCTTTTTGTGTAAATGGCTCGGTCAGAGCATCAACATCAGATCTTCTGATGAGGTCGGGCAGAGAGAATTTCATCTCAGAGGCTGAAGTGGAGCCCAGACGATTTTTATAAGTGAGGAACAAGAGGGCTTCTTTACTAGGATGATCATCAAAAATAGCACCACTGTCATCACGTAAGCTTGCAATGTTATTCTGTCTGTATCTTTCTGTAGCAATGGCTTGAAAGAACTTGGTGTTTTCGTCGCCAAATTTGATCCACCTGATAGTGCATCGTTTTTTCCAATAAAGCTTTTGATACTGAAGGAGCCTAATCAAGTGAGTTTTTACAATTTTCCTAAAATTAGCCTCTAGTATAGTGAGTGTACGTTTGTTTTCAAGCTCGTCAAGGTCAGCAAGTACACCATTGCAGTTAGAAATGGCAGCAGAGAGACGGGAGATGTTCTTACTCCAGTGTTTCAAAGCATGTCTCAGGGCTTTGAACTTGCGGCAGAGTTTAGTGGCAGCATTCTCAGACTTAACAGGCCTTTCCAAACATTTCGTACAACATCCATAAATCCTGGGTGAAGGATCGAGTAGGACTCGAAACGGAAGATCTTACTGCGGGGAATCTTGGTCTCAATACTGACAACACAAGGGATATGATTGGATACCGGCTTACCAAGAGGTTTAACCAAGGTTTTAGGGTATACCGTGGTCCAGTTAAGCGAAGTAAAAAACCAGTCAATTTGCTCGAGTAGGGGGTCAGTTTGCATATTACTCCAGGTGTATGCACGACCCTGAACTAGCAGCTCAATAAGTTGCTGTTTATGTATGATGTCATTAAATGTGAGCATGTCATGCATGTTTCCCCCTGGCTTGTTACGATTATCAGGTGCACGCATATAGTTAAAGTCGCCGAGGAGTAGCCAGTCTTGCCCATTAGGAATGTTCACATCATAGAGCCAATTAGTAAAAGTATCACGATCTGAAAAGAGACAGTAAAAAAGGTTTATGCAGGGTCTTAATCTGAAAAGATTCCTTGAAACGGGTCCCTGCTGCACGTCTGCGCCTGTGTCTCCGTTGTGCCATATCCTGGACGGGCGTAGCACGATGTTCGTATGTGGAAGAGAGGAACTTAGTAAAAAATAAGCTTGCGAGAAATCTATATCAAAAGAAATAAAATATAGTTGGAGCAAGAGTTGGGCCGTATTGTCTCCGGGCGTGACCACACGGAGCCCCTTGCACGGGGGTATGTGGCTATTAAGCAAGTTGACGCCGGACTCGTCGAGCCGTGTCCGGGATAGTAGGGCTGGATTTGTGGGTGGCTGTCTAGGCAGCCGCACCCTTGCCCGTACTTTGGGGGTCAATTTATGTTCCCCTGTAATGAAATGATGCCCTTTGGGCCGGGCATTTTGAGTGTAAGGGATGCGTAATGCGGTATTGCATTAAAGCGGGCGAAAGCTTCACGTCCCAGTAGCGCTTGATAGCGACTTACGAATGGGGCTATGTGGAATGTTAGCTTTTCGCTTCGGAAGTTGTCGGGTGATCTGAACGTGACTTCTAACGTAAGGGAGCCCATACTTGGGGTATCCGGGCCTGGCGTTACTCCATGAAAGGAAGTGTTGTCGAGGTGGATTATAACTGGGTTTACCCCGAGTTTGCGGACTGTGTCCTTATATAACAGGTTCAAGTCGCTGCCGCCATCCATAAGGGCGTTTGTAAATTGGAGTCCGTTAATAATTGGATTTACGACCAAGGCAGTCCAGCCTGCGTTCTGATCTCCTCTGGAGTAATCCTGACGATCGAAGGTGATTGGTTGTAACAACCAATGGGGTTGCTCCTCCGGGGCTGGCTGTACAGCGCGTGTCTTCGTAGGTGTCGTTCTGCTCTTCCCTTTTGTTCTCCGGTGTTCTACTTGTGGGGTGCATCGTCATCTTCGCTTGGTCTGTTGAACCCCTTGTGTTCGGCGTTGAGTTTGCCGGACTGCTTAAAGACCCAACAATCTCTGTGGGTATGGTTTGCAGGTCTCCCAAGAGTGCTGTGGATTTGACATATTTTGTCCAAAATTTTGTTGAGGTTGGATAGCTCGTCCCTATCATCTTTGGGGGGTGGCTTTTTCTGATTTTGCTGAGAGCTTTTGAATCCGGCATTTACTGCCATGCTCATCGGGCTGTTGTCCTTTATCCGCGCGGTTCTTTGTTACGGCGCGGCTTCCCGTTCCCATCTCTGGGTTCGGACGTATTTGGGTCGCTGGTGCTGCTTCTTGCCAACCAGCTATCCTCTCCTGCGCAAAAGCGGGACATGAGGCTTGTTAACGCGGCCATTGTTCGCGGCTTTTCTTGGCCGAGGTGTCTAGCGAGCCATTCGTCTCGGACGCTATGTTTGAAAGCTGCTAGGGCCTCTGCGTCCGGACAGTCGACTATCAGATTCTTTTTGATAAGGAATCTGTTCCAGAGCTTCCGGGCTGACTCTCCGGGATGCTGAGTTATATGACTCAGATCATCTGCATCTGGGGGTCAGACATAGGTCCCTTGAAAATTTGCCCGGAAAGCATCCTCAAGCACTTCCCAACTTCCCATGGTGTTTTCGGGAAGGCTTTTAAGCCAATGCCGGGCTGGCCCTTTGAGCTTAAGGGGTAAGTATTTTATGGCGTGGACGTCGTCTCCTCTGGCCATGTGTATCTTGAGGATGTAGTCCTCGATCCAGACTCCAAGGTCTGTTGTTCCGTCGTATGCTTCTATGTTCACGGGCTTGAATCCGGCTGGGAATTCATGGTCCAGCACCTCATCGGTAAAACATAGGGGGTGTGCGGCGCCCCTGTATTTAGGCGTGCCGCGATGTTCGGGTATTTTTTGCATTGCATCACTCACTGGAGCTTGCTTTCTTGGCCTATAGATGGATCTGGTTGGGCCAATTTTCTGATGCGAATTCTTGGACGGATCGTGCGCCATATTGAGTGCAGCGTCCTTTGATGCGTGAGATTCATCGTAGGGTCATCTATCCGACCTTGTGGCTTCCTTATTTTTTGACTGTGGGGGCTTTATGGCCTCTTCATCGAATTCCGGTAGTAGTTTCCGCTTCGGATAGATCTTTGTGTGGCGACTGTTGCCGTACTTGTGTGCGGTATTGAGTACATTGCCCCATCTGATCCTGAGTGCATCTTCCGCTGTCTTGAGCCTCCGCTTCTGCTTTCTCAGGCTACGTGTAGTGGCAACGAGCCTTTGGTGGAGGTTCTGATGTTCCAGCAATTTGTCTGGCGTGAGGTCGTCCGGGCTATTGTCTTTCCCGGGGATTGGTTGTTCGGATTGTCCGCCCTGTTTGGACGAATGCTCAACGGCATGTTCATCGTCCGTTGATTCACCCTGCTCTATGGCTGGGTCTTTGTGAGGTGGGGCTTGGCCTACGCTGCCGCTTTGATTGTTTTTCGGGGGAGCGATCCCTGGCCGCATCCTTTTGGTCCTCGTTGTCGTTTCTGTTGTGTGTGTGCACCATGCATACATCGTATGATGAGGTGGCTTTCCGGTGCCCTATAGGTGCTGGTTCCTGATCGTCTCCTTTATCAGCGTCCATACCGTCGATATCTTCGGAGTCGAAATCGAGCAGGTCGGTTAGATTGTCGACAGTGGCAATCAAGTGGGTGGTGGGTGGGGTTCGAACTTCGTCGTCCGTATCCCAACCACCCCGACTGTAGTCCGGCCGGGTTTCTTTCGACAAAGAGAGAGACTTTAGTGAATTTAGGATATTGCCAAAGGGCGAGTGTTGAAAGACGTCCGCGGCGGTCAACTCCATGATCGGAGCCCAATCGGGTTCGATCGGAAGGGGTGCGGAATATTCAGAATCCGCAACGGAGTCTGGCACCTTGGAGTCACGGGACTTGCAAAGGACTAGGCTGGTATTCGACTCTATCGCCGCAGAGATTGCGGCTCCTGGGGCGGCGTCCAACCGTCCATCCCTGGCTAGCGCAGTCGGCTCCGAGCTAATGGTCGGAGTGAAGACCTGAGTAGCACTCTGGGCGCTGTCCGGCGGCAGAGCTAGATCATGCCCATCGAGACAGTGCGGCGTGCCCGGTCGTGGCTCGAATCCGTCGAAGATCAAGTCCCCGTGGATGTCGGCCGTGTAGTTTAAGCTTCCAAACCTGACCTGATGGTCAGGGGCGTAGCTTTCGATCTGCTCCAGATGGCCAAACGAGTTGGCCCGCAGTGCGAAGCTGCCAAATATGAAGATCTGTCCGGGGAGAAAAGTCTCATCCCGGACCGCATCGCGATTGACGAGCGAAGAAGCCATCGGGCCTAAAGGCGATGAGACAGAGGAACTCTCAATGAAAGCACCAATGTCGGTGTCAAAACCGGCGGATCTCGGGTAGGGGGTCCCGAACTGTGCATCTAGGCGGATGGTAACATGAGACAAGGGACACGATGTTTTTATCCAGGTTCGGGCCCTCTCGATGGAGGTAAAACCCTACTCCTGCTTGATTAATATTGATGATATGGGTAGTACAAGAGTAGATCTACCACGAGATCGGAGTGGCTAAACCCTAGAAGCTAGCCTATGGTATGATTGTTGTTCGTCCTATGGACTAAAACTCTCCGGTTTATATAGACACCGGAGAGGGCTAGGATTACACAGAGTCGGTTACAATGGGAGGAGATCTTCATATCGTATCGCCAAGCTTGCCTTCCACGCCAAGGAAAGTCCCATCCGGACACGGGACGGAGTCTTCAATGTTGTATCTTCATAGTCCGGGAGTCTGACCAAAGGTCTTAGTCCGGCCATCCGGACACCGCCTAATCCAGGACTCCCTCACCCGGCAAGATCATCAATAAGGCTGCATGCTCCAACACCCTTCAGCAAGAAACAAGTAACAAACTTACACTAGGGGCTAGAATGGGGGTTGCGCTCGGGGATGGACTCCAGGCTAATGAAGATCGTCCCCGACGCATGTGGAGTGCTTGCCGGGGGCTCATCGACCGTTGAGGCTTTGGTCCTCTTCGCCACCCGCTGAGCCAGTGTCTCCATGTCGCTATGAAAGACAAGATCAAGTCAAGGCAGGACAATCAAAACGAAAGATCAAAGGATTGATGAGGGCGCGAAGTGCTTACTCGTCTTCATCGTCTGCCCTCCTTTTCCCCCTCGGGCTAAAAGACCCAAGGTCTTAGTCGGCTGCTAGGATGGACCCCATGGGGGGAGGGGACGGAGTCCTTGCACGCTTGGATGAGGAGGAGGCAGCAGCCATGGTCTTCTTCGTCGCCGCGGACGTGGCCTTCTTTGCCACCGCGACTTCTTTCTCTACCACCGCAGCCGCTCGGCTCGTCTGGCGCATGGGTTGCGCCAGGGCCTCTTGCCGTTGCATGGTCCTGCTGGACTGGATTGGCTCACCGGAGCTGGTCCGCCGCAGGATGTGTTTCTCGTTTGGGGCCGAGGGCTTGTCCGCCTCGGATGCCCCCTCGGCCGGCTCTTCCGTCGCTTCTTCAGCAAGGAGGGCCCTGCCGGCAGCACCACTGATTTCCCCGGCAGGCCCCATCCACTCAAGGAATTTCCTCTCCTCTTCAGCCACTTCGGCCTTGTCCTCCACAGTGCCACAGTTGCCGGCCTCTGCGGCAAGTGCTGCCTCGTCTGCCCTGGCGTCAATATATGCCACCTCTTCATCGGTGGTGGGGCAGATGAGCTCTGGCTCGGCGCGAATGGAGCCCTCTGACAAGTTGTCAAAGAACTGCTGCACCAACTTCGCTTTGGCTCATCCCAAGTTGGGTCCAGGCCATGGGCGTTGAACACTGGCATCATAGCAATGATGTCAGTCAGGCGAGAGTTGCTGCTCAATGGATGCACTCCCTCCGGCAACTTGAACAGATTGCTGGTCTTGCCGGCTTTCACGGCCTTGCCGGTCCTCTCAGCATTGCCGTCCTCGTCGACCTTGAGCTGAAAGAGCCTCTCGCAGATGGAGGCATGCTGCATCACTGTGAAGTTATGCTTCAGGCCAGGGCGGAGCCTCATGATATCAGCTGCATTCTTGAAATCCCAGGGCAGCCTCCCCTATTGATGCAAAGGGGCGATACAACAGCGAAAGAAGTCAGCCCCAATCATCTCCAGGTGAGGCCGGCAGGGACAAGGCGGTGAATTCTGGTGGTGGCGACCGTGAGCTTCTTGTTGTTGGGGTCGAGATCGCTCCAGTCGTTGCCGCAGACCGGCGGAGTCCGGCGAACCTCGCAAAATGACCGCGGGTCCTCCTCCACAATCCAGCACCACCAGCCCCGCCATTCATCCCACCGCTCCTTCTCGCCTCCCTCCGGATACACACCCTTGCTCGAAGCCCTGGGGATCCAAGTAATGCAGCCAGAAATGGTGTCCCGTGGCTGGATACGGGGGGCGAAGTAGTGGCAGAAGAATACCATGTTGGGATGAACCCCGACAAAACCTTCACAAAGATGGCAAAGAAGGCCATGCACGACACAACATTTGGCATGAAATCCAGAAGGCGGAAGCCAAATGTGTGCATGTTGTCATTGAAGAAGTCAGAAAAAGCACTACAAAGAAAGGATAAGTTTTCGGACGAGGCTTGGCGAAGCACTACAAAAAAATATACACTTCCGTGATGATACGTGTTTGTCATAGTAGGTCGTGTTTTTTGTCATGCATGTACATCCATGACGATTTTATGACAGAATCAAGATAGTCATACCTGTGCTGTCGTAGAAGTGTTCCATGACATTACCAAAATTATCATCACGGAAGTGTCCACTTCCATGACGATAAATCGCGTGTGTCACATCCCTAGCTTCTGGTGCTGCCTGGTGTGTGCATCATGTTTAAATTCTGAAATTTGAACTGAGGGAAATTGGAAGCCTCAAAACCCTAAATAAAAGAGGGGCAAGAAACCCTAAAATTGCAATCAGTAAATCCAAAATGCCCTAGAAATAGCTCTGACAATTTTGGCAAGAGTTATAGATCAAACCAAAATTTTGGGACATTTCTAAGGAATTATTGGGCTCTGATTTTTAAATCAATATTTTATTTGAATTTGGAGTTATATTCATAATATATAATGAATATATTTTCAAATGACCTGAGATATTTTTTGTATATGTGGAGAAGTCCATTAAGTGACTTAAAAATATCCAGGGGAGTTTTGGCACTGTTTTCAAATTCTGTTTGAATTAAAATTCAGTGCCAATTAAATAAAACAGAACAAAAATAGAAAATAGTAAATAAAAGCAGAGAGAGAACTTACCTCGGCTTACCTGGCAGCCCACCCACAGCCCAACACTGTGCAGCCCACCTGCGTGGCCCAGCCCACCTCCTCCTCCCTGTCGCCTTCTTCCTCGCGCCAGTAGGCAGAGGAGGGACTCGGCGCACGCGCCCGAGCTCGCCACGCCACCACCCTGCTCGTCTGCATCGCCTGGACACCGCGACGCCTCGCGTCATCCTCTCGGCGCTGCCCCGACCCCCTGGAACCCCCTCGACCTCTCCCATCGCCTCTCCCCTTCCCCGTTCCTCTCGCACACAACCGGCCGAGCGCCACCGTCGCTGACCCTCGTTGCCCTCGCGGCCACCGCCACCCCTCTCCTCCCCGACGTGCTCCTGAGCTCCGCAGTGCCTCCCTCGACCTCCCCGTCGGCTCACGCGACCGGAGAAGCCCTGAAGCGCCGTCCCGACGCTTTTCCCCTCCTCGGCCACCGAGGACCGCCGCTGTCGATTTGCCGCCTCCGACGCCTCCCCGAGCTCCCCGAGACCGCCGACGAACTCGCTGTGAGCTCCACTCCGTTTCCCCTCTTTCGTTTTGCTCGTTCCCATGCCGTAGCACCCCCGCCCACATTCCCGAGCACCGCCGTCCGCCATGGCCACGTAGCCCTCCTGACCTGAGCCCCTCTGCTCGAACCCGTGGCACCAGCGCGCTTCTGGTGGCCCGCGGATGCCGTCTGGACCATCAGCTTCTTCCCTAGCGCGCCGCAGCCCCAACCCCGCACATGGCCGAACTCCGGCCGCCGCCAGGAGCCCGTTTCCGGCGAACCCCGGCCTCCCTGTGCCCAGCTGCATGCGCCACTAGATGCGCGGGAGCACGGGCTCCCTCTTGGTGCCCTCAGCGCGACCAGCCGCGGGCTGTAGCGCCATCCCGAGCAACTCCGGTGAGGTCCCGCCGTCGCCATGGTCGCCGGCGTCACTAGCCGACGTGGCCGCGTGATTAGCACTAATCACGGCCAGCTAACCTCCCCAGAGCCGCTGACGTATGGGCCCCACGCCCTTGTTTAATCCTTATCTTTTTCTGTTAAGTTTTAATCTAACCACCATGGGCCCACACGTCAGCTTTGACCAAGCTGACGTGGCTGTTGGCCTGGTCCCACCTGTCATTGTCACTAACCAGCACTAGTCACTGACCAGTGGGCCCCACTGGTCAGGTTTGACCTGGGGCGCCCAGTTGACCCTGCTGACGTCACTGTGACGTGGGGCTGACGCAATAAGTATTTTCTGGATTTAAAATAATCAGGAAATTCCAGAAAATAGCTAAAACTTCAATAAATCATAGAAATTCAACTGTAACTCCAAATTAATTAAATTATATATGAAAAATTATCAGAAAAATTCAAGGAATCCATCTGTACCATTTTCATGCATGTTTGAACAATGTTTGTCCTCTGTTTTGGACAAAACAAATAAATGGCATTTAAATAATCACATATGGAGTTTGAATTTGAATCTTGGATTCAAACCAACTTCATTTAATCTGGTTTTAGTTGCATTAGCTCAAAACACATTCATTTTTGCCATGTCATGATCATGTATCATATTGCACATTGCATTGATTGTGTTCCCTTCTGTGTTGCCGGTATTCGTCCCCTCTCGATAGACGTGATACCGATGATGTGATCGTTGACACTGATGAAGACTCAATGTTATCTTCAGAAATGCCAGGCAAGCAAAACCCCCTTGTTCATTCCGATAAAATCCCACTCTCTCACTCCTGCTCTCTTTTACTGCATTAGGACAACAACGACATATTTGATACTTGCTGCGGTAGCTGAACCCTTTATCCTTTGCATGACCTGTCATTGCCACAGTAAATAGATGAAACCCACTAGCATGAGTAGGAGTTGTTTGAGCCCTGATGTGCCTGCTCATTCATGCTTGTTTGTCATGCCTGCTACTGCTTAGAGTTGAGTCAGGTCTGATTCATCGGGGATGAATCAGAGGCGTGTGAACATGTCCTACTATGGGTGAACTAAGTGTGTGAACACGATTTGGTAAAGGTAGCGGTGAGAGGCCATGTAGGAGTACATGGTGGGTTGTCTCATTGCAGCCGTCCTCAGGAACTGAGTTCTGTGTTGGTGATCCATGACCAGTTACTACCACACATTGGGTTCCGGTAACTCGACCCCTGTCGACTTATTAATCAACATGATCTCTGTCCAGGAGTTGCAACTAGTTTCTGGTGTTTGTAGGTAGTGTTAGTAGTCTACCAAGTGGCACCCGGTACAGGTGGGCTTGGGACAGACTAGGCACAGTGGCCCGGTGTACCAAGTGGCACCCGGTTGGTGGGCTTGGGAACCCTTCACACATCGTTTGGGGCCGTAAGCGACACCCCGGCCGGATCTCCTTGCGGATGGAACCCGAATAGGCGATAAACCTGGACTAGAGACTTGTTCGGTTAGTCAGGTCGTGGCCGACTCCCTCGCCCGGCTTCCGCTTGAAGGTTGCCGAGGTACATGACGTGTACAGGGCGGTAAGTGGCGAGAGCGTGTGTGAAGAAGTACACCCCTGCAGGGTTATCATTATCTATTCGAATAGCCGGATTCCTTGGATATGGAAACTTGGACCCCTTGCATAGTTCATAGACAAGTGAAAGTGGATACTCTAAAACACGCAAGATAAGCGTGAGTGCTATGGATGGCGTTCTCGTAGGGAGACGGGAGCGGATCCATAGTGGTGTATTGATATGGTGAATATGTGGACTCGTGTGCGCCACCTCAAAAGAGTTGCTTGCAGTCGTAGTTCAGGATAGCCACCGAGTCAAAGCTGGCTTGCTGCAGTCAAACCCCTCCACCCCCTTGTTGATAATGATGCATATGTAGATAGATCTGATGTAAGTCTTGCTGGGTACATTTGTACTCACGTTTGCCTATTTTATGTTTTGAAGAGAGACTTCAGTCTCACTAGTAGTTCCGCGTGGACTTCGACGTTTAGCTTGTTACCTCAGCTACGATCTTGTGCCCTCGGCAGGATCTGGTAGATAGTCAGGCTTCTCAGCCTTTTTCATTTATAGATGTCTGTACTCAGACATGATAGCTTCCGCTTGTGCTTTGATTTGTATGCTCTGAGTGTTGGGTCATGAGACCCATGTTTGTAATATCTCGCTCCTCGGAGCCTATTGAATAAAACTTGAGTTGTAGAGTCATGTTGTGATGCCATGTTGTATCTGCACATATCGAGCATATTGTGTGTATGTTGTTGAAATGCTTGGTATGTGTGGGATCTGACTATCTAGTTATTTATCCTTAGTAGCCTCTCTTACCGGGAAATGTCTCCTAGTGTTTCCACTGAGCCATGGTAGCTTGCTACTGCTCCGGAACACTTAGGCTGGCCGGCATGTGTCCTTCTTCGTTCTTGTGTCTGTCCCTTCGGGGAAATGTCACGCGATGAATACCGGAGTCCTGTTAGCCCGCTACAGCCCGGTTCACCGGAGTCCTGCTAGCCCAGTGCTACAGCCTGGATTCACTCGCTGATGACCGACACGTTCGATATTGGGTCATGGATGCCTGTCCCTGTAAGTTTGTGCCACTTTGGGTTTACGACTAGCCATGTCAGCCCGGGCTCCTTACCATATGGATGCTAGCGACACTATCATATACGTGTGCCAAAAGACGCAAACGGTCCCGGGCAAAGGTAAGGTGACACCCGTGGGAATACCATGCGTGAGGCCGCAAAGTGATATGGGGTGTTACATGTTAGATCGATGTGGCATTGAGTCAGGGTCCTGACAGCGTTGGTATCAGAGCTTGACTGCCTGTAGGATTACCAAGCCAACTGGTCGAAGTTGAGTCTAGAAATGCTTTAGTTATATAAGGGAATTGATTGTGGGATGGAACGTAAGGCTCTTTTTACTCCTTATACCTTATGCCCTTCTGATCCGAGTCATCTTATCTTCTACGGGGGTTAAGAAACTAGGCCTTCTCTTCTTTCTATCAGGATCACGTGTTACTAATCCGTAGACTTATAGATTGTTGGATTTAAGCTTGAGTTCAGTTTCTACTACTTCCGTACGTTAACTATTGATCTCGAAACCTTGATATTGTGCTTCTGAGTGGTTATGCCACCATTTTTGTGAATGTCTCAAATCTTTTCTAAGCATTTACAGCCGTTATGCTGTCCGAGTCATTCCAGGTTTCTAAATAGTCGGATGCATTTGCAAATCCCTTCCTCCTGTTTCCTATGTGCCTTTGGTCAGATTAGTCACACAAATCAGTGAGTTGAGGTACTTTATTGCCTTGACATATATGTTGGAGTTACTATTATGGCCCTAGGTGTTTAGGGAGTCACCTAGTAATCTAGCAATGTTTTGTGATCCTAGTGTGATGATTCTGGCTTTTACTATCGAAAGCATCCCGTGATGCCATTTAGTAGTAGGTATTCTATCCCTGGGTTTTGAACCCGAGATTCACCCTACTTGCTTCATGTTGATAGTTTTGCTCGTTCCTTTAGGTTATTAGTAACCTTTGCATTAGTCCTCGATGTTCGTGGTATTCCTTTCTTCCAAATACTATGAACCGCTTATGGCAGATGTTCCTCGCTGATCGAAAGATCACAATCAGAGTGCTCTCAATGGGTTCTCGATTCTACATTGTGACTCTGCCAGTTCTACCTTTCTGCATGGGTTATCCGGAAGAAATATGTGGAATTCGTTCGACATGCTAAACCATGCATCCATAACTCAGAAAATCGTATGTTCCTTTGAGTTGTCCCTCTTTAGTTGTCTTCTGACCCTCGTCTATCAATTGATAGTCAAGAGTATGCGTGCATTCGTTCGTCGATGCCTATTACCCTTGTGGTCCGCCAAGCCATTCTATCTCAGAATGAATAGGAGAAACAAACTCCAGTACCTCATCCATATTTAGGATTGGGTCAAAGTAGTTGTGTTCCGCAGATCAAGTTACAATCCAGCTTCTGGTCTGCTCTACCCTGAAGTATTACCTTCTTTATGACAGGAATTTCATGAGAATTGCACCACCTTCTGTGAATTCTTGACATAGTGATACTTCTCGCCATCCTTTTTCATTCCTCGGTTCGGTGTTGTTGCAGCCGGAGTGCCGACAAGTGAATCATGATGTGTGAACTCAATACTCCTAGCAACCCCATTGCTTGGTAGTTAAAGGACAATAATTTCATTCTTAGTGTGTTGGTTATTGAATCATCATTCTAGGATTGATCGTGCTACCTAGTCCATTCTCCTGGTTCACTCCTCGATCGATGAGTTAGGATTATTTCAAATCCTTGCTCTATTGATCATATCGTCTTGCCCTGAAAAGCAGGATTGTCCTCGATCTTAGTAACATACCGGTGGTTCGTGATTTTCCGTATATCTTCTCGGAAGTATTACCAGGTTGTCACCTGACCGCTATGTTGAGTTCGTGATCAAGATGGTCTCCTGTAAACCACCCCTTCTCCAAGAATCCGTGTTGGATACCCCTGAGCTCGACGGTTAAGCTGAACAGCAACTTGGAGAGTTGGAAGATAAAAGCTTGTCCGACTTAGTTCATGTTAAGGGATATCTTTTGTGTGTGTGTGTTGAAGAAAGATGATATCTTCATCAATTGGTCCTTGTGATAAATTGTTGGATCTATTATCTTACCCAAACCTTTGATTGAGTATGGGCTATCGTCAAATCAAATCAGAACCAACGATATTCGTAATGTTGTCTTACTCGTGGTTTTTCCTCGAGCATACACCATTATATCTTTTGGTTCTGACCTATGCTATCACCGTGTTCACACGATGGTGGAAGTCCAGTGATATGGAAATTCCGATGAGTTGTTGTTGAGCCCATTGACAACATCCTTATCTCCTCCATGATGTTGTTGAACATTAAGTTAGTGTTGGAAACTTTTGAAAGCATTTTCTTCATGCTAGCTCATGAAGTACTTGTTTGATGAAAGAAGTGACTTCCTTTGATTCACGTGCATTTTGATGTAAGTTGCCGTCGTGAATTCGAGAAAGATTGTTTTGTTCCTTTTGGAATCATCCCAAATCAGTCATGCACGTGCGAAGAATTCTGTGGTCTGTTAGACTGATCATCATCATTCCATATGTATTCCGTAGCACCCCAAGCCACTAATTGATTTGTTCAAGGAGAAGGAGTATCTTCATAAGAGCTAATCCGGACTAATGAAAGAACATCGATATCCTCGCTGATGGTTCCCAACCAGAACTCGGTAGTGTTTTATTGTAAGACTACCATGTGATAATGTTTGTCTGAGGCAGCGTGTTCACACATGTGTAGCAGAACCAGCTCATGTTTTGGAGCTTGCTATCGTAGTTCATTTACCAAGAATCTCGCAACGTCATCTCGTCGATTTGTGTTGCAAACTTTCATTTTCTTCCTAGACTCGATGAGTCTGGAATATCCTGACACCAACCAGATCTGAATCTCAGGCGGATATGATGGTTGGAACATTTCCCAAGAACTATAATATTGGTCCCTTGATAACCGGTAAAGTGGATGTCGTGGCCAACACACCCAGCCGGAAGACCTATCATTGTAGTATCTTGTTTGAGGAAGTTGGCCACCTCCCCATAAGGATTTCGTAGGATTTACCTCCGTAACTGTTCCTTATGGATTCTATTGCTCCCGAAGTCCGACCTTTACTTGATGTTCTAGTTATCAAACCATATCTATGAATGGGTTACACTAGCACGTCAAGGAGAACATTAGAAGCGGAGTGCTAAATGTCTCTCGGTCGATCATCCAGATTTTGTTTCCTTGGCCTCGCTAGGGTGAAATCTGAGTTGATGTTATCTTCCTATGCATCTGCCTCGTCCATCGTTGTTCATCATGGTGGTATGTTGTGTTGCCAGGATCCTTGACACGGATGTTGGTAAAACCTTGATGAATATGGAAATGCTCAAGTTCTTGAGAGCACGCACAAGCGCTAGGTGTTATCTTCGGCACTAACTGGGGTTCCTCTCCGTTTCCTCGGCAGTGCTATGATCTTTTCAAACAGTGAATTCACCCTCTGTTGTTGGGTTCTTCCCCAGTTACAAGAATCATTCCCAGCATTTGCATTTTGTTCCTAGCTTGCACCGCCAATGTGCCATTCTACCATGGGTCTCTTCCATCTCCGGTGATAAGCAAATTCATCCATTACGTTGTCTTCAACAAGGTAATCCACATCATCCAAGTCCAATTATGCCATTCTACCGACCCCGCCAATCGATTGCTGTGATTTGCCTTAGGCTGATATAGAGAGTCTCAATGATCTCTATATCAAAGGTAATTCTTTTTGCCACTTAAGATAATAATCTACGAATCACCCTTCTCCAGGATGTTTCGTCGTGGTATCATGGCAATTCAACTCCTCGCTACGTTGACAACCGATCGCCACCTTCTTAAGTCTGGAATTGTTGTCTACCTAGTGAACCTCGTCACCTGCTCTACTCCATCCCTTTAGAGGTATGCTTCGTCTCTCAGCTCGAGAGATGTTGCTATGTCACATTCCGGGAGTTAATCCTGAGTTGTTCGACCTTCGAGAAGACCGATCCTTCCAGAGTTTTCCTTTCCTCTTCTTGCCATGATTAGCTGGAATTCTCAGAGCAAGACGATAAGAAAAAGATGGTGTTCAAATCAACGTTCATTTGAAGTGCAACCTGGATCGTGAAGATTGTACTAGTTTACGTTTCCCCTTCATCCTACCCTACGCTTGAATCTCGAGACGAGATTCTTGTTTAGCGGGGGTGAGTTGTCACATCCCTAGCTTCTGGTGCTGCCTGGTGTGTGCATCATGTTTAAATTCTGAAATTTGAACTGAGGGAAATTGGAAGCCTCAAAACCCTAAATAAAAGAGGGGCAAGAAACCCTAAAATTGCAATCAGTAAATCCAAAATGCCCTAGAAATAGCTCTGACAATTTTGGCAAGAGTTATACATCAAACCAAAATTTTGGGACATTTGTAAGGAATTATTGGGCTCTGATTTTTAAATCAATATTTTATTTGAATTTGGAGTTATATTCATAATATATAATGAATATATTTTCAAATGACCTGAGATATTTTTTGTATATGTGGAGAAGTCCATTAAGTGACTTAAAAATATCCAGGGGAGTTTTGGCACTGTTTTCAAATTCTGTTTGAATTAAAATTCAGTGCCAATTAAATAAAACAGAACAAAAATAGAAAACAGTAAATAAAAGCAGAGAGAGAACTTACCTCGGCTTACCTGGCAGCCCACCCACAGCCCAACACTGTGCAACCCACCTGCGAGGCCCAGCCCACCTCCTCCTCCCTGTCGCCTTCCTCCTCGCGCCAGTAGGCAGAGGAGGGACTCGGCGCACGCGCCCGAGCTCGCCACGCCACCACCCTGCTCGTCTGCATCGCCTGGACAACGCAACGCCTCGCGTCATCCTCTCGGCGCTGCCCCGACCCCCTGGAACCCCCTCGACCTCTCCCATCGCCTCTCCCCTTCCCCGTTCCTCTCGCACACAACCGGCCGAGCGCCACCGTCGCTGACCCTCGTTGCCCTCGCGGCCACCGCCACCCTTCTCCTCCCCGACGTGCTCCTGAGCTCCGCAGTGCCTCCCTCGACCTCCCCGTCGGCTCACACGATCGGAGAAGCCCCGAAGCGCCGTCCCGACGCTTTTCCCCTCCTCGGCCACCGAGGACCACCGCTGTCGATTCGCCGCCTCCGACGCCTCCCCGAGCTCCCCGAGACCGCCGACGAACTCGCTGTGAGCTCCACTCCGTTTCCCCTCTTTCGTTTTGCTCGTTCCCATGCCGTAGCACCCCCGCCCACATTCCCGAGCACCGCCGTCCGCCATGGCTGCGTAGCCCTCCTGACCTGAGCCCCTCTGCTCGAACCCGTGGCACCAGCGCGCTTCTGGTGGCCCGCGGATGCCGTCTGGACCATCAGCTTCTTCCCTAGCGCGCCGCAGCCCCAACCCCGCACATGGCCGAACTCCGGCCGCCGCCAGGAGCCCGTTTCCGGCGAACCCCGGCCTCCCTGTGCCCAGCTGCATGCGCCACTAGATACGCGGGAGCACGGGCTCCCTCTTGGTGCCCTCAGCGCGACCAGCCGCGGGCTGTAGCGCCATCCCGAGCAACTCCGGCGAGGTCCCGCCGTCGCCATGGTCGCCGGCGTCACTAGCCGACGTGGCCGCGTGATTAGCACTAATCACGGCCAGCTAACCTCCCCAGAGCCGCTGACGTATGGGCCCCACGCCCTTGTTTAATCCTTATCTTTTTCTGTTAAGTTTTAATCTAACCACCATGGGCCCACACGTCAGCTTTGACCAAGCTGACGTGGCTGTTGACCTGGTCCCACCTGTCATTGTCACTAACCAGCACTAGTCACTGACCAGTGGGCCCCACTGGTCAGGTTTGACCTGGGGCGCCCAGTTGACCCTACTGACGTCACTGTGACGTGGGGGCTGACGCAATAAGTATTTTCTGGATTTAAAATAATCAGGAAATTCCAGAAAATAGCTAAAACTTCAATAAATCATAGAAATTCAACCGTAACTCCAAATTAAATAAATTATATATGAAAAATTATCAGAAAAATTCAAGGAATCCATCTGTACAATTTTCATGCATGTTTGAACAATGTTTGTCCTCTGTTTTGGACAAAACAAATAAATGGCATTTAAATAATCACATATGGAGTTTGAATTTGAATCTTGGATTCAAACCAACTTCATTTAATCTGGTTTTAGTTGCATTAGCTCAAAACACATTCATTTTTGCAATGTCATGATCATGCATCATATTGCGCATTGCATTGATTGTGTTCCCTTTTGTGTTGCCGGTATTCGTCCCCTCTCGATAGACGTGATACCGATGATGTGATCGTTGACACTGATGAAGACTCAATGTTATCTTCAGAAGTGCGAGGCAAGCAAAACCCCCTTGTTCATTCCGATAAAATCCCACTCTCTCGCTCCTGCTCTCTTTTACTGCATTAGGACAACAACGACATATTTGATACTTGCTGCGGTAGCTGAACCCTTTATCCTTTGCATGAGCTGTCATTGCCACAGTAAATAGATGAAACCCACTAGCATGAGTAGGAGTTGTTTGAGCCCTGATGTGCCTGCTCATTCATGCTTGTTTGTCATGCCTGCTACTGCTTAGAGTTGAGTCAGGTCTGATTCATCGGGGATGAATCAGAGGCGTGTGAACATGTCCTACTATGGGTGAACTAAGTGTGTGAACACGATTTGGTAAAGGTAGCGGTGAGAGGCCATGTAGGAGTACATGGTGGGTTGTCTCATTGCAGCCGTCCTCAGGAACTGAGTTCTGTGTTGGTGATCCATGACCAGTTACTACCACACATTGGGTTCCGGTAACTCGACCCCTCTCGACTTATTAATCAACATGATCTCTGTCCAGGAGTTGCAACTAGTTTCTGGTGTTTGTAGGTAGTGTTAGTAGTCTACCAAGTGGCACCCGGTACAGGTGGGCTTGGGACAGACTAGGCACAGTGGCCCGGTGTACCAAGTGGCACCCGGTTGGTGGGCTTGGGAACCCTGCACACATCGTTTGGGGCCGTAAGCGACACCCTGGCCGGATCTCCTTGCGGATGGAACCCGAATAGGCGATAAACCTGGACTAGAGACTTGTTCGGTTAGTCAGGTCGTGGCCGACTCCCTCGCCCGGCTTCCGCTTGAAGGTTGCCGAGGTACATGACGTGTACAGGGCGGTAAGTGGCGAGAGCGTGTGTGAAGAAGTACACCCCTGCAGGGTTATCATTATCTATTCGAATAGCCGGATTCCTCGGATATGGAAACTTGGACCCCTTGCATAGTTCATAGACAAGTGAAAGTGGATACTCTAAAACACGCAAGAAAAGCGTGAGTGCTATGGATGGCGTTCTCGTAGGGAGACGGGAGCGGATCCATAGTGGTGTATTGATATGGTGAATATGTGGACACGTGTGCGCCACCTCAAAAGAGTTGCTTGCAGTCGTAGTTCAGGATAGCCACCGAGTCAAAGCTGGCTTGCTGCAGTCAAACCCCTCCACCCCCTTGTTGATAATGATGCATATGTAGATATATCTGATGTAAGTCTTGCTGGGTACATTTGTACTCATGTTTGCCTATTTTATGTTTTGCAGAGAGACTTCAGTCTCACTAGTAGTTCCGCGTGGACTTCGACGTTTAGCTTGTTACCTCAGCTACGATCTTGTGCCCTCGGCAGGATCTGGTAGATAGTCAGGCTTCTCAGCCTTTTTCATTTATAGATGTCTGTACTCAGACATGATAGCTTCCGCTTGTGCTTTGATTTGTATGCTCTGAGTGTTGGGTCATGAGACCCATGTTTGTAATATCTCGCTCCTCGGAGCCTATTGAATAATACTTGAGTTGTAGAGTCATGTTGTGATGCCATGTTGTATCTGCACATATCGAGCATATTGTGTGTATGTTGTTGAAATGCTTGGTATGTGTGGGATCTGACTATCTAGTTGTTTATCCTTAGTAGCCTCTCTTACCGGGAAATGTCTCCTAGTGTTTCCACTGAGCCATGGTAGCTTGCTACTGCTCCGGAACACTTAGGCTGGCTGGCATGTGTCCTTCTTCGTTCCCATGTCTGTCCCTTCGGGGAAATGTCATGCGATGAATACCGGAGTCCTGTTAGCCCGCTACAGCCTGGTTCACCGGAGTCCCGCTAGCCCAGTGCTACAGCCTGGATTCACTCGCTGATGACCGACACATTCGATATTGGGTCATGGATGCCTGTCCCTGTAAGTTTGTGCCACTTTGGGTTTACGACTAGCCATGTCAGCCCGGGCTCCTTACCATATGGATGCTAGCGACACTATCATATACGTGTGCCAAAAGACGCAAACGGTCCCGGGCAAAGGTAAGACGACACCCGTGGGAATACCGTGCGTGAGGCCGCAAAGTGATATGGGGTGTTACATGTTAGATCGATGTGGCATTGAGTCGGGGTCCTGACAGCGTGTCACAGAAGTGCTTTCATCAAGGCTGACCGACACGTTGCATCCACCGTAACGGAATGTCGTTAAGCTATCGGGTTGGGTTTTGGACCTGATAACCTGCTAACAGCCCCGACCAATGGGGATTTTCCACGTGTAAAATCATCATCGGCTGGAGGAAACACGTGTCGGCTCATCGTTGGGACAGATGTCAACCACTCATTAGACAGAAGGCGCATATGATACATCGACACGTGGCATGACCCAACAGAGGCCCATTCCTATGAAAAGGCTGCCCCGTTTGACTTGGTCAAAAGGTGGCTGGCCGGCCCATGGAAAGCCTATTAACGACCTGTTCGCATATAGCCCAGTTACAACCCTCTAACCTAAGGCCCGTTACGCCCTATCCGAATTAGGCCCAGTAGCGTCATCTGGGCCATCCAATATGATTACAGCCCATTTTCACTTCTGGCCCATGTGTGGCCCATGACGTCTTTCGGCCCATATGAGGCCCTTTGTAACTCTTGGCCCATTAACAGCCCGTGGTGAAACTGACTCGTAATGAACAGTGTATGACTTTACACCCATTAACGGCCCATGGCGAAACTGGCCCGTAATGAACAGTGTGTCAGTTTATACCCATTAACGGCCCGTTATTCCATTGCGCCGTTTCCAGCCCAAGTTATCTTTCGGCCTTCTTAGGGCCCATTGATTCTTGGGCTGATTTGCAACATTCGGTTACATACGGCCCATTACTGTCATTTTCTTCTTGTGTGCCAAATTCAGCCCGTCGTTACAGTCGGCCCGTTTGTGGACAGTTAATACGTTGGGCCGTTTTCACGTAAATTTTTTTGTTGGGCTATATTCATAGAGTTATCAATACGGCCTATTAACGGCCCGTTATGGTCCACGAATAGTACGACCCATGATTGGCGAAATAATGATACGCCCCGTAGAAGGCCCATGGATCCTAAGGCCCGTATGAGGCCCATGGATCGTACGTCCCGTAGAAGGCACATGGATCATACGGCTCGTAGAAGGCCCATGGATCCTAAGGCCCGTATAGAAGGCCGATGGATCCTATGGCACGTATAGAAGGCCAATGGATCCTACGCCCGGAAGAAGGCACATGAATCATACGGCCTAGTTACCATGATTACAACAGTCCGTGTGTTGCCATGATCATTTTGGCCTAGTTACCAAAAAGACGGTATTGTGGCCACTAGAAAAACACAGAAAAATAACTGCAGTGACTACAAGCAAACAACTAAACAAGACAATAAGGAAATAATTAAGAAAGCAATTAACGCTAGCCTATTACCACTATTACATAGATTACATCCATTGAGCATCAAAGTTCGCCACCAGTGCAAATATAGCGAACAAAGCAGCATATTACATGCACTGGCTGTCAAAATTGGCCACCAGTGCAAATAAACGCGGCAGCAAAACAAGAGCATAACTAAAACAACTTCACAAGAGCTCAAGAAATGTTATCTTTGGTATCCACCATGCTGACAATAAGCTTAGCAAGCTTATTAGCTTTGTCCTGTTTGGCACTAAAATCCTCCAGCGCTTGCTGTTGCACTAGAAAGTATGCATCTGAATGGTCCAGGGACTGCCGTAGTCCTTCCGCTTCTTGTCGCAGCACAGCTGATCGATGTCTTTCAGGTTATAGGTGAGACTCAAGAATAGCTTGTGCAAGCGGTAGTGGCTAGTAACTCGAACACTAAACCAAGATAGGACTTTGGGGTTGTCTCGCTGTCTTCAATATATAGTCTTCCTTAGCTATTTTATCAGCTTTGTTGGAGACCAACAAGGATGTGTCACTATCCTGAACCTTATCTGCATTACTTCCTTTACCATTGCTTAATAAGGCAGTCTTCCCCAAGATTCTGTCAGCATTCTAAAAGAAGAAACAAGCAGACACATAACAAGTTTAGGATGTACTAGTATATGAAACTCATTTTGGTGAACCAGTTCATTAGTAAGGTGGACAGAATTAAACTACCAAGTCTTCTATTGCCAAGTACTAGTACATAATAAAATCATCAAACAAACATATATATATGTTCTATGGTCACTACATTGTCTTGCCAAATCAAAATAGAGAGAAGGTTCAAATCATATCAGTTCGAGATAAAGCAGCAGTGAAAGAAAACAAAGCATGGGAAACTACACGGCACAACAAGATATCAGATGGATACCATGTGTCTAAATGTACAACAACACTATTGGCTCTGTTGTGATGCTAGTAATGTGCATGATATGTGTCACATCCCTGGTCCTGGTATGCAGTAGGCTAGCCCTTCATGTGTGAATCATGTTTAACTTTTCAAATGAACTTGAAATGGGGACTGATCAAACCCTAGCACCAAATCAAATCAAATAGGTTCAACATAAAATCATTTTCAATGAACCTGAAATGCCGTTCTAAAATGTTCATCATCTTTGCCTTGGGCTAGAACCTCTGACAAAAATGGTGCACACTTTTCTAGGACATCATAAGGTCACTGAATTAAATCATATAGTATTTGCATTTGGGTATTTAAATGCTATAAAATATTTTAAATGCTCAGATAATCCCAAACTGAAATGTTTACTGTAGGATATATTTCCAACAGTGGTCAGGAGTAGTTGCATGATTTTTGGGATTGATTTAGTATTTTTAATAAAGCCACAAAGTTGCAGTAAAATAGAAAACAGTAATTTAAATAGAAAACGAAGAGAGAGAGGAAACTACCTGGGCCGCTTACCTGTCCAGCCTGGCGGCCCAAGTGTGGCCGGCCCAGCACACCACCGCCTCCTCCCTGTCGTCTTCCTCCCCCGCCAGAAGGACGGAGGCGCGTGGCCGCCCCGCGCCGGCCACCTCCTCCCTCCCTGCCTTCCTGGCTCCTCCCCGGTGCTCCTAGATGATGCCACGGAGCGCCACACCCCCCCCGGACCTCTCTCACTCTCCCCCGAACGCTCTCCCCCTCCTCTGTTCTTTCCGCCCGAACACCTCCGTCGCCGCCGCTCGCCACCACCGCGGACACCGCCATCCCGGCGACGCCCTGAGGTG
>NC_041393.1:713750759-713763216 GCF_002162155.2 Triticum dicoccoides
GCCCTGAGGTGCCCAAGAGCTCTGCCTAGTACCCCTCTTCCTCCTCGTCGAGCTGTGCAACGCCGGACGCCCCCGAGCGCCTCCAGGCCTTCGTCTTCACCCTCCCGATGCCGGAGATCTCCATCGCCGCCCCAACTGCTCTGGTGCTTCCCTGAGCACGCCGAGGCCACCTCTGCAACCGCTGTGAGCTCCTATGCCCCTCGCCCCTCTCCCCGTCGACGCGTTCGTCCTCTAGCCCCGATCCCCAACCGTGACCGAAGCATCTCGCAGCCGCCCATGGCGTAGCCGTGGCCATAGCCGCGCAAGCTCGCAACCGAGCGCGCCACCATGCTCAGCACATTCCCAGGAGTCGACCGCGACCACCCGAGGCTCCTGCCGTTCCCTGCAGCGTCTAACCCTCCGTTGGACGAACTCCGACCGCCGCAAAGCTTGACGCCGTCGGCGCTGTAGACCACCCCAGCCACTGCTACTTGCTCCGATGGATGCGGATGAGCACCAGCTCCACGCAGAGCCCCTGACCCACTAACTAATGGGCCCCACACCAAAAATTAACCATAGTTTAATTCCTGGTTAGTTTTAACTAATCACCATGGCCCCACGCGTCAGCATTGACCTTGCTGACGTGGCCCTTGACCGACCCCGCCTGTGAGTGACCCAAGCCAGCAATGTGACACTGACCAATGGGCCCCACTGGTCAGGTTTGACCCGGACCAGCCCCTTTGACCTGCTGACGTCAGGCTGACGCAGTAAATCATTTTCTGGATTTATTCTTTTTAGGAAATTCCAGAAAATGGTCAAAACTTCTAAAAATCATAGAAATTCAACCGTAACTCCAAATGAAATAAGTTATATATGAAAAATGATCAGAAAAATCCAATCTATCCATCCGTACCATTTGCATGTATGTTCGAACAACCTAAGGTTGCTGTATATGACAATTTTCATAATTGGCATTTAAATAAGCACATATGGAGTTTGAATTTGAACCCTTGGTTCAAACCAACTCCATTGAACCTGCTGCTAGATGCATTAGCTCAAACCACAGCATATTGCCATGTCATGATCATGCATCATATTGTTGCATTGCATTGATTGTGTTCTTCTTTGTTTGCCGGTATTTGTCCCCTCTCGATAGACGTGTACCGACGATCTGATCGATGACACCGATGAAGAACTATACTATCTTCAGAAGTGCCAGGCAAGCAAAAACCCCTTGTTCATTCCGATACAATCCTACTCTCTCGCTCCTGCTCTCTTTTACTGCATTAGGACAACAACGATTCAACTCTTACATGCTGCGGTAGTTGAACCCCTTTCCTCTGCATGACTTGTCATAGCCACAGTAAATAGATGAAACCCACTAGCATGAATAGGAGTTGTTTGAGCCCTGATGTGCCTACTCATTCATGCTTGTTTGTCATGCCTGCTATTGCTTAGAGTTGTGTCAGGTCTGATTCATCGGGGATGAATTGGAATGTTGTGAAACATGTCCTACTGTGTGTGAGCTAAGTGTGTGAAAACGATTTGGTAAAGGTAGCGGTGAGAGGCCATGTAGGAGTACATGGCGGGTTGTCTCACTGAAACCGTCCTTAGGAACTGAGTTATGTGTTTGTGATCCATGAACAGGTACTACCACATATTGGGTTCCGGTAACTCGGCCCCTCTCGACTTATTAATCAACATGATCTCTGTCCAGGAGTTGCAACTAGTCTCTGGTGTTTGTAGGTAGTGTTAGTAGTCTACCAAGTGGCACCCGGTATAGGTGGGCTTGGGACAGACTAGGCACAGTGGCCCGGTGTACCAAGTGGCACCCGGATGGTTGACTTGGGAACCCTGCACACATTGTTTGGGGCCGTGAGCGACACCCCGGCCGGATCTCCTTGCGGATGGAACCCGAATAGGCGATAAACCTGGACGAGAGACTTGTGTGGTTAGTCAGGTCATGGCCGACTCCCTCGCCAGGCTTCCGCTTGAAGGTTGCCGAGATACACGAGATGTACATGGCGGTAAGTGGCGAGAGCGTGTGTGAAGAAGTACACCCCTGCAGGGTTAATATGATCTATTCGAATAGCCGTGTCCGCGGTAAAGGACTTCTGGGTTGCCTGTACAGTTCATAGACAAGTGAAAGTGGATACTCTAAAATGCGCAACATAAGCATGAGTGCTATTGATGGTGTTCTCGTAGGGAGACGGGAGCGGATCCATAGTGGTGTATTGATATGGTGAATATGTGGACTCGTGTGCGTCACCTCAAAAGAGTTACTTGCAGTATTAGTTCAGGATAGCCACCGACTCAAAGTTGGCTTGCTGCAGTTAAACCGCACCATCACCTTTGTTGATAATGGTGCATATGTAGTTAGTTCTGATGTAAGTCTTGCTGGGTACATTTGTACTCACGTTTGCCTATTTTACGTTTTTGCAGAGACTTCCGTCTCACTAGTAGTTCCGCGTGGACTTCGACGTTTAGCTTGTTACCTCAGCTACGATCTTGTGCCCTCGGCAGGATCTGGTAGATAGTCAGCCTTCGCAGCCTTTCTCATTTGTAGATGTCTGTACTCAGACATGTTAAGCTTCCGCTTGTGCTTTGATTTGTATGCTCTGAATGTTGGGTCGTGAGACCCATGTTTGTAATATCTCGCTCCTTGGAGCCTATTGAATAAAATACTTGATTGGGTGAAGCTGGTTCTCTGTCTATCGCCCTAAGGGTACAATCTGCGAGGGTTTGGGTTATGTGTGGTAGGGCTGGTTCTTGTGCATGTACAACCGGGGCGCTATCTCCACCAAGAGGTAGCACTATTTTATTTGAAGACCGTGTTTTTAGTCCACTAGATACTAGCATCAGCCGCTCCAATTCAAATGGCTGATAAACAGGAAACATAGTAGAATGTACAGACATTGTATGAGAGACAGATGCAATAGATGGTGTGGAAAAAAGAGGGCATGAAATAGTTGACATGTATATTCTTTAACTAAAACGGATATCATGACATAATTTCACATATATGATGTCTATCTAAACTCGATAGCATAGCATAGCATAATTCAAAGATGTGATGAATAACTAAACATGATCGCATGACATAATTCACCTACATGTTATCTAAATAATCAGGATTGCATCATTTAATTCACATACGTGATTTATATGCTAAACAAAGGGCATTCGATATGATGTCTAAACTAAGGACATGGTGTTGAATATTGTGTATATGATGTCTAAACTATGCAATGCAAGACACCATATGCATGATATGAGCAGTATAACCGTGCCAAGTTAGCTCATACACCTCGGTGGGGGAATAGGACTGGTCATCTGTCTCTGAATCCATCTCTGAGGAGCTATCGGGACCCAACAAGAGATCTGCTTCAACATGTAGCACTGTCTGCTCTAAAGGCCTTGTTTTCACTCCAGATTTTTCCATCTCCCACCCAAATGGCTGATTCACAGGAAGAGTAGTTTAATGTACAAACATTGTCGACAAATGGAAATGTAATGAAGAAAAGGATGGGCAAGATATCATTCAAATATATGATGCCTTGTTAAACAGAATGGCATGAAACATTTCACATATATTATGGCTAGCTAAAAGACATGAGCCTGCATAATTCCTATATATGATATAGAAACTAAACATGTGGCATTATAGAACATGTCTAAACTAAGCAGATGACATATATATGCAAGGCAACATATGCATGATATGACTAATATCATCATGCCAAGGTAGAGCAAACACCTTGGGGGGTAAATAGAAGTGGTCAGCGGCGTCAGAATCCGCCTCAGAACAGATATTTTCCTCTGGATTACAATCTGGAGAAGGGTGGGGAGGGTTTGCCATTGAACCCACCATGGGGCGATGTCTGCATGACATTGTATTGCCACGCAAAACTCTTCTCTTTTTATCTACATGTTCAGCATGACTCTGTATGTCATACATGGGGTCCCGGCAAAACCCTTAATGTTCGAACACTGGGGTGGGCGTGAAGATCTTTCCCCTACCAATCCACGTCCTAACGCCTCGCTGAGAATCTAACACAGGGGACGCAAGGTTTATACTAGTTCGGGCCACCGTTGTGGTGGAATACCCTACTCTAGTTTGTGGTGTGGTGGATTGCCTCAGGGGCTGATGATGAATAGTACAGAGGAAGAACAGCCTCGTGAGGGATGTTCTTGTGGTGGTGCGGGGTGTGGATGAACTGGATCCAAGATGTTTCTCTACTATGGTGGCTAGCCCTATATATAGAAGCCCTGGTCCTATTCCCAAAATATTGAGCTGGAAGGGCGCCAACAACGACCATTTTGAAGGGGAACATCTATTACAACTTATCTTGACTAAAGTTGGTCTTTGGCTGCCAAAGCACTGGCGATGACGCCGTCTTGGGCTCCACGGTCACCTTCGTCCTGCCGCTTTGCTGCTCTTGGTCTTGGTACCCCTGCCTTGATGTCTCTGCCTCCTCATGAGCCTGCCTGGTGAGGCCGCTCCTGAGGAAGCTTTCCGTTGTCTACCCCGCGAGGCTTGGACCCTCGCGAGGGTCTTGAGCTTGAGTTGATGAAGCTGGGCCGTACTGGGCCACCACTTGAGGCATGTCGTAGGCCGCAGGCTGGCAAATCTAGGGACCCTCGCTCCCAGAATGCCAACAGTAGCCCCCGTTCCCAAGGCGCGCTCGGACTTGGCTTAGCAGAGAAGCGAAGGGGCAAGTGCAGAGCGCCGCAGTCCCCAACAGCCTGCGGCCTTGGGCGCCGCGTGGCGGTTGATTGGTCGTGCGCGTCTCCACTTCCCCATGCTGCCTCGGCAACTGCTCGACTTGACAAAAGGGTTGGTCCAGGTTAGGCATGTCTTCATTGCCCTCATTCGTCTTGCTTCAGATCCTCTTTCTTGCTCTTCGCCCCCTTGCTTCCGAAATCCCCTGATCTGCCTCAACCTTCCACTTCCAACGAGCGA
This sequence comes from Triticum dicoccoides, assembly GCF_002162155.2. Lineage (NCBI taxonomy): Eukaryota > Viridiplantae > Streptophyta > Magnoliopsida > Poales > Poaceae > Triticum > Triticum dicoccoides. The sequence continues at coordinate 713,755,702 of NC_041393.1, forward strand.
TGGTGCCTTGCAAGACCGCGACCGGGGCTCCACCAGCCTGGTACTCGCCGGCTCGGGATCCCCCAAACATGACGGAGAAGAATCTCTCCCTCACACACTTGATTATGGCAGCGCAGGGCAGCGAGATGGGGGAGACTGTGATCCGGCCCGGCTCCACACATCGGGAGGACAAGGGGATCACCTTATATCCATTCTCCATGAGCCCCGTCATTGCTGGTCTGGTGCCTCCTTTCTCTGAGTTCTTCCTTGCTGTCCTCCGCCAGTATAATCTTCATGATCTACATCTTCATCCCAACTATGTTCTTCTTATGGCAATCTTCGCGTACTACTGTGAGGCGCACGTCGGGGTGATGCGCTCCGTGGCCCTGCTGCGCCACTTCTTCTCCATCCGAGTCTCTGGCGCCAACATCTCGCCATGCGCGGGCTTTGTTGTGTACTCCAAAGCCAATGCCATATCGAAGGCCGGGAAGAGGGCCGACGGCTTCTGGAGCAAGTGGGTCATGATGGACGTCATGTGCACCAACCCCCGGCTGGCGCTGCCCACAGGGCAGCCGCAGACCGTCGAGGCATGGTATCGTGCAAAGCTTGACGACCGTCGGGCGAAGCTGGTGCTGGAGAAGCTGAATGCGGACCTCAGGCCCGGTAACCTGAGGGTGGCGAAGCTGACCGGGCACTAGTAGGAAAAGGGCTATAGATAATATGGACACTAATGGCGCACCAGACATGTGGTGCGCCACTACTATATACTAATTGCGCACCATGTGTTGGTGCACCATTAGTGTACAAATACTAATGGTGCACCACATACACGATGCTCCATTAGTAACAATTTTTTTTATTTTTTTTCAAAACTAGTAATGGCGCACCAGGGGATAGTGCGTCATTACTAGTTAAACTATTAATGGCGCACCACATCCACAGTGCGCCACTAGTAATTTTTTTTCAATTTTTTTTTCAAAACTAGTAAACTAGTAATGGCACACCAGACCCACGGTGAGCCATTAGTAAATTTTTTTCAATTTTATTTTTCAAAACTAGTAATGCCATTACTAACTTGGCCCAAAAATTCCACAGAATGCACCCCCCCTGGACCGCCTTTTCAGTTAAAATAAAATAAAAGAAAATGATGGAAATTTCAAAACAAAAAATAAAAGAAAATAAGTTTCCCATGTGATATGTGTTCTAGTTGTTGGGAAAATTTGCAAATGTGAATTTCGACTTTATTTGCAAAATCTCTCTAGAATTTGTAAAATGGGCATAACTTTTGCATACTAACTCGGATGAAAATGTTTTTGATATGAAAAATCATCTACTTGAAAAGTTACATCCGAATTTAATAGGGGGAACCCCGTTGAACATTTTTAGAATCCCGAAAAACCTAACAGAAAAAAAGTTACGGGGATTTTAAGATCTGGAGGCAAAAAAATTCAAAAAATTTCAAACTTACTAGTGGCGCAGTGTTTGCTAGGTGCGCCACTAGTAACAGAAAAAAAATTAGTTTCAAATTTTTTTTGGATTTTTTTTAAATATGATACGTAATATGAACAAAGTTTGAAATAATTTTTCAAAATTTTATTTCCGTCATTAACATGAACAAAGTCCTAAACATCAACAAGGTTTAATAGGATTGATATGCTAGATATATCAACAAGTGCCTGTGAAGTGAGCTGGTTCTTGGGTTGGATAGAACTCTGAAGCTAAGTGTGCTTGGGCTGGAGTAGTGTGAGGATGGGTGACCTTTTGGAAGTTTGACCATGGAGTGTGATTTGACCCGAGATTAAGAAAAAAATAAAAAAAATTGAAAAAAAATTGAATTTTTTTTAAAAACATTTGTTACTAATGGCACACTCCTATGTGGTGCGCCATTACTAAGTGAGATAGTAATGGCCCACCTCTAGGCATACTAATGGGGCACTACAGGTGCGCCATTAGTATCTGGTATACTAATGGCGCATCAGTGGTGCGCCATTAGTAAAAACTACTAGTGGCGTGGTACTAGTGGCGCACCAGTAGTGCGCCATTAGTAGGCAAAACTAGTGCGCCACTAGTAGGCCTTTTCCTAGTAGTGGGGGCCATGCTCCTAAGGGAGTTCTTGGTGCACCAGGTGGCTCCACTTCAGGCGCACTCGCGCCCGCTGTGGAGGCTCCAGGATGCGGGCGCCGTCCTCCGCCTGAGCTCGGAGGCCCTGGCTAACGAGGATCTGGCCGTGGCCCCCCGCTTCCTGGTCGAGGAGGACGTGGCAAGCCCGGAGGGCGCTCCGGTTCCCTTGTTCCTTCGTGACGATTGGGAGCTGGTGGTGAGTGCCATACCCACCTATGACGGGGACGGTCTGGTGCCAGCGGAAGCCCCTGAGGGTCCCACAGTGACGGTGGACTTGTCCTCTAATGATTCTGCTAGGGGAGAGGAGGAAGATGAGGAGGAGGAGGAAGAGCACAACTCGGAGGCGACCATCGAGGAGACGGGGGAAACTTCCCCTTGGCGCAGGTCCAGCGCCCTCCGCTCCATGCCGGACGATGACGAGGGCGGCGCCAGGCGAGGGGGAGAGGGCCCGCCCTTGATCCCGAAGAAGGATAGGTCGGGGCAGATTTCTCGAGGGTCTACCCCGGCACTGGCGCTGCCCAAAGTCAGCTCCAGCCCCTCCGGTGAGCCTACCTCTGCTGCCAGACCTCCTGAGGCTGAGCCCCGCAGGAGGCTTTCGGGTTTCAAGCTTGGCCGGAGGCTGTTGGAGCCCGCCGCAGCCAGACAGTAAGTACCCTAACTCTGCTTTGCTCTTGTTTTTGTCGTCAAGGCTGGACATCTTTCATCTTTTGGTTAGGCCGCCGCCTGCGGCGAAGAGGCTGAAAGGGGACTCAATGGCCCTACTCAGGGTAGGCTCGTCTGTTAGGGCCACGCCTTCATCTGTGGGAAAAGAGGGTAGAGGGGCTCGTACCTCCCATGCCCAGTCATCCTCGCGAGGCCAGGATGGACACTTTGGTGGGGAGCCAGCCCCCGTTGCCCCGCTAACTCAAGAGGCGCCCACGCTTGATGCTCTCGCCGAGGCTGCCGAGGCTCAGAAGGTCCCAGCCTCTCAAGCCGCGATTACGGTGTTGTCCTCTCGTCCTACTCCACCATCTCCCGTCTCCCCTGTCTCCTCTGCCGCCTTGGACCATGCTGCCGCCGAGCTGAGCCGGCTGCGAAAAGATCTCTAGGGCGCCAACCCCCGCCTGGTGGCCGGGCGCTGGGAGTTGGCCTCTGGCTGGGTTTGTTCTGATGCTTCCGTCCGAGCGGCGCTGAGCCAGGCTGCGGCGGCCTTTGAGGAGGAGAAGCAAGTCACCTCCCAGGCCAAGGCCGCTCGCGACGCAGCTTTGGAGGATGCTTCAAATGTCTGGGGCCGCTGCAAGGCGCTGGAGGACGAGCTGCAAGGCCTGCGTGACGAGCTTGCCGAGAAGGTTCGTGACCATCAGGCGAAGGAGGAGGACATGAAGCCTCGGGAGGCTGCCGTCAGGGATCGCGACACCGAGCTCTCAGCTGATCGCGGCCAGCTAGAGACGCTAGAGCAGGCGCTAAAGGCGGTGAGGGTCTAGCTGGACGCCAAGGTCAAGGTCTTGGCTGAGGACCGGGTGGACTTTGTGAAACTGGAGGAGAGGGCTCGCACATCGCTGAAGACGCTCTATGATGGCGGCTTGGAGAAGCCGCTAGCTGGCACCGAGGATGGCCCCGCCGAGTTGCTTCCCTTCTTGGTTCAAGCGCTTGAGGACGTCATGGACGGCATCGGCCCCATGTCCGAGGCTGAAGCTCGCGTACTTTCTTCCGCAATGCTGACGCGCGTCCTCAGCCACGTCTACCTTCACGACCCCAACGCCGACCTCGACGGACTGCTGGAGCCTGTGAGCGGCGAGCTTGCCGCCGCTGCTGATGAGGCTGTGAAGGGCTGATGGAGAACTTGCTGGGGAGGTTCCGCGCCTTCAACACCGCGCCCAAGAGAGGTGCTGCCGGCTCCGCGGCATCGGGAGGTGGAGCTGACAAGCGCAACCCTACCACGCGCGGCGGTGCTGCCCAAGGGGGATCTCCTCGCGGCTTCTATCCTATTCAATTCCTGCATCATGTACCGTGCCTCGTGGAGGCGTTTAAACTTGTGTTTGGCATTGTGAGAACAATTTGTGGTTTGTAATATTTTCTTCTGAATTTCTGAGATTTTGCGGCTTTCCTTCCTATTTGCTTTGTGTTCTACGTCGGCAGGGCCCGGCCCCGCGCATACCTCAGCGGCCGTTAGCCCCGACCGGATCACCAGGACGGGACTAAGGAGTGAGGGGCTACGTGGCAAGTTAGGATCCTGAGTCGCGATGCTCAGGAGTCCCCCTTGACGCGCAAACAGCAAATAGGGAATGGGTGTAGGAGTGGATTTGTCATTCTACGTCGGCAGGGTCCGACCCCGCGCATACCTCAACCACCATTAGCCTTTTGGAACTAAGGGGTGAGGGGCTACGTGACTAGTTAGGCTTCGGAGTCGCAATGCTCAGGAGTCCCCCTTGACACTCGAACGGTCTTCATACCTTGGCTCCGATCGGGGAGGGGGGCGCGATGACCAGGTCCAAGGGACCTGGCTGGGTGGCGTGCACTCGGGCATGGCCTGGGCGTAGCCCCCGTGTCCAGTCCCGTCACGCGGTGCTCCTGAGGGGAGGCGTTGCGATGAGGCCATACACCAAGATCTGGGCTCCCTGAGGTTGATACAGCCATGGGCTGCCCTCAGTTGTTTATCACCAGCGCGGAGCATAGCGCTTCCGTATGTGTACGGGTATAGCCGCTCCTCAATGGTGTCGTCAGCCAGCGCGGAGCATGGTGCTTCCACTGGTACGTGGGAGGGGGCCCCCCTCCGGGAGGAGCCCCCGGGGCGTGTACGGCCCCACCCTGACACGTGGCCGGCACGGTAGGGCTAGACGAGGTGTATCTGGGCACCCGTGAGCCAACACGGGACTCACGGGGCCCTACCTCAAGGCGCGTTGCGCCTGGCTCTGGGCCTTGGATGGTGGTACGTGTTCCTGTAGGATGGTTAGATGCAAATGCTCTACGTCCTCAGGTCCCGGCCCTCGAGCAAGCTGAGCCGCCGCTGGTATGCCAGGTCGCGATGCCATGGACAAGGCCAGGGGGTAAGGGCTGGAGAGCCAGTATGAGCTCCTGAGTCGCGATGCTCAGGGGCCCCCCTTTTAACGTGCAAGCAATTTGCATGAGGGAGAAAAGGGCCTATGGTAGGCAGCGGACAATAATTATAGCAGGTTGAGCATGAAACAGAAACCAACTAAGATAAATGCGGGAAAGATACATGCCACTGGGTCAGGCCCGAGCGGCTTGGGGATGATGCAGCCCGAGGGGTGCCCCTAACAAGGTAAGCTGAAGACATAAGCAAAAGAGATACACGCCGCAGGGACGGACCGACGCGACCTGGGAATGATGCAGCCCTGGGGGCGCTCCCAGCTGAAATGGAACTTGAAAGATGTCACCTGATACCAATGTAGACAAAAGGGTGTTGTGGTAGTTGATGATGCGCGCTGGAGAGGGCAGTCCTGATGAGCTCTCGGAGCCCTGAGCCTCACGAGGCTCTGGAGGTCCGGATGGACCCTCGAGGACCATCTCCATCTCTGCCAGGACCGCGTGGTGCCTGGCATCCTGAGCTTCCAGAATGCCCCGCATAAGATGCTAGTAAGAAACAGCCCCGTTCGGCCGGCCGAAAGGCACGCGAACATAGCTGTGAGGCGGACCCTCGCACTGTCCCACGCGCGAAGGCCAAAAATGCTCCTGACGCGACTCGATTGAGCCCTGGGTAGTCGATGCAGACGCGCAGCCCGCCATCCTCGCCTGGATGGGGAGCTACGCCGGGTAGGCGTCGGCTGCCGCGCATGACTCTCGGTTGCTGCAGCTCCTAAGCCAGCTTGGTGACGAACTCCTGAGGGTTGGGCCCTCCTTGCCTCGTGCCTTCCTGAGGGAAACGTGCCATGAAGCACGCCTCCAAGTGGTGCCCGAGTGGCTCCCTCATGATCTTGGCAAAGTCAGTGGCCCTCCAGGAGAGAACCCCCAAGCCTTGCCCGTGGAGGACGCCGGGCACGCCTTCCTATGCGATGGATAGAGGCGCCCCTTGGACGGGCGCGGATCCTGGCGCGGTGCCTCCGGAGGTGCCTGCCTCCTGAGGCCTTGAGCTGGGTGATGTATTCTTCTTCTTGGGAGCTGCCTCAGGAAGGTTCCCACTCTTGCGGTCTGTGTCCTCCATCGATGCGGCTTGGAAGGCATGCTACGTCTTGAGCTTGCGTTGGTTTTCCTTGAAGAGGAAAGGGTGATGCAGCAATAGTAGCGTAAGTATTTCCCTAGTTTTTGAGAACCAAGGTATCAATCCAGTAGGAGGCTCCCCAACAAGTCCCACGAAAACTACACAAACAAACAAAGAACTCACAACCAACGCAATAAAGGGGTTGTCAATCCCTTCACGGCCACTTGCGAAAGTGAGATCTGATAGAGATAATATGATAAGATAATTTTTTTGGTATTTTATAATATAGATGCAGAAAATAAAGATGCAAATAAAAGTAGATTGGGAGCAAATATGATAAGAGATAGACCCAGGGGCCATAGGTTCACTAGAGGCTTCTCTCAAGAGCATAAGTATTCGGTGGGTGAACAAATTATTGTCGAGCAATTCATAGAAAAGAGAATAATTATGACGTTATCTAGGCACGATCATGTATATAGGCATCACGTCCGCAACAAGTAGACCGACTCCTGCCTGCATCTACTACTATTACTCCACACATCGAACGCTATCCAGCATGCATCTAGAGTATTAAGTTCATAAGAACAGAGTAACGCATTAAGCAAGATGACATGATGTAGAGGGATAAACTCAAGCAATATGATATAAACCCCATCTTTTTATCCTTGATGGCAACAATACAATACGTGTCTTGCAACCCTTTCTGTCACTGGGTAAGAACACCGCAAGATTGAACCCAAAGCTAAGCACTTCTCCCATGGCAAGAAAGATCAATCTAGTAGGCCAAACCAAACCGATAATTCGAAGCGACTTACAAAGATAACTCAATCATATAAAAGAATTCAGAGATGATTCAATTATTATACACAGATAAATCTGATCATAAACCCACAATTCATCAGATCTCGACAAACACACCGCAAAAAGCGATTACATCGAATATATCTCCACAAGAGAGGGGGAGAACATTGTATTGAGATCCAAAAAGAGAGAAGAAGCCAACTAGCTAATAACTATGGACCCGAAGGTCTGTGGTAAACTACTCACAACTCATCGGAGGGGCTATGGTGTTGATGTAGAAGCCCTCCATGGTGGATCCCTCTCCGGCAGAACGCCGGCGACGGCTCCAAGATGGGATCTCACGGATACAGAAGGTTATGGTGGTGGAAATTGTGTTTCGGTTGCTCCCTGGATGTTTTCGGGGTATGTAGGCTTATATAGGACGAAGAAGTACATCGGTGGCCGCCCGAGGGGCCCACGAGACAGGGGGGCGCATC
>NC_041393.1:713763520-713775156 GCF_002162155.2 Triticum dicoccoides
AGTCCTCTGGATCACATTCATTCCAAAAATCACGCTTCCAAAGGTTTTATTCCGTTTGGACTCCGTTTGATATTCATTTCCTTCGAAATACTGAAATAGACAAAAAAACAACAATACGGGTTGGGCCTCCGGTTAGTGGGTTAGTCCCAAAAAATGATAATAATGTATAAAATGAAGCCCATAAACATCCAAAACAGGTAATATAATAGCATGGAACAATCTAAATTTATAGATACGTTGGAGACGTATCAAGCTTTCCCAAGCTTAATTCCTGCTCGTCCTCTAGTAGGTAAATGATAAAAACAGAATTTTTGATGTGGAATGCTACCTAGCATAATTCTCAATGTAATTTTCTTTATTGTGGCATGAATGTTCAGATCCAAATGATTCAAGATAAAAGTTCATATTGACAAAAGAAATAGTAATACTTCAAGCGTACTAATAAAAGCAATCATGTCTTCTCAAAATAACATGGCTAAAGAAAGTTCATCCCTACGAAATGTTATAGTTAGGCCATGCTTCATTTTCGTCACACAAAGATGTTCCCAACTTCTATACCCCCGATGACAAGCCAAGCAATTGTTTCATACTTAAATAATCTCAAACTTTTTCAACCTTCACACAATACATGAGCGTGAGCCATGGATATGGCACTCTGGGTGGAATAGAATAATGATTGGGGATTGTGTGGAGAAGACAAAAAGGAGAAAGTCTAACATTGACGAGGATAATCAACGGGCTATGGGAATGCCCATCAATTGATGTGAACATGAGGAGTAGGGATTGCCATGCAACGGGTGCAGTAGAGCTATAAATGAATGAAATCTCAACAAAATAAAACTAGTGGGTGTGCATCGAACTTGCTTGCTCACGAAAACCTAGGGCATTTGAGGAAGCCCGTCGTAGGAATATAAAAGCCAAGTTCTATAATGAAAAATTCCCACTAGTATATGAAAAGTGACAACCTATGAGACTCTCTACGTGAAGAACATGGTGCTACTTTGAAGCACAATATATGAGACTCAATAAAGAACAAGGTGCTACTTTGAAGCACAAGTGCAGAAAAGGAGATAGTAGCATTGCCCTTTTATTTATTTATTTTCTTTTTCTTTTTTTCTTTTTTTTTCTTTTTTTTCTTTTTTTTCTTTTTTTTTCTATTCGACTTTCTTTTTTTTTCTTTTTGGCCATTCCTTTTTTTTCTTTTTGGGAAATGCTCTAATAATGATGATCATCACACTTTTATTGATTACAACACATGAATTACAACTCGAAACTAGAACAAGATATGACTCTATATGAATGCCTCCGACGGTGTACCGGGATGGTGCAATGAATCAAGAGTGACATCTATGAAAATTACGCATGGTGGATTTGCCACAAATACGATGTCAGCTACATGATCATGCTATGGCAATATGACAAAAGTAATGTATGTCATGATGATGATGAACGGAACGGTGGAAAGTTGCATGGCAATATATCTCGGAATGGCTATGGAAATGCCATAAATAGGTAGGTATGGTGGCTGTTTTGAGGAAGATATAGGGAGGTTTATGTGTGATAGAGCGTATCATATCACGGGGTTTGGATGCACAGGCGAAGTTTCCACCAACTCTCAAGGTGAGAAAGGGAAATGCACGATACTGAAGAGGCTAGCAATGATGGAAAGGTAAAAGTGAGTATAATCCATTGACTCAAAATTAGTCAAAAGAACTCATATACTTATTGCAAAAATTTATAAGTCATCAAAAACCAAGCACTATGCGCATGCTCCTAGGGGGGTAGATTGGTAGGAAAAGACCATCGCTCGTCCCCGATCGCCACTCATAAGGATGCACAAGCCAGGTACACTTCATGCTTCAAATTTGTTACACAACTTTAACCATACGTGCATGTTACGGGACTTGCTAACTTCAACACTAGCATTCTTTAAAGTCATAATCACCCAACTAGCATGACTTTAATATCACTCCCTTCCTATCTCAAAACAATCATCAAGTATCAAGTTGATCATAGCATCCAATTCACTTCTTATGATAGTTTTTATTATACCCAACTTGGATGCTCATCATTCTAGGACAATTGATAACCATAGCAAATACCATGCTGTTCTAAAAGACTCGAAATAATATAAGTGAAGCATGAGAGACTATCAATTTCTTCAAAATTAATCCACCGTGCTCTAAAAGATATAAGTGAAGTACTTGAGCAAAAACTATCTAGCTCAAAAGATATAAGTGAAGCACATAGAGTATTCTAACAAATTTCAATAAAAGAGGCTGCTCCCAAAAGGTGTGTTACAGCAAGGATGATTGTGGTAAACTAACAAGAAAAGACTAATATAATACACGACGCTCCAAGCAAAACACATATCATGTAGCAAATAAAAATATAGCTCCAAGTAAAGTTACTAATGAATGAAGACGAAAGAGGGGATGCCTTCCGGGGGCATCCCCAAGCTTAGGCTTTTGCCACCCTTTATTCCATAGTACATCAAATCTTTACCCAAAACTTGAAAACTTCACAACACAAAACTCAATAGGAAATCTCATAAGCTCCATTAGTGAAAGAAAACAAAACCACCACATAAGGTACTGTAATGAACTCATTATTTTTTTATATTTGTGTTAAACCTACTGTATTCCAAGTTCTCTACGGTTCATACCGTAACATACTAGCCATAGATGCATCAAAATAAGCAAACAACACACGAAAAACAGAATCTGTCAACAACAGAACAGTCTGTAGCAATCTGTAGCTGACTCAAACTTCTGGAACCTCAAAACTCCTACCAAAATAGGACGTCCTAAAAAATTTGTTTATTGAACAGCATCAAAATGTATCAATGCAAAAGCTCGTTTCTGTGATTTATTGAATTTTTTCTCGTGAGCGCAATGTTTCTATTTTTCAGCAGAATCAAATCAACTCATATCATAGGTTATTCTATAGGTTCTACTTGGCACAAACACTAAATAAAACATGAAAACACATCTAAACAGAATGTAGAAACAAAATTTATTACTAAACAGGAACAAAAACAAGAAACATAAAGAAAATTGGGTTGCCTCCCAACTAGCGCTATCGTTTAACGCCCCTAGCTAGGCATAAAAGTGAAGACAGATCTAAGTAGTGCCATCTTTGGCACTTGATTCATAGGTAGCTCGCATGATAGATTCATTAGGTAATTTGACTTTCTTTCTTGGAAAGTGCTCCATGCCTTTTTAATGGAAATTGGAATCTAATATTTCCTCCCTTCATATCAATAATTGCACCAATCGTTCTAAGGAAAGGTCTACCAAGAATAATAGGGCAAGAAAGATTGCAATCTATATCAAGAACGATAAAATCAATGGGCACCAAATTTCTATTTGGAACAATAAGGACAACATTTATCCTTCCTATTGGCTTTTTAATGGTGGAATCCACAAGATGCAAATTTAAAGAGCAATCATCAAGATCATGGAAACCTAGAAACATAAAGTTTTCAGAATCGTGGAAACACTAGCACCCAAATCACACAAAGCAAAACACTCATGATCTTTAATTTTAATCTTTATAGTAGGTTCCCACTCATCATTAAGTTTTCTAGGTATAGAAACTTCCAAATTAAGTTTTTAATCAAAAGATTGCATCAATGCATCAACGATATGTTTGGTAAAAGCTTTATTTTGACTATAAGCATGTGGAGAATTAACAACGGATTGCAACAAGGAAATACAACTTTCTAAAGAACAATTATCAGAATCAAATTCCTTGAAATTCGAGATGGTGGGTTCAATGCTATTTAAAGTCATGACCTCTCCAATCCCACTTTTACCAAATTTAGCATCAAGATCTAAAAACTATGAATTCTTGGGACGCCTTCTAAATAAAGTTGACTCATCTCCAGTCCCATTATTTTCAAGATTCATGTTGCAAAACAAAGATCTAATAGGGGATACATCAATAACTTTAAGATCTTCATCATTATTTTCATGGAAACTAGAAGAACACGCTTTTATAAAGCTATCTTTCTTAGCACGCAATCTAGCGGTTGTTTCATTGCACTCGTCAATGGAAATTCTCATTGCTTTGAGAGACTCATTGATATCATGCTTAGGAGAATAAGATCTAAGTTTGAGAGAATCAACATCAAGTGAAAGTCTATCAACGTTCCTAGCCAAATCGTCAACTTTGAGCAATTTTTCTTCAAGCAAAGCATTAAAATTATTTTGAGAAATCATAAATTCTTTCATCTCAAAATCAGAGGGCATCTTATTAAAATTACCATAAGAATTGTTGTAGGAATTGCTAGGGAACGGTCTAGAATTAAAGTTTCCTCTATAAGCATTGTTTCCAAAACTATTCCTACCAACAAAATTCACATCCATAGATTCATTATTATTCTCAATCAAGGTAGATAAAGGCATATCATTGGGATAAATATAAGAACTCTTAGTAGCAAACAATCGCATAAGCTCATCCATCTTTCCACTCAAAACATTAATTTCTTCTATGGCATGCACTTTTTTACTAGTAGGTCATTCGGTATGCCGTTGCAAGTAATTAGCCATAATATTATGAAGAAGTTTTGTAGCATCTCCTAAATTGATTTCCAAAAACGTGCCTCCGCTGGCCGAATCTAAAAGATTTCTAGAAGCAAAGTTCAAACCGGCATAAACTTTTTGTATGATCATCCACAAATTCAAACCATGAGTAGGGCAATTGCGAATCATCAATTTCATTCTTTCACAAGATTGGGAAACATATTCATGATCAAGTTGTTTAAAATTCATAATATTGTTCCTAAGAGTGATGATCTTAGCGGGAGGAAAATACTTCGAGATAAAAGCATCTTTGCACTTGTTCCAAGAATCAATACTATTTTTAGGCACAGATGAAAACCAAAATTTAGCACGATCTCTAAGTGAGAACGGAAATAGCTTCAATTTAACAATATCATTATCCGTATCTTTCTTCTTTTGCATATCACACAAATCAACAAAGTTGTTTAGATGAGTAGCGGCATCTTCACTAGGAAGGCCGGCAAATTGATCTTTCGTAACAAGATTCAGCAAAGCAGTATTTTCACAAGACTCAACATCATTAAGAGGAGCAATCGGAGTACTAAGGAAATCATTATTATTGGTGTTCGAGAAATCACACAATTTTGTATTATCTTGCGCCATGGCAACAAGTAATCCAACACACAAGCAAACAGAAAACGGCAAGCGAAAAAGAGAGGAAATTGGGAAAGAGAGGGCGAATAAAACGGCAAGGGTGAAGTGGGGGAGAGGAAAAAGAGAGGCAAATGGAAAATAATGTAAATGCGAGGGAGATGAGTTTGTGATGGGTACTTGGTATGTCTTGACTTGAGCGAACACCTCCCCGGCAACGGCGCCAGAAATACTTCTTGCTACATCTTGATCTTGCGTTGGTTTACCTTGAAAAGGAAAGGGTTATGCAGTAATAGTAGCATAAGTATTTCCCTCAGTTTTTGAGAACCAAGGTATCAATCCAGTAGGAGGCTCCCCAACAAGTCCCACGAAGCTACACAAACAAACAAAGAACTCGCAACCAACGCAATAAAGGGGTTGTCAATCCCTTCACGTCCACTTGCGAAAGTGAGATCTGATAGAGATAATATGATAAGATAAATAGATTTTTGGTATTTTATAATATAGATGCAGAAAATAAAGATGCAATTAAAAGTAGATTGGGAGCAAATACCATAAGAGATAGACCCGGGGGCCATAGGTTTCACTATAGGCTTCTCTCAAGATCATAAGTATTACGGTGGGTGAACAAATTACTGTCGAGCAATTGATAGAAAAGCGAATAATTATGACGTTATCTAGGCATGATCATGTATATAGGCATCACGTCCGCAACAAGTAGACCATCTCCTGCCTGTATCTACTACTATTACTCCACACATCGACCGCTATCCAGCATGCATCTAGAGTATTAAGTTCATAAGAATAGAGTAACACATTAAGCAAGATGACATGATGTAGAGCGATAAACTGAAGCAATATGATATAGACCCCATCTTTTTATCCTCGATGACAGCAATACAATACGTGTCTTGCAACCCTTTCTATCACTGGGTAAGAACACCGCAACATTGAACCCAAAGCTAAGCACTTTTCCCATGGCAAGAAAGATCAATCTAGTAGGCCTAACCAAACCGATAATTTGAAGAGAATTGCAAAGATAACTCAATCATATAAAAGAATTCAGAGAAGATTCAATTATTATCCATAGATAAATCTGATCATAAACCCACAATTCATCGGATCTTGACAAACACACCGCAAAAAGAGATTACATCGAATAGATCTCCACAAGAGAGCGGGAGAACATTGTATTGAGATCCAAAAACAGAGAAGAAGCTAACTAGCTAATAACTATGGACCCGAAGGTCTGTGGTAAACTACTCACAACTCATCGGAGGGGCTATGGTGTTGATGTAGACACCCTCCGTGGTGGATCCCCCCTCCGGCAGAACGCCAGTGATGGCTCCAAGATGGGATCTCGCGGATACAGAAGGTTACGGTGGTGAAAATTGTGTTTCGATTGCTCCCTAGGTGTTTTCGGGGTATGTAGGTTTATATAGGAGGAAGAAGTACGTCGGTGGCCGCCCAAGGGGCCCATGAGACAGGGGGCGTGCCCTATAGGGGGGCGCGCCCTACCCTCTCTTCGCCTCCTCGGCTGCTTCTTGACTTGCACTCCAAGTCCTTGGATCACGTTCGTTCCAAAAATCACGCTTCCGAAGGTTTTATTCCGTTTGGACTCCGTTTGATATTCCTTTCCTTCGAAATACTGAAATAGACAAAAAAACAGCAATACGGGTTGGGCCTCCGGTTAATAGGTTCGTCCCAAAAAATGATAACAATGTATAAAGTAAAGCCCATAAACATCCAAAACAGGTAATATAATAGCATGGAACAATCAAAAATTATAGATACGTTGGAGACGTATCAAGGCACGCTCAAGAGAGCACACTGCATCTTTCTCCTCACAGGGGACTGTGATGACTCTGCCACTTCCCGGCATCTTGAGGACATTGTAACCATGGTGAGTCACTGCCATGAACTTGGCCAGGGCTGGATACCCGAGGATGGCATTGTACGGCAGGCGAATGTGGGCAACATCGAAGTCGATCAGCTTGGTATGGTAGTTCTTGCGCTGTCGGAAGGTGACAGGGAGGTGGACCTGCCCTATCGGGGTGGTGGAACCATCCGTGACTCATGAGAAAGGCTTGGTTGGCTGCAGCTAATCATATGGCACTTGGAGGTTGTTGAACGTTTCGACGGACAGGACGTTGAGCCCTGCGCCGCCATCGATGAGGGTTCTGGTGACCTGCACATGGCTGATAACCGGGGAACAGAGTATTGGGAGGACACCTGCTGTTGCTGCACACTTGACCTGATCCGCTGAGCTGAACGTGATGGCACACGTGGACCACCTGAGAGGGTGCGCGGTCTTGAGCTTTGGGCAGACTGCATTCACCCCGTGAGCAAACTACTTGAAGATGCGCTGAGAGGCCAGGGCCTGGGCACCGCCCAAGATACAAGCGATAGCGCGAGGCTCCAGGAAGCCCCCAGCCCCCTCATCCTGATGGTGGTCTTCATTCCTCCTTGGTGGTGGTGGCAGAGGAGGAAGGCATGCGTTGCCTTGCGGGCGATCCTCACGAGCCTGAACCCTGCAAGCCCCCTCGCGAGGCTGGTCCTGCCAGCGGTCCTCGCGAGGTCGGTCATGCCACCCTTGGCGAGGGCCATGGTCGTCCCATCGTCCTCCACCTCTTCCTCCTCCTCGTCCATAGCCCTGATCGGTGCGCTGGGGGCGTCGGCCGACATGTCCTTCTTGCACGGCCCTGAGCTCCTAGCATTTGTTGATGTTGTGGGTGTGGAGGTCGTGGTACACGCAGTATTGGCCGCCCTTGGATGACTTCGGCTGATCCTTGCTGTGCTTCATGTCTGGTTCTGCTGCGAGCACAACTGCTCCTTTACACTTCACGTCTTTGGCCTTGGCCTTCTTCTCTTCGGGATTAGCGGCTGGGAGCTTGAGAAGGGAAAGGTGTCCCTCCTCAGCCCCTGCGCACTTGGTCGCCAGGTTGAACAACTCCAGGGACGTGCACAGGTCTTCGTGGATTGCCAGCTCCTCCTTCATTTTGACGTCACGGACGCCATCAGAGAAGGCTGAGATGATGGCCTCCTCAGTTACCTTGGGGATCTTGAGGCGAGCGTTGTTGAAGCGCTGGATGTAATTCTGCAGGGTCTCTCCGGGTTGCTGCTTGATGCGGTGCAAGTCAATCATGACTGGGGGGCAATCGCGAGTACCCTGGAAATTGTGACACTCCAAAATTTTTATTTGGTTTTCAGCAAACACTTTGTGGTTTTTGAAAAGAGGCCATTTAAAATTTTCCAGAAAACCTTCCTCTTAGAAACTTCCTTTGCTTTGGCAAGGATTTTATTTTTCTTCAAACTATGGTGTTTGATCTTTTGAAACTTCTTCTCTGTTGGTTCCCTCTCAAATTATTTTGGGATTTAATTTTATATTCTTTAAAAAAAAGAAACTCTATGAAAATTTGGGATATTCATATCTTGGAAACCACCCATGACTTTGTATTTTCCCCATGTGGTAAACCCCCACCAAAACCTCCCCTCCTCCTTGTAATCAACCTAAGTTCTCTGTCCCAACTAATCCAAGCAAGTTTTGGATTTTATTCTAATTTTCTTTCCCCTCAAATCTTTTCTGCAAATTATTTGGAGCCTGAGAGATTTTCAAAGCAAGTACCCTTTTGCATTTGAGTTTTGACCTCAAACCAACTCTCCTGGATGGTCCTTTGTACCCACAACCCAGAACCATCTTGATCCACTCCTCCTCTTTTCAAATTTTTCAAATTTCAGTCTTTGCAAGTTTGGACCAGATTTGCCAAATTTGTTGAAATTCATATCTACACTTCTTCTAAAATTCCACCAAAATTCAGGCAGCCTACTGGAGTAATGAGTAGCCACTCCACCAAGTTTCAGCTCAAGGAAAAATCCCTAGATGCCTAGATCATTCTGTCGAACACCTTGCATGCACTGTTCTGTTCATTTTCAGTTAAGTTCAGAAATTCAGTGTCGTTTTTCCTTCGTCAGACTCGGTCACGCGGCCACAGTGCGCCCTGGCGCGTTGCACGCAGCCTCTTCCCCTTAACCAGCACCCCGCACGCACGCTTGGCCGATTCCTGGCGTCGGTAGCGACTAGCCTCGCCGGCGTTGGAAGCTTCTACGGTGGCTGCACCTTCCGTGGCGGCCAGCGAGGGCCCGAGCCCGCTCGCCACGCCACCCGGCGCTGCCCAACGTCCCCTGGCTCTCCGCGTGTCCCTGCCATGCCAACGCATGCCCGTGGCACCGTCGCTGTGGCCCGGCAAGCACGGAACGTGCTCCCTGCCGCCGACGGGCCGCGCCACCCCCGTTCCGTCGAGCTCGCCCTAAACACCCAAATCGCGGCTAGTTTAGCACCCAAACGGACCCAGTGAACCCCCACGACGGCGCTCGACCCCTAAACCTGCCCGACCAAAGCACTGCGCCGCCGTAACCTTCACCGGAGATCCCCGTTCACGGCCACCGCCTCGGATCGCCTATAAAAAGGACCCCGAGCTCGCTCACGACCCACACACCCTCACTGCACCTCACCAAGACCCTGCCAAGCCACCAGGAGGACCTCGAGGAGGTCTCCTCCCCCGACTCCGGCCGCCCTGTTCCGCCTCGGCCTCCACCTCGATTCACTCCGGTGAGGCCGTCTCCGGCACCCAAACCCCGTTCGTTACCCCCTCTAGCTACCAGAAGTCTAACCCCCTCCTCAATTTGGCCTTCGCAGCTCCATCCGACGAGACCCTCGACCACCCGAACCGCCGTCCGCCGGAGCAAGCCGTCGACGTGGTGCTCGCCGACCGCCACCACCACCACCAACCGACGCGGAAGGGCTCCCTGAACACGGAGGTACCCTCCGATCTTCCTGCCTCGCCGTGGATAGCCGCCGGTGACCACCGCGGCTCTCGGGCGCCGACGAGCTTCGTCCCCCGTTTGAAAGTTTAAACCTGACGAGTGGGACCCGCCCGTCAGCCTCTCAGATCCTTTTAAACGAATCGTTTTCTGAAAACACCTTCGGGCAAAATACGCTTTCCCCTCTGGGCTGGCATATTCAAGACTGGAACGTTTTCTGTTTTTATGAGCTAGCCCCTAGAAACCTTCTGTTTCATTACAAATGAGTCCCTGGACAAAAACCTTTATAACTTTTTAACAGAAAAGTATTTTTGATTGATTCTTTTTCTGTCCTCTTTAAAATTTTGTCTAGTTTTTTATCAGATTTATTTGAAGAATATTTGTAACACTTTTTGTGCCCCTCTTGGTATTTACGATAGCGCATATATTTTCTTTATACCGTAGATACCGAAGGAGGTGACGGATCCGCGAACTTCACCGAGCTAGGCTCCGACTACTCCGAACCAGGCAAGCATGTTTCAACTTTTGATATGATGATTGTTTTGGCATGTTTGCATTAAGTAGTTTATGGCATGTTGATGAACATACCGACGAATGTCCTGTTACCTGAGACGATGAGGCAAGTGAGTTTCGAAAATCCATGAGTGGATGGATGTGAGTATGCATGGCCATGTGTTGTCATGAGGATGGGTAAGATGGCAGGGTTGTAGCATGCCAGGCTTATGCCAGACTATGTGACTTCAATGTCAACTCGTATCATTCCAGTTCCATCCATTATTCCTTCCTTGTACAACCACATGTTTTCCGCAAGGAATATGGCTTAGTAAGTTGTAAACCGCTTTCCTGGTACACACCAAAAAGGAGAGGCCGTGATGATGGTTCCATGGCCCTGGATTAAAGCCAGTCATCCGGTCAGGGGGCATGGGTGTTTCCGGTTGGGACCGAGAGGGGGGCACCCCATAGAGCGCGCGTATATAAATTTGATCCCATGCTATTCGAGATTGTGATCTCCCCGTCTCAAAAGTTTTTCTTGGACGATGTCTAGGGTGATTCCTAGCATCGAGAGGTAGGATGGGTGTGTACTGGTTAGCTGAGTTTTCTTCCGAAATACCGTAAACGGAACTAGTCCTTCGTGACTACGGAAATCCGTTGGCTGTGGGAAAAAATTTGTACAAACTCTGCAGAGTCATATATTCCTTCGAATCATCTATTCCATGTCCAAGTTTGATATTAACTTATCTTGACCAAATGTCAGTTTTGATGACAGAGACTCCGGTGAACCACATGAGTGCTAAGTCCGGTTAAATGATTATTCATGTGGATGGACTAACCCGTTTATTCTCATGAATTGAATATTTATTATGAGCATTATTTCCTTGTGAATAAAAGCCCTTTATGTGGTGTCGCTAAGACGCCCGACTGTGGCATCTCTTTTAAAGCCCTTTCTGTGATGTCGCCCCGACGTCCGACTGTGGCATTCCTTTTAAAGCCCTTTATGTGGTGTCGCTAAGACGCCCGACTGTGGTATTTCTTTTAAAGCCCTTTCTGTGATGTCGCCCCGACGTCCGACTGTGGCATTTCTTTTAAAGCCCTTTATGTGGTGTCGCTAAGACGCCCGACTGTGGTATTTCTTTTAAAGCCCTTTCTGTGATGTCGCCC
>NC_041393.1:713775289-713779339 GCF_002162155.2 Triticum dicoccoides
GCCCCGACGTCCGACTGTGGCATTCCTTTTAAAGCCCTTTATGTGGTGTCGCTAAGACGACCGACTGTGGTATTTCTTTTAAATCCCTTTCTGTGATGTCGCCCCGACGTCCGACTGTGTCATTTCTTTTAAAGCCCTTTATGTGGTGTCGCTAAGATGCCCGACTGTGGTATTTCTTTTAAAGCCCTTTCTGTGATGTCACCCCGACGTCCGACTGTGGCATTTCTTTTAAAGCCCTTTATGTGGTGTCGCTAAGACGCCCGACTGTGGCATCATTTCCTTATATTTATTTGTTCACCTTTCGAGGCGTCGCTTCAGACACCCGATCGGTCTTCATTTATGTTTTGTGGGATTTCAGGCGGACTACCGCTGTTTCCCTTGTACTTACCTCGTTATGCTAATTTTTGAATGTACATTGGTGAATTAATCATGACGCATTCATGCATGCATTTGTTATATCTTATGTCCGAACTGTCTTGCAAGTACTTTCAAAGTACTCACTGGCTTGTTGATTTAGCCAGATGCTGACGAAGGCGATCTCATGGATGAAGAATTTGATAGCGAGTACGACGCCTAGAAGTGTCCCAGTCAGTCTCGTACGACCCTGGATTTGGTCACTGTATTATATCCGCTTCCGCTACCAAATAAATTCATCGAACCTCACCTCGACGCTCGATGAGATGACAGCTTTAGAGACTTGTATCTCTCTCCTTGATGTGTTTCTCCACCACCGCCCTATCCTCGAGTCAGTAGTATGCCTCCACACCACTGTGTCATGTCCGCCATTATGTATATTTATTGGTGTGCTTGTAATAATTTGGTTGAGCAACCATAGTTTGACCCTGTAATATATTTTATGCTACTAGCTTATTGTATCAAGAATTTTTCTACCAGTGGGGAGGATTTCTCTCATACTGGACTCAAAAGATTGGTTTCTCAATAAATATTTTTATTGGAAAACCGGTCGTGACAGAAATTGGCGATGAAGCGGGTACGCATCTGGTCCCAAGAGGAGATCGTGCCGGGAGGCAGGTTCAGGAGCCAGGTGCAGGCACCATCCTTGAGCGCCATGGGAAACCAATTGGCCATGACTTTTTCGTCTCTGTTAGCCGCTTCGATGCCTAGTTAGTACAGATGCAGGAACTCCGCGAGGTCTGCAATGCCGTCGTAGCGAGGAGGCAGGTCCGACTTGAACTTGCCTGGCCAGGCGACGCTGCGTAGCTCGGTGTGAAGGCGCGGCAGCCTGCGGTGGCCATCGGAGCCCTTTGCTGGCACGGGGCTTTCTCCAGGGGCAGCGCGGGGTCTTGACGCACTAGCGCAGGAATGTGGTCATGGCGCACCGATGCAGGGAGCACGCAGGCACCTTCTTGGGGACGAGGGACCTCTTGGCAGCTCCATTCTTGTCGCGCGGGCACTAGACGAGGTGGGTCCTGTCCAGGATCCGCACGCCTTGGAGCCAGGGCGCCTTCTTGGGGAGGAGGCGGCGGAGGCACCTCCGGAGCTGCATTACCCATGCAGGACGGGGGGCGAGGCAGCGAGAGGGACGGCGCAGGGGAGCCCCCTGCGGTGCTGACGAGCTCGATGATGCGAGTGAGCCACTCCTCGTAGAGGTCGTCGATGGGACGGTAGTGCAGGAGCTCACGCGTGAGGAGCAATGTGGCGTGCGCATTCGTGGGAGCGCGACTGGCGTGCGACGACGAACCAGCTGGAGTCAGCGATGGGGTGGAAGTGCGGCCTTCCCGCCGCACCGAGGGATGCAACTACGATGCCTGCTGCTCGTTCCCCACCGGGCCGTTGGCGGCGTGGGCAGCAGGCGACGGGGAACAACGGGGAGGCACACTGACGGGAGCCATCTGGGCGACGTGGGTGGCGAGAGCAGCCCGACGCTCGGCATGAGCTCGACAGGCGTCAGCCATGGATGCGACGAACGACTGAACGCGGTACAGCGGAAGAAAGATTCCGGCGCACCCCTACCTGGCGCGCCAAATGTCGGATATGGGGTTCCGGTAAAATCCTTAAGGTTTGAACACTTGGGCACGCGCGAAAATCTTTCCCCTACCGATCCACGTACTAACGCCTCGTTGAGAATCTAAGCTACACGATGAACACCATAGGGGACGCAAGGTTTATACTAGCTCGGGCCACCGTTGTGGTGTAACACCCTACTCTAGTTTGTGGTGTGGTGGATTGCCTCAGGGGCTGATGATGAACAGTACAGAGGAAGAACAGCCTCGCGAGGGATCTTCTTGTGGTTGTGCGTGGTGCGGATGAACTTAATCCAAGATGTATCTCTACTGTGGTGGCTAGCCCTATATATAGAGGGCCTGGTCCTCTTCCCAAAATATTGAGCGGGAATGGCGCCAACAACAGCCATTTTGAAGGGGAACATCTAGTACAACTTATCCTGACTAAAGTTGGTCTTCGGCTGCCAAAGGCACTGGCGATGACACTGTCTTGGGCTCCACGGTGACCTTCGTCCTGCCGCTCTGCTGGTCTTGGTCTTGTTGCACCGAAATGGTAGCCTTTGCTTGATGCCTCGGTCTTTGCTTGCCTCCTTTGCACCAAAGAGGAAACAAGGACTCTACACAGGCCGGCGCCCGCCTGGTCTCGATCATCATGGCTTGCGTCACGAGCACCTCGCGAGTTACCCCTACCGTGATCTCTCTGCCTCCTCGCGAGCTTGACTGGTGAGGCTGCTCCTGAGGAAGCTTTCCGCCGTCCGCCCCATGAGGCTTGGACCCTCACGAGAGTCTTGAGCTTGAGTTGATGAATCTGGGCCGTACTGGGCCACCACTTGATCCACGCCGCAGGCCGTAGGCAACAAGTCTGGGGACCCCTGTTCCCAGAATGCTGACAGTGTACAATATCTGACATTCATACAAAAAAATATGGTGAGATTATGTAAGGAGAGCATGTAAAAATTTAGAGTGATGGTAACAACCAGTGGATGGATCCAAAAATAATGATAGCAGGCTGATGATTGCTTTAATTTAATAAAAGACAGATGATGATTGCTTTACTATTTGTTTCCCACCCAAGATGAACACCATAGGCATACCCTAGGTGAACCAGGTATTAGATAGACATACTATTCAGTGCTGCCTCGATATGTGCCCCACAACTAATTTAGAACTCAAGTTTGAACATTAATTTGGACCTGACTCAAGTTAGAATGTTATTCTGCCACTAATGCACTTGGTCTTATTTTCATGCATATGATTTTGAAAAGTAGGTCCACGTGGATGTTTTGCTTCATTCGTTTCAACAAAATGCAGGAATAATTGAATAGTAGAGTGCCATTGGAAAATTCCCTATTGCTATGCTTTTCCGTTGAACCAAAATAGCCCTAACGGATCGACATGAATGTATAGTAATAAGTGATGCAACAAGTGTACAACCTCTTTGCCGTAGCTGTGTAGACCTCAGGATCATTGGGTTGGTCGCTGAAGTAGTTGAGGCAGAGGTGGCTGTCGGACGTGTGGATGAAGATTTGAGGAATCTGTAGACAGCGTCCAGGGCACTGCTCTGTTGTGATGGATCATTCTGTCGTTGGAGCAGCTCCGGTGAGCCGTAAGACGTCAAGGCTGAAGCAGCACAAGACAGACATCGTCAATTTCAAGTGGGATTCTAATAGCACCTGCAATAGATGATGTAAAATTGATGTAAAATTTACATCACCAAATACCACCTGACTAGAACAGATGAGGTAAAAACTATTGACTCTGAACTTAACTATCGAAATTGAAATTTACTGTGGAATGTGATTGTTACTGTCGAAACTGAACGCAATGGTAGCAGAGAGGCACTTGACGTGTAGTTTAGGGAGGGCCTACAGTTCATCTTCAACCTGCACCCACCAAGCCACCAGCCACCACCGGTGGAACCGCCAGCCCCAGCGCCGCCTCGCCGCAACGAAACAACTCCCCACCGCCGCCCCGGCCAGCCCTCTTGGCCCCCCGCCCCCACCCTGAACCCCAAGATAGATAGTGGGGTACCTCTCCGGCGAGCACCCGTCCCCGCTGCGGGTGGTTCTTCCTTAACTCCGGCGAG
>NC_041393.1:713779873-713818918 GCF_002162155.2 Triticum dicoccoides
CCCGAACCCTGAAAATCGACTGACCCAAAAGTCGATTCAGTCGACTGAAGTGTGCCTAAATTGGAGTAGAGCAGTAGCACGAGTGAGGGGGAGAGCAACAGCAGCAGCGCGAGCGAGCGAGATCCGAAGCAGCAGTAGCTGGGTGAGCGAGCGATTGAGCAAGAGTCGGAGCAGTAGCAGCAGCGCGAGCGAGCGAGTGAGAGCCGGAGCAGCAGCAGCATATCCGGCTGGTATGGACGCCGCCGCCGAAGGGGCCTCCCACTGAGCGAGAGCAGCCATGGAGATGTCACCCGCGGCGCCGGCTTCAAGGTAGCCGCTCCATGGGGGTCCGGGATGGAGCACCGTCGGTGCCGGCAGGTCGAGTTAAGGAGAAGGTGAGATGCAATGAGTGCACAACGTCTTTCATGGTGCCAAGTAGGCCTTGGCTTCGTCCGAGGAGTCGGTGAGGATGCTGCTGTTCCGGTGGAGCAGGTTAAGGTGGCGCTGCGGGGATGGAGCAGCCGGGATAGACAAGACTATCATCGGAGCAGCTCCTTGGAGGTGGAGGACGGGGCGGCTGAAGCGGCGGGACGACGAGATGGACGAGGATCCTCATCCGGGGAGGTGGATGAGGGACGTCAAGCTATTGCGGTGGACGATGTCGTCAGTGAAGAAGCTCCTGCTGGGCAGCGGTGAGGTGGCATACGGAGGAGGGTGGGGTTTCGCGGCTGGAGCGGAGATGTTATGGTGGCCTGGGAATTCGAATGGCGAAAAGGGGGCAATGGGAGGGGGTGAACCATGACTTAGGGACGCGCTTGTCCAAAATGTAGGGTGTGTTACAAAAGTACCCCCCACCGATTTGAACTAGCGGCCCTTTCGCCTCAGGGGTAGAAGGGGGATTTCGCGTGTCTGGATTTGGTAGCTGGAGGGAGTTTTTTCGCACGTTGTAATTTCGGGATAGCAAGGCGCGGGTTGTGAAGGCGCCAGTTTGGGGAGCACGATGTCTGAATTTTCGGGATATAACAAGGCGCGGGTTGAATTTTAGGGACAAGCCTAATGTGTAGTAATATTGTACTTGCACGTACCAAATCAATTTGCACTTCCCTCAACCAAAAAGAAAACGAAAAAAATTTAAACTATTCACACCACACAAAGAGAGAGTCTTGCCCCGTTTTACTATACAAATGCTATTCAAAGCTACTCCCTCCTTCCATCTATATAGAGCCTAATGCGTTTTTCGATGCTAACACTGACCAAAGATTAGAGCAATAATATATGACATGCAACTTACACAAAGCATACCGTTAAATTCGTCTAGGAAAGGTTCTCAATGATATAATTTTCACATTGTCCATGTCATGTACTATTAATCTTTTCAATAGTCAAAGGCGGTCTTTAAAAACTCATTACGCCCTATATAGATGGAAGGAGGGAGTATGAATCCATTTTATGTCCAAATAAATTTTTTCGCTTGTTGTATAATGCATGTAACCTACTCATACCAATGTTTTAGTGCATTCCAAATGTCTATACTACTGCTGCAATTCGAACTAAATTTGAATTCGTTTCTCTATTTCAATAGGAATCTGCAATCATGATTGTTGCCAGCTTCAACCATCATTCGTGTATTACCTTAATAAGACACCACATGATTACTATAGAGATAGATATGAACTACGTGTACTACATGAACTCAAATTCTAATTTTTGAATACACTTGATGTTGATTCCAAATAATAGTACATTTGATGTACTAACTATATATTCATAATGTAAACCATGTTCCATACATACACCGTGTTTATCACACAAAGTATAGTGCCCCGCCCCCTACATTATGACAAGTATTTGGACCTGAGCTGCAAAAGCCACGCATTAGCCCAAATTATAATCAATGTTCTCTATATTATACGTAGTACTAGCAAGATGCCCATGCGTTCCACAGAAGATCAACATGATCAAGGGGCCTAATTTGCAAATAAGGAGAGGGGTGTGGGTATCTTTTTTCAAAATTGCCATAGTTTCCTTCCTATCCGCCAGATATAAATCGGACAGCCTATATTGCAGGATGGCAGGCACTCCATCATCAACAACTCCGTTTTTTATAAGAAGTAGAGATAAAATATATTATATGTAGTATAACATGTTCATAACCATACCCTGTGTATCACCGTTATATATATGCACACATGCGTCGGTTTAAAGCACTATGATAAATTATGCAAATATCCGAATTCGCTTTTTATAGTGAAGTATGATCTCTATTCATCTTTTACACCCACACAAGCCTCTTATCTTTGTAGCTAGCGCTAACTTTCTCTCGTGCATGCACACACCCGCATCCCTCTCACCCTCCCTCGGCATTCTCTAGCTCCATCCCGCAAATTCGTCATTACACTTTAGGCCTTTCACCCATGGTGTGTGTAGGCCCCCAACTCC
The DNA here is from genome assembly GCF_002162155.2 of Triticum dicoccoides. Taxonomy (NCBI): domain Eukaryota; kingdom Viridiplantae; phylum Streptophyta; class Magnoliopsida; order Poales; family Poaceae; genus Triticum; species Triticum dicoccoides. The sequence goes on from NC_041393.1 coordinate 713,782,292, forward strand.
TTCTTTACAGCACACATTGATCGATATGCCTCTAGCCAGGTGTGCCTAGCACAAACAAAAGCTTCGCCTCTTCTCTTATCACCATCCATGCCTCACTCCCACCACTCTTTTCATCGATCTCGTACTCGCACAGTCCTTCCCCCTCGATATAGTATGCCTCTCGTAACACCTCCTAGATACATCCCTCTCTCTCTATCCTTCTCCACGTGCCTCATTTTCTTCTAACACTAACATGCATGTATACTGATCGATCTCCCAACATATAACTAGATCAACTTTAACTACCCCCCCATCGATCGACGTACATCACAAGTTATGTCTCTTCTTTCTCTAATAAAGGGTGATTGATCTTCCTATGTAGTTACGTCTGCTTACCACAGCCATATCGTCCTCCCTCATCATTTGTGCATGCCTCCTGACCCGTCTCTCACACGCATGTGCACAGACAAGCAGCCATCTCCTCTCTTATTGATATTGCGGGCGTGCCCTCCGTTTGTCTAGCAAGCCGATCCCACCATTTATTAGAAGCAACTCCACTACCACCCCCTCCAACACTCTAGCTTTGTCTCTCTCCCAACCTTATTCCTCTCCTACACATATGCATGGATGCCTATCGATCTCCCTTAATACATGAGGTAGATCGATCTCCTTAATACATGAGGTAGGCCTCTCTCCTCCTCCACACATATACCAGCCATTGTACCTCTATAGTTACTAGGCCTCCTTCTCCCCCCACCACACACCGATAGTCGAGTGCTGTAGGAAGGTATCCATGCCACAGAGACAAATGGCACATGTCCCGTCTCACCTTCCAGTAGGCCAGCCACTCTATATATTTGACGTGGGCACACACAAATTCAATGGTACTCTTTATCGATCGCGCACGCCCACACACACACACATCATCCCTCTCTTCGATTCTATGGACACCTCAAGCCGATGATACCTCCACTCTCTTCGCGTGCATCGCCCCTCTATATATATGATATATTCAGGAATCTATTTCACACACATTGCATATGTTACATTTTTTGATTGACCCCCCTCCCACCCACAAAAAAAACTCTGACGAACCCAACACACTATATCTCTCTATGTTTGTATCTCTCTCACATAACCCCACGTAGGTGGTGTACGTATACAAGAAGAGAATAGGTGCACCATGCACGTACTCACGCTTCGTGCCCAGCTACACCTGCGCGGGTACACGGTGGAGCTCATTTCTTTATGAAATGGCAGCCCACGTGCTAATTTGAACGCGTGTAGCAGTTGTTTACCTAGGGAGGTCATGGTACCACGCATGCACGAAACAAAGTTCGACTTGACGTGTTGGCGTGTTATTTTTAAATAAAGTTATAGCGCTCAATGGTACGTACACAGAATATAAAACAATTTTTATGGAGAAAACGGTAGTCCACTCCACTATATACAATGGAGCCTGCCTACCTGGTCTGTCTCTCTTCAGAGTATCTCACACAAGGCTGCGGTGGCCTCTCTCTATCACCGTTGGTCAGTGATCCTGCCGCATCCCGTCCGCCGGGGGAAAGGCATCAAGTGCATCATTTCTCCATTCGATGGCGCCGAGGCAGCACGTCCCGATCTGCGGTACACACCGTTCTCTCCGACCAAGCTCCGGCGTAGGAGGGCCTACGGCACCTGCTCGCTGCCGCAGTATGGGCAGATTCCTCCCACCGCCGCTCACCTAGTTACATCCCGATAACCTCCATGTATCCCCTCTGGCCTTGCTCCACTGCCCGTCTTCCCACGTCGATGCATGTGGTTCTTCCATAGTTCTTTGCCCAAAATATAGCTCGTCCGGCGTACTTTCCATATTGCAATCTCATCCTCACACCGTTTTAGACAAACACAACCGTGTTGTTATCTTCCCTTAGGACAAGGAATATGCTTCTTTTTTGTCATCTCATGTTTCATCAACTGTTATTGGCCAGTAATTGTTTCCTTTCTACCTCTATTTTGCAAACAGGGCTATCCATTTCACCTTGTTGCTATTGCGACCTTTTGGTAAATTGCACAAATCACTTTTTTCATAAGAGTGTTTTGTGCAGTTGTACTAAAATGTCACACGGGCAACGTCTCTTCATTTCAGTGCGACTGCACAAAGGGAGATTGGTTTTGCTCTATCCTCCTCATCCAACTCCGAGCCTAATCTTCTCCAACTAGTTAGTCTTAAGAGAGACTGCAAAGGTGACCGGCTTCTATTAGTGTGTTTATTGTTTCATCAGCAGTCCTCTATTATCGCAATCACACTTAAGATCTTTGGAACAGGGACGCTCAGCTCTATTTTAGTGGAACTGCACAAAATGATCGGAATGTTGCATGCTCCAGATAGCTACTTTTTTCCCCAACATGCATTGTTGATTTAGACAGAGCTGGGTGGACGTTGCTGCCAATGAAAGCATGGATCAATTTTAATTTAACACCTTCTCACAACTTTGTCTTCAGTTGTGATGTAAAATATTAGCTCTGATCTGCTAATAATTGTGATGCATTAGCAAGGAAGTTAGTTTTTTATTGTTTCCGAAAGAGCATCAACGGCAAGACACACGATACAAAAGTTGAATGCTCACACCATTGTACAATTTCATGTAGCTGGAAAATTATTTGTATAGTACATCAATTATGTAAACAAATGCTGGAAGGTTGGTAGCATTGCCTGAAGCCTCTTCAGCATCCGGGTCCATGTGCCATGCACAAAATTATACTCCTTCGTTCCTAAATATTTGTCTTTTTACAAAATTCAAATGGACATATTTTAGAGTGTAGATTCACTCACTTTTCTTTGTATGTGTACTCCCTCCGTTCCTAAATACTCAATTTGTCTTTCTAGAGTTTTCAACAAGTGACTACATACGAAGCAAAATGAGTAAATCTACACTCTAAAATATGTCTATATACATCCGTATGTAGTAGTCCATTTGAATCTCTAAAAATACAAATATTTGAGTAGTCACTCGTTGAAATCTCTAGAAAGACAAATACTCTGGAGTGTATTTAAGAACCGAGGGGGTAGTGCACAACTGCATGGGAGACTCAGCCCGGTCGTTGCGCCACATTAATAGTGAGTATGGGAGACATAGCAGTCAAATCATAAGCCCCACCTTTCCCATTGTAAGTTGCTCGGAAGAAGCAACCATCAATACGCTCTTATCTAAATCAGCTCAGACTACTCCATCCGTCACTGTTTTATAGAGCACGCTTCAGAAAAAAGAAAAAATCTGTGGGACCAAGGCGACTAGCGATCGGCTTGAAAAATAACATTGGTAGTTATAGCACGGCGTCTATTACTAGAGGAAATAATGCGTACACACATGCATGCAGTACTTCCACCCCTACACACATGCATGCACTTACTCCACTCCATAGTAGTACAGCGAGAGAAAATTGTGGACTTGATTGCGGTTACCACGCCCTAATTAATTGAGCATTAAACCAAATGCGTCTAAAGTTTGTCTAGTGGTGGAAATGCATTGAGAGAAGTGCATCATAATGAAGCGCGCCCTGTAAACTGTGATGGAGGGAGGAGTTGTATATGAAGGTGCAAAACCAAGTACGCGTATGGCCAGTCGGTCAACGCACCTCTTCTTGGCATATCACTAACATATGGGACTAGAGTGTGAGCAAACCGATCTCAATTGACGGCAAAATGGCCAACCCGCCGTTCCTTGAGAGAGACAAGGAGCCAGAACACACAGACGGGCTCGCATGGAGGCCAAGATATAGTCGAGCATGGTTGGCTGATCGATATCATCATCACATATTGGGCTGCCGTTTTCCGCCCTTCTCCTGAATAAACTTGTACATTATCAGAGATAAAAAAGAGTACAGACGCTCCACCATGCGGTTCTAGTAGTAGTACTACTCATACTCCTAAACCTTGCGATTGGCTCTTCGCCTCTTCGTGAAGTCGAACAATGATGGTACTCCGCATGTTTGGTACTGATGTCTACTACACAACCTTCTTCTTGTAGACGTTGTTGGGCCTGCAAGTGCATAGGTTTGTAGGACAGTAGCAAATTTCCCTCAAGTGGATTACCTGAGGTTTATCAATCCGTAGGAGGCGTAGGATGAAGATGGTCTCTCTCAAACAACCCTGCAACCTAATAACAAAGAGTCTCTTGTGTCCCCAACACACCGAATACAATGGTAAATTGTATAGGTGCACTAGTTCGGCGAAGAGATGGTGATACAAGTGCAAAATAGATAGTAGATAAAGGTATTTGTAATCTTAAATTGCAAAAACAGCAAGGTAGCAAGAGATAAAAGTGAGCGTAAACGGTATTGCAATGATAGGAAACAAGGCCTAGGGTTCATACTTTCACTAGTGCAAGTTCTCTCAACAATAATAGCATAGATAGATCATATAACAAGCACTCAACATGCAACAACGAGTCACTCCAAATCCACTAATAGTGGAGAACAAACGAAAAGATTATGGTAGGGTACGAAACCACCTCAAAGTTATTCTTTCGGATCAATCTATTCAAGAGTTCGTACTAGAATAACACCTTAAGACACAAATCAACCAAAACCCTAATTTCACCTAGATACTCCATTGCCACCTCAAGTATCCGTGGGCATGATTATACGATATGCATCACCCAGTCTCAGATCCATCTATTCAACCAACACAAAGTCCTTCAAAGAGTGCCCCAAAGTTTCTACCGGAGAGTGAAGAACGTGTGCCAACCCCTATGCATAGGTTCATGGGCGGAACCCTCAAGTTGGTCACCAAAACATACATCAAGAGGAACATGAAATCCCATTGTCACCACAGATAAGCACGACAAGACATACATCAAGTGTTCTCATAAAAGACTCAATCCGATAAGATAACTTCAAAGGGGAAAACTCAATTCATCACAAGAGAGTAGAGGGGGAGAAACATCATAAGATCCAACTACAATAGCAAAGCTCGGGATACATCAAGATCGTGCCATAGAGGGAACACGAGATAGAACACGAGAGAGAGAGATCAAACACATAGATACTGGTACATACCCTCATCCTCGAGGGTGAACTACTCCCTCCTCATCATGGAGAGCACCGGGATGATGAAGATGGCCATCAGTGATGGATCCCTCATCCGGCAGGGTGCCGGGAAGGGCTCCCAAGAGGTTTTTGGTGGCTACAGAGGCTTGCAGCGGCGGAACTCCCGATCTATGTTGATTTTCAATGGTTTTATGGTACGTAGGGTTATATAGGCGAAAGAAGTCAGTCGGGGGGTGCTCGAGGGGTCCACGAGACAGGGGGCCCTGCCCTGTAGGGGGGGCCTATCTCCTGGGCTCCTCGAGGATCTTATGACTTGATCTCCAAGCCTCCAGGATGATAATCTTCCAAAAAACACGTTGTTGAAGGTTTCATTCCGTTTGGACTCCGTTTGATATTCCTTTTCTTCGAAATACTGAAACATGTAATAAAACAGCAATATGGGCTGGGCCTCTGGTTAATAGGTTAGTCCCAAAAGTAATATAAAAGTGTATAATAAAGCCCAAAATCATTCAAAACACATAGTAATATAGCATGAATGCTTCATAAGTTATAGATACGTTGGAGACATATCAGGTACTACAGTGTATGCCTCTGACAACCTGACTCCAAATGGACAGATGCATGTCCACCAAGGGTCGGTAGGATTAGTCAAAAGGCGTAAGCGAGCTTCACGTTGTCCTGCAAGCTTCTCCTCATTCTACGAGTTGACAGGACACACCGAAAAGTAGTGCTAGTCCATACTCCCTCCTTTCCGGTTAATATGCCTTAATCTTTTCTGCGGGTAAATGAGAGAGCTTTATTCATATATAAGCATTCTTAGGACGATCAGCCAAGACACTGGTCACTAGGAAGCGAGGTACCCCACAAGAAAAGAAGTAGGAAGCGAGGTGTTTCATCAAGCCAGCTCTCGGCCACATTCAAAGTGCAGCAAGCACGGTTCGCACAAAGATGCGCCGCAAGGTTTGCTGACCTGTTTACATGCTGAATAACAAAAAAAGAGGACATATTACCGAGCTCTCCTATTTGTAACAGGATATGAGCCAGAATTAAGAGAAATTGTGGCGAGTGTTCCATGCAATCAACTTCCATTATCACATGCGAGAACCCTCGAAGAGAACTAAATGTGTTGAGGATTGCGTTATCACATTTTAAAAGTATAATAAGAGTGCAGAAGCTCCTCCATCCGGTTCCTAGTACTAGTATAGTGCATACTTTCTTGAATTGTATTGTGATTACTTGACTTGTGCTAATTTGCTAAATTCTGCCAAGAACTAAAATTGGGAAAAGGATAGATTTTATTTGGTCAAGTAGTCTAATAACCCCCCCCCCCTCTAGACATACCTTCGATCCTACCCACGGGCTCCAACACGCTCTTTGAGAAAAAAGGCGGCACATCTTTGGATATAGGTGATGTGGTGGCATCATACAGTAGCAACGTTTCCTATAGTTGTAGTATACTCCTACTAGGACGACAACTCCTATAAAACGTTGCTCTTGGCTCTTTGCCTCTTAGGAAGGTTCAATAGTCTGTACTCGTGTGAACCTTGCACTTGGCCCTTCGCCTCTTCGGAACGTCCAACAATGATGACACTACAATAGAATATGCTTATGGCAATCTGACACCGATTGAACTGCTGCACGTCCGCCGCGAGGGTGAGGGCGAGGGAAAGGGAGGGGTAGAGGTTGTTGTAGTCAAAACCCTCTCCTCGTCCTGCAAGCCACCGCGCGCATGGGCGAGGGAGAGGTGTAATAGTAAGCAAGCTTCTCCTCGTTCGGTGAGTTGATGGGACACATCAAAGCAGTAACTATCCTACTTTGTGCTTGGATGTTCGCCTCTTCGGGAAGTCGAACAATAATAGTACTAGTATAGTGTATGCTTCTGGCAATCTGACACCAAATTAACTGTTCCATGTCCACAGCCTGAGCGAGGGAGAGCTTGCATTACTCAAAAGTTTCTCCTTGTCCTACAAGCCACTGCGCGCAAGCTTCTCCCGTCCTGCAAGCTTCTCCTCGCTCGGCAAGTTGACGGGACACAGCAAAGTAATGCTAGTCCATACTGCCTCCTCTCGGGTTAATATGGCTTAATTTCAAACGAGATAAATACACTGTCTGTCACTGTATATTTGTAAAAATATGGTCAGTGGACTTCACAATACGCTCATTGCGCTCAATATATACTTTTTCTGGTCTTTATACGGTCACTAGCTCACCCTGGCTGAGTATGTGTGTGCATGCACGTGTAGGTTGAGCACTTGAGCATGACCGTGTGTGTTCCGTCGTGTGCTCGTACATTCATGCATTAGGGAGTCGCGCACGTTTTTGCGTCCATGTGTACATGTCACTGTTGCATACACGTAGGAGGAGTACATGTAGGGGCCACTAAGGAGCAGTCAAATCACATAGTAAGTTAGTCGGAAGAAGCAACCATCATTTCACTCTTCAATGACACGTACGCAATATAAAATGGTTGATATGGAGAGAAAAAGAAAACCACTATATATACACTAGCCGGAGCCTAAGCTACAAGCATTCTTGCTTGGGTTGCTCTATTCACAAGCATAGAATGACGGTGGCCCCACCGCTGGTCACATATCCAGCCTGATCCTGCAGCCGTGGGAAGGCAACAATGTTCTGGGTAGACGCGGTCGACATCTGCGGTGGAGAAAACCCACATTCGGTGCATCCCAATCGATGGTCACCACGGTATGGGCCGATGTCGCGTCCCAACCGCCCTTCTAGCTACAGCCTGACATCCCAGGTAGTCCATCTTCCTTTTGGAGCCGGCTTGCTCCACTGCCGCAGCTCCCCACGTAGCTCCATCTCCATGTCGATCTTTATCTACTTCTACCGGCTTCTACTTGTGATGAGTTTATGTCTCATGTACTAGTGCCAGTACTGTTATTCTAATCACACTTCTTCAATATATTTGCCATCAGGGATGCTCGGCTGGATTTTAGAGGAACTGCACAAAAGCATCATATGATATGAGGGTGCCATCCGTCTTTCCTTCAACAGGTTCTACTTTGCCAGGATATTAAATCATGTTTAGGGTTTAGGGTTTAAGTCATAGTGAACCCATCAGTAGTTTTTCTTTCATACATGCTCTCACGACTTTTGTCTTTAGTTCTGAAGTAAATATTGGCCATGATCTGTGAATCAGCATGCGTGTTAGTTTTCCTTTGTATTTGATGGAATGTTATAACATTGCAACCTTGGAGTAGGAATGAAAATGGACTGGAAAGTTTTCGTTTTTCCGGAGAAAAAATGGAAACGGAGAGAAACCAACGTTTATTTTCTTTCGATCGCACCATCGAGCAAAACCAATGTTTAAGTCACGTATGTCACGTTCGTGTCTCGCCCTCCTCCACGGCTCGACCCCACACGGTCGCTCGGCATGCCACTCACCGCAAACCGAGTATATGATAACTTTCTCGCCCGCTTGTCGATGGATCGCGCCATGGAGTACTAGCACTACTCTACAGGAAGAGATTGACGAGTTGGGGGAGGACAACTAGCTATAGCATGGACTCCCAAGAACTTCTTACATGCATGTTGTGGCCAGATATTGCGACCTTTGAACGTGGAGCAGTCGCGTGCACCAGGAAGCAGCGTGGGCGACGCTCTCTCGACCGGTGCGCCACTTCAATGCCGGCGCCAGTGAGAGGTCGCATCTGCTCTGGCCGGGCATGAATGCGACAATGACCATTTCGGGCGGGAAGCACGCGCGGGTGATGTAGAGGGTTCGGGTTGGTCAGGAGCGGTCGTGGCAGTGGTCCAGATGCCCGCAAACAAGAGATGATGTATGTTAATATTGTTGCGTATATAATTATAACAACGTAAATAATGTGCCAGTTGGACAAATATGATTGGAGATGAAGATGGAAATGGAATTTTATGTAAACACGGATATGCATGTCTATGTCTATGTGTGTGTGCGCGACGACTCTCGCGACCTGGAAGCGGGGTGTGTTTTTGATCAAGTTTTCTTTCTTGGTACGTTAAAAATTGTTTGCCAGTTTTCATTTCTTTTTTTCCGGGAACGCGCATATTCTATATAAAACCACTGCTATGGAGAGATTTTTTTACTCCATTATAGCCTCTCGTTTGATAGAGTTTCTCACGTCTCGCTCTCTCACCCTCTCCATATCAAAACAAGATGACAATGTCCACTCTCTCTCTCTCATCACTGGTCATAGATCTAGCCGAATCCCGTCCACTGCGGGAGGTGAGGAGGTGCAGCATTGACATTGTCACCATCGGTGATGGAGGAAGCCGATGCACACCATCCTTCCCGGAGCCGGCGCTGGCACGGACGAACGTCCTCCGCGCCCTTGTTCGTTGCCAGCATGTGGGCAGATCCGGCCCGCCTGCCTAAAGCGATATCTCGCCCACCTGAGGTATAACATCTTGTACTCGTCCAGCTCCCCAGGTTGCTGCATGCGGGTTTTCTTCTATGCGACTACTCCCCAGCTCCCCATGTATATTAGCTAGGGTTCGTCGGCTGGTCAAACATCACCTACTATTATAGAGGAAATGCCTCTCAAAAAGTTGTCCTGATTTATGCCTGCTGGAGGTATACATGTTGTTTCGACAAGTACATGATGGTTATGCGGTCATTGTCCATATGCTCCTATTGCTGCTGCTAATCTAATACTATCACTGGTTAAATGAAGAAATGCTTTTTTTCTCGGGTATCCTGGTTTAGTTCCCATGAAGATAATCATGATGCTTCTGTTTGTTGGTGTACTTTCATTAATTCTTATTGACAATTGAGATGTCGTTGTTAATCTTGTAAAACAAAGTAACAACACTATATCCCTTTTTTATATTTTTGGAAACAGTGATGCGTATCTCCATACCTGGGCATGTCTTCCTCAATTTTAGTGGAACTGCACAAAATTGGATGGCCATTGTTGTTCCGCCTCACTGTCCTCTACCACGTGGTTCTTCCTTCCTCGAGCTTGATTACTGAGAAGAAACAGACCACAGTGAGGATTTGTCGAACTTCATAGGTGCCTCACCCAAACTTGATGCCAAATGGATGATGCATCACCACGATGACCTATCGATGCTCATGGTTGCGCCTCATCGTTGCATCGGTTGGTGAAGCTGATCGATTTTTAATGAAAAACAATCAGTCTTCCATCAGTGCTCTTTGCTTGTTACCCACAAAGATGATATCCTTCGTCAGTTCACCTTGGTTGCATTGGAGACGCAATTGTCTTTCACGTTGGTGCAATTTTATCACACAATTGGCTATGAACCAAATGTTTCCTCAAAGAAGGATCGATGTTGGTACTAAGAGCATAAGTTTTGTGTTGATTTCTAAGCCTTCTCACAACTTTGTCTCCAGCTCCCCTGTAATTTTATTTGTCCAGCTACTCACTTTGATTGAAAAAATGGTGTGGACTAAAAACCCGGATGGACATAGTAGCCCTCCATTTTTATTCACTCTGCATATTAGATTTGACTGAAGTCAAACTTTGTAAAGTTTGACCAAGTTTAGGTCAAACACAACAAACCATAATTATTAGAGAGGGCAAACTGTACATACTCTCAAACCTTTCCGATAATTGAAATTAAAATTCTTTATTTGTACACACTCTCACACGTTATCGATAATTTGGCGCATGTGTGGTTTTTCACTTAAGGCAGGGTAGTGTACCGCACGTGAAGGACAGGAAGTGCGACCAGGACGTGTCGATCGTTAGTTCATCAGAAGTACTCCCTCTGTCCCATAATATAAGATGTTTTTTAACACCAACATAATATGAAAAAATGTCTTACATTATGGGACAGAGGGAGTACTTAGTAGTTTTCTTCACTGGTACGTTAAATAAAGAGTTTCATTTCATACTTACACAATTTAAAATGATTCTTATGGAGAGAATAAGAAAACCACTCCACTATATATTGGTCATATACACGAGTACTATATGGACGCAGCTTCATTTACTTTAACCTGCCTTTGGGTTTATGACAGGTGGGCCCAAAATGTGGCTGGCCCACCTGTCACACGGCCAAAAGCAGGTGCAGTTAAGGCACCGGAGCTCAGTCCGTACTACAGTATATATGTAAGCTGGAGCCTGAGCGCTTGTTCGCTAGGGTTTGCAGTCTCCACACTCTCACCGCACTACATATATATATACACACTGGAGGCTCAGCGTTCCTTTGGTAGGGTTTGCTATATTCACAGTCTCTCACCCTCTCTTCACCAGATCTAAACAAGACTGCGTTGGCTTCTTGTCTCTCTCTCCCCCCTCACAGCTGGTGAAGGAGGCATCCGGATCCCGTCGCACCGGGAAGGGGAGGAGGTGCAGCGTTCACTCTATTGCCTTTGGCTAGGGAGGCAATCTACTGCTAGTTGCGCTTTTCTCTTTCACCCAGCACCTGTGCGGGAGGGCCACCGACCCCTTCTTCCTTGCTGCCGTACGTAGTGTGGGCAGATCCGGCCTCCCGTCGCATGCCTTGCCACATCCCGACGACCCTAAGGTATACGTTTCTTTGAAACCGTCGTTGCTCTAGCTGCATGTGGATCTTTTTCAATCTATAGTCGAATCTAGGTCTTGGTTCAAAGAGGAAAGAAGGTTGCGGTGTGACAGAGCATGAATCTAGGACGTGGTTCAATGAGGAAAGGAAGGACGAAAAGTAGTATAGACTGGCTATCCAGCCCCTTTTTGGTCGAAAAGGAAAAGAGGGGGTAACCCAGTACACACATGAGTAAGGGAAAGAAACTGGGGGGGTCGGGTAGTTTGTGCAGGACTAGATTTTCTGCCCTCAAATAGGAAAAAGGTTCAAAGAGAACAAATATGGGACCAACGCAAATATGCTGCTTGGTTACATACTCTACATCACCCATTTAACATGTGCACGCACGTGCTGCTGGCATGTCCCATACAACTATTTTGCTGTTGTTAATCTAAGAATGCCACCGGAAAATTGTAGCAACGCCCCTGTTAAAAGTAAATTACATTTTAATGAATGTTGTTTTAAGAGAATGTCTCTATTAATATGAATCAATTCAACTGTTTTGGAAATGCTACTATCCTACTTTGTTTTCCATCAAGATAAGTTAGATGCTTCTTTCTGTCACTGTTTGTTTCATAGTCCTTTATCGGCAAGTAATTGTTTACTTTTTTGCCTCTGTTAAAGCAGGGGTATATATTCAACTTGTTGCCATTGCGACATTTTGCTTCGCTACGCGAAACACTTTGCTTGATTTCAGTGCAACTGTACAAAACGAGATTGGATTTCATATTCCCTTTGGTAGATTCGTATTTTATTATGGTCGTCTCATGAAAGGCCAGTACAGGCCTTCATCCACATGATTGTGAAGTGTGCTTTGAGATGTTGCTAATTGTATTGGTACTGTTTTAAATAAATGTTGAATTTAAGCTATTGTATTGCTGTCTTTTCCATTAAGTAGTGAACAAAAATGGGACCAACCCAGACATGATGCTTGTTGCTTTGTTACAACAAACTCTGCATCACCCCCTTTATAAGTAGATGGAAGCACATATTGTCGTTGCGCCCACTCTCTCCTGGAACTGTTTACGTTTTTCGTTAGTCTAATGCCGCTGGTAAAATTAAGCAATGCCACTCTCAGAATTAACTACTGAATCTTATTTCAAAACTGCAACACTTGTTAGGGGTTGGCGGGATTACCATTTTTGTGCAGTTCAACTTGAATGTCACACCTGTGACTTTGCTTAATTTTGGTGGAACTGTACAAAAGGAGATCGAGATTTCATATATGTGCTAGGATATGTTTTCAGTCCTCCTCACGAGCTGTTTCAAATCTTGGTCAACAATGGTCAGTACCGACTTTCATCCACATGATGTTGCAGTGTGCTTTGAGATGTTGTGCTACTTGTACCAGTACTGTTTTGGATAAATGTTGAATTGCAGCTATTGAAGTGCTGTCTTTTAGAATCAAGTGAGAAAAAATTGTTCCAACCCAGACATGATGCTTGTTTCTTTGTTACAACAAAACTCTGCATCACCCCCTTTATAAGTAGATTGAACCACATGTTGTTGTTGCGCCCTCTCTCCCCTGCAACTGTTTATGCTTTTTTTAATCTAATGCCGCTGGTAAAATTAAGCAATGCCACTCTCAGAATTAATTAACTGCAACACTTGTTAGAGATTGGCGGGATTACCATTTTTGTGGCAGCGTGTTCGATCCTCCTTTATTGGCCACCAATTGATTTCTTTTTTGCCTCTGTTAAAACGAGTCAGTCGCATTGTTTTAGGAATGGTACTATCCTGCTTTGTAGCTCTTTCTACATGTTTAACCAAGGTATTGTTAAGATAATGTCTCTGTTATTATGAATCATTCGTATTGTTTTAGGAATGGTACTTTTTTGCTTTGTCGTTCTTTATAAATGTTGAAACAAGGCATTGTTAAGATAATGTCTCAGTCAATATGAATGAATCACACTGATGGAGAATTGCTACTCTCCTGCTTTGTTTCGCAATAAGATAAGGTAGATCAGTAGATGCTTTTCTCCTGGGAGTACAGGTCATCAATCATTACTTCTCAGTAATTGTTTCCCTTATACCTATTGTTACCTACAGGGATATCAAAATTAAAGCTCGGTTTTATTCCAAATTTGATTTTAGTTGAACTGGACAAAAGGAGCCAATGTGTCCAAGGAAAACTGCTACATTACTAGGTCCAGTTGGTCGTTCAACTTTGCAGAAAGAAGCAGTCACTGTTTGTGCTACATTACAGAAGGAATGACCGAGAAGCTTTACAGAGTATTAGTAGATGCTAGTAACATGACTAGTCTGCAGAGAGCATCGGCAACTCAAAAAGTGCCCAAACCAGTATAAGAAGCCATGACAGGACTCCACGATCATAGGCATTACAAATTTTTGAATGGGAAAAGCTTGTCAAAGTTTAATCGTTGATGTTAGCAAGAAGACATTAGTTTAATATATTGGAATTGGAAAACCTCGTCAAAATTTTCTCATTGATGTTAGCCAAAAGACATGCATTTGATATTTTTGAGTGGGACGCCCTTTGCTGTGACAAGCGTCGATCGTTTTTTCCTATTTCATGTGTTCAGTGTAGAAGTAAATAGTTACTCTGCTGAGATATTCCTGTGTTGAGTTTGTTCTGAATATTGCCTATGTAATGCCAGGCCTTATGCAATATATATTGGAATTGGAAAACCTTGTCAAAATTTGCTCATTGATGTTAGCCAGAAGACATGCATTTGATATTTTTGAGTGGGACGCCCTTTGCTGTGAGCAGCGTCAATCGTTTTTTCGTATTCCTGTGTTCAGTTTTAGAAGTAAATAGTTACTCTACTGAGATATTCCTGTGTTAAGAGTTTGTTCTGAATTGTCTATGTAATGCCAGGCCTTGTGTTTGATTATAAAGTTGAGCTTGGAATGTTGTGGCATGCGACATCACGAGCTGTTCACCGTGCCTCCCGAGAATAATGCTTTGTATTGTTTTGCATGCCGATCTAATGCTAGTGATTTGCTTGTTAAGAAGATCATCCTCTTCTGTTGTTTCCGTGATTAAGAAGTTCATCGTCTGAGGTTTCATTCATAGCCTATACGACAAGTCGGGTAGGTTAGACGTGAAACCATATGATCTTCTGACCAACTCATCATCTTAGGCCGTGATTGGATTGTCGTTTTCCGACCAAAACTGCTTGTAAAACTGACGCTTGTAAATAAAAGCAGATGGTCTCGGGCGAAGCGCTTGGTTGGTCGATTTCGACTAGTAGTAAAATATACACTGGCCTCTCAAATTACACGCGTAACCCGCCGGTTTTACTTACAGACCTCGGGCCCTATGTTTCATTACGCCTATATTTTATGGATTGTTTCCGATGATGAGTAAATTACACTTGTATCTTAATACATGTGTCAAATAAAATAGATCTCCCAAGCGCGGCCTTACCGTTTCATGCCGTCTCAGTCTCTCGAAGGTGTTCATAGGTGTCCGACGATCCTGGCTTCTTGAATGAGCAGCGAACGCTGTATCAGACCATCCGCAAGGGCCCGCGAGGCCCTCTCCGTCATCCTTCGAGTTCTTGCACTCGCCATGGCGCCGAGCATTGTTAACATGGTCAGCGAACATGAGGATTCAGGAGATGACTTTATTTTGATTGGATGACAGTAGGGGCCCAGTAGGGCCATTGCCGTACGTACACAAGTGCCTCCATATTATGTACAACTATATATTTTTTCTTCCTCCTGGTTTCCTGACATCACGGTCCCACACCATTGTCAACCTATGTAGTCAATATAAACGAGAGAATTGCACAAGGTGCGGCCGATAGCTGGGACCAAGCAGCTCGAGCAGTATTTGTGTTTTTGAGGCGTGAGCACTTCAAAGTTTTTCTTGGCGATGTTTTCGTTGTTGTTCAGAGGAGAGCAGGGTATTAACTGGGCAAGCTGTGGCCCGTCTAGCCTAGGCCAAATATCCAACCCAGATATTAATTTTTTCAAGATGAAAATGGCTAGCCCAGCTATACGCTTTTTTGAGGAATACCCAGGCAAGGTCAACTTGTTATTCTCTGCCCCATTGGGCTGCAAATTTTATGCATTAGGCTTAACAGGAAAATGGGCTTTAAAAAATAATAAATGGGATGTAATTATAAAAACTGGGCAGTAACTATAAAAAAATGCACCAAACACGAAATGGTTTATAAAATATTATCTATGGATTTTGAAAATCTTAATTTTTAATTGTTGCGCGCGCAATGTTTCGATGGATTTTTACGTAATACAAATTGTATTTAATATGACTAGACATTTCAGGATAAAACTATTTCGGATCCCATTAAAATGTGGGAAATTTTATTGAATTCTGTCTTGAACGGTTGGTTGAAATTATTAATCGTTGTCCTAGTGAGAAATGGGTTGTACTTTTAACAAACTGCAAATGGGCTATAGTAAATTGCATTAGAATTCAAAAATGGGTTGTACATTTTTACAAATCGCAAATGGGCTATAAGTTTCTGCCACACACTTGTGGGCCTACTAAGTTGACGCGTCCCCTAAAAAAAGGTTGACGCGTATGCAAGGCTTTGACAACTTATTATAGTCAACACATGGTTCTAGCAGCAGTGGCCGTTGGATGTCTATCCAATGGATGTCGTGCTTCTTCTTCAATATCGGATATACTAGCTTCGGCCGCCCAAAAAATGATTCCGCCCCCTGACATCTGGGGCGTACTGTTTCGGAGGTTGACCTGTGGGCCTAATAAGTTGACTCATACCAAGGGCTTTGTCAACTTAGTCAATATAAACGATTCTAGCTGCAGTGACCGTACGATGTCCATCCAACGGCCGTAGTGCTTCTTCAACCTCTGGTCTTCTTGCTCCAGCCGTCCAAAGCAGCGCCGGTCGTGTCGCGTGTTCCTGCCTCTTGTGGCCGGTTGTGATGCCGCGGAGGCCTCACCGCCCCCTATTACTCCCACCGCTAGCCCAGGGTGTCCCTCTACTCAACCACACCCCCTGTTATTCTGCGGCGACGACAGCCTCATGCCGGAGTCGAACCAGTGAACCCTCGTACTCCTCTCCACGTGGACATCCACTGCCGCGTCTTCCCCGTCTCCGCGTCTTCCCCTTCATAGGCCTCGCCGTCGTCCACCGCCTTGGTGCTCTCGGCGTGGCATGGTCAATGTATGTGGAGAGGCTGACAGCTGGGTCCACGGCCGCAGCTGGGTCCACGGCCACAACCCAGTTTTTTTGTGATTTGCCAAGTAAGTCACTTTGTCAGGCCTGTTGCGCTGCAAATCTTTCAAGACGAGGAAAGCTTCATTCGGCTGGCCGAGAAAATGGCCTATCAGTAATAAGAAATGGGTTGCACATTTTTAAAACACATCAAACCGGCAATTAGTTTCAAATTTATTTTTTTCATTTCGAGATTTTAAATAGCATTGATTTTTATGCGTCGACAATTTGTTGGATTTTATATAGATATACATTTATTTTTAAAATTAGTTTGAATGTGACTCGAAATTTCAGGATTAAAAACAGTTCAGAACGCACCGAAATATGCAAAATTTCGTATAATTTTTTAACCGTGGCCACAATATGGGCTGTATTGCGAAAAAAAGAATATGGGCTCCAAAAAAACCTTAAGAATTAGTAAATGGGCTGTAAATTATTAGAAAATAATGGCAGATGGGTTGTATGTTGTTTTCCACAGATTCGAGGCTTTCCTAAAAAAGGTTGACGCACAAGCAGCGACTGTTGGATTTCCATCCAACGGCCGTCGTGCTTCTTCAATCTCTGCTCTTCCTGCTCCAGCCACTCAAACAAGCGCCGATGGGACTGCCTGCTCCCTCCTCCCCGCGGGCGGCTGTGCTGCTGCGCAGGCCTCACCGCCCAATCGTACTCCCATCGCTGGCCTAGCCATCCCTCTACTGACCCACACCTGCTATTATTCTCCGGCGATGACAAGCGAACCAGTAAACCCTCGTACAGTCGTACTCCCCTCCGCGTGGGAAACAACAGACGAGTCTTCCCTGCATCCGTCTCGTTCTATTCCTAGGCCTCGCTGTCATCCACCTCCCTGGTGATCTCGGTGCGGCCTGGTCAACATGGTCAGTGACCAACATGCATCTGAAGTGGGTTGTACGTGGAGAGGCTGATCGCTGGGTCCACGGCCGCAGCAAGGAAGTGCCTCCTTATTACGCGCAAAATAATTATTCCTCCACCTGACTGCGGGAACCCACCGGACGGGCCACCGTATTTCACGAAAAAAACGTTCCCCCTTGACTGCTAGGACCCACCAGCTACATCTTCGCACGCAAGGAAGTGCGTCCGGGCAAAAAAAACGATTCACCCCCTGACTGCTGGGACCCACCAGCTATATCTTCGTACGCAAGGAAGTGCCTGACAGTCGGGACCCACCTAGTCAAAGCGTACGTAGTGTTGTCATTTTGGTCACGAATGTGCATGGACATACTGGTCGATGTAGAGGCGCGCACGTGTCGTAGTAGAGGGGCACACGTACATGCAGCGGCCAGTGTGCAAGAAAGAAAATACAGCCACGTCCGTACATACGGGCGGGGTCTCAAATGCCTACTCGCGCATACGTACGGCCAGGGCTCATGTACATGGCTGGGTCAGAACGAAGAAACTGCGTTGTCGTCATGTTCATGGGGAGCCAACCGGCTGAGTCAGAACGAAATGCGTCGTCGTGTTCATCGGGAGGTGATGGACGGAACAGGCGATGGAAACAAGGCCTGGCGTACCGCAGAACGGAGGAAACAGCCTTGTGCTCGACCGGCCATGTTCGAAACGGGATCCTGTTCATCAGGAAGGGTCTGGCGTACCGCAAAACAGAGGAAACGGACCTCCTACGGTCGAAACGGGGGTCCTGTTGATCGGGAGCGGTGTGGCGTACCGCAAAACGGACGAAACGGACTTGTGTTGGAGCGCTACGGTCGAAACGGGGGTCCTGTTCATCGGGATGGGTGTGGCGTACCGCAAAATGGGACTCCACAAGATACTGTTCATCTCCACCGTCGACCTCCTCCACCTACCACGGGCTACTGATCATGCACCTTCGACCTCCTCCAGCTGCCACCTGCGATTGTTCATCCACGGGCTCCTGTTCATCCAGCCTCCACCGCGTGCTACTCCACCGGCTATTGTTCAACAACCCCTCTCGATGGGCTACAGGTCAACCACCCCTCCACGGGCAACTCTTTATCCACCCATCCACCGTCTACTATTCATCTAGCCCTCCACGGGGTCGTCCTGTTCATCCAACCCTCCACGGGATCCTGTTGATCCAGCCCCAACCGGCTCCATTGATCGGGGTCTTGTTCATCCACAGGCAACACCACGGGTCCTGTTCATCCACTCCCACCGCTCCCTGTTCTTCCACCCCCCCTGCAACACTCACTGTTCATCAAACCCCCCCTGCAATGGTCACTGTTCATCCAGAGGCAGCATCGATCGGCCTCAGTTAGCAGCAGTAGCAAAGGAATCGCTCGATTGCTCGGGTTCAGTAACGCGTAGCATGCAGTGCAATCGCCCGAGTTCAGTTAGGCGGCGCCTCGCTCGGGTTCAGTTAGAGCCCAACGGCTCGCACACATGCGCGTACGTGTACGAGAGAAACGCGCATCCCTCGGCCCCTAACCACCCACCGTAACCGGGAACTCCCCGAAATTTTCCTCGCCCTCGCTTCTACCATGGTTTTTTCGTCATGGACGGCCCAAAGAATGTCATGCAGCTGCATCTCCGGCCCGCCCATGATGAAAAGCCCATTTTCTGTCATTATTTTTTGTCATAGAAGTAGGAGCCAACCACATCTATGATGATACCGGGTTTTGTCAAAATTATCGTCATAGAAGTGTCATAAGTATGACATAAATTTTTTTCGTTCGGCCCAAAATGTCACGGATGTGTCTTTTTTTGTAGTGAAGGGAGCGGGGATTACCACCATGGCGGGATGCCCCGTCATCTCCCTCCCCACAGGTACTAGAACTGGTCCCAGAGGGTGAGCGCGTAGATCGATGAGACAAAGAGGGCGTGTTTCTTCCCCAACCTCACCAGCTCGTTCTCCGACACATCTCTCCCCCCGGCGGCCTTGGCCGCACCCTTGCCCATGCTTGCCTTGGGTGCCATGACGATTGAGAAGAAGCAAGGGATCTGAAAGCTATAAAGGTGCGGTGGCGGCGAGGAGAAGCAAGAACTCTGTTTTTCGCTCAAGCAAGAAGAAGGGGAATGACGGTTCCAAGATTGGGAGGAGCATTAAGGGTAAATGAGCAGTGCCCCTGTGGGTTTCCCTTTTTTATGGGAAGGCGTAGGCCACCTCTTTACCATTTACTGTAGGGTGACGCATGTGTGCCACGTCCATCCCACACGCGACCCCGATGTCACACGCCCAATGCAGGTCGTGGGGAAGGGCAACTGACAGAAATATTGTGGCGATCCATTTCTACCACGCCCGCCTGCGCGCTGCTTCGGTCCTAGCCCGACTACGCCTCGCGCTTATGTGTCGCCCAGGCCCGGGTACTTCCGTACCACTTACTTGTGCACGGACGGTCGCAGCCACACCTGCGGCAGGGCTTGGCGAGGCAGAGGAAGACAAAACCTGAAGACTACTAGGATAGATACTCAAAGAACAAGGAGCAGAGGGCGAGCTAGACCTCCCCCGACAACACCCTTGCTGGGGCAACCTGCGCAGCACCAGCAAACCCATCACCCTTGAGGCTGAGAGCTCTGACACCATTGACAACATTAAGACCAAGATCTAAGAACGCATGCTTAGTGGGGTGCAGATCCACATAAAGATTGAAAGCCCACGAGTCCATGTGGGACTAGAAGACAAAGACCCCCGGCAAGACCCTTGTCGGGGACGACTCGAAGACCCCTAGCAATACCCTTGTTGGGGATGACTCTAAGGCCCCCGGCAAGCCTTGCCGGGGACGATCGCTGGGCCATGGACAGACCCACGTCCGGCAAGGGTTCGCCACCTCACCACCACTCTTATGAAACGGACGGCTTGCCAACTATGCAGGCGGCTGCATGGCGGCATGTAGATCTTCATGGAGGCTCTACTATTGTGCCAACACAATAGCTAGTTGGCTAGCATGGAGCTGCATGCCCCATCAGCCTCGACGCTTGTCAAAGCAAGGAGGAGTAGTGGAGGACGGGATGGCTTCTATTGTCGTCCCCGATAAAGCAAGAGGGCATGTAGGAAGCGCATTAAATGCGTTTGTCCTATGTTGCCGAGCGATAAGCTTGTACACTGTAGCTTGCCACCTCTTGTAGTAGGCATCCCCTTTACATATAAAAGGAGGCCCAAGGCATACAAAGAGAGGATTCGGACTTTTCTACCGTGCTCACATTGTAGTTGATTCAAAAGCTCAAGAACACATATATCCAGACAAGCTGTACTAGGGTATTACACATCTTTGCGGCTCGAACCTGGGCAAAATCCCCAGTGTGCTAAATGCTAGACCTGCTCTTCGTGCAGCTAATCCCCCACCGAATGTAGAAGGGATCCTTGTGATCCCAACAGTTGGTTGCTAATAAAAGTGCTCCTATTGATTTTAATGATGTGCCTTTGTTTACTTTGATGGAGAAAAATAGTGATGCCATAGATGTGAATTTTGTCTCCCGAAATCATTGCAACAACAATGCTTATGGAGGTAATTTTAATCCTAGGCCTTTTCCTAGTAATTCCTCTAATAATTATGGTAATTCCTATGGTAATCCCACCTATAATAATAATAGAAACACATCTGAGCTTGAGAACAATATTAAAGAATTTATCAATACACAAAAAGCTTTCAACACTTCGATAGAAGAAAAGTTGTATAAAATTGATGATTTATCTAGAAGTATTGATAGAATTTCTCATGATGTAGAAACTCTCAGGATGAAAAATTTTGTGCCTAATGTTGAAGAATCAATTAAAGCTCTTTATGTTTCTATGGATGAAAGTAAGAAAAGAACCGCCATGCTTAGGGCTTAAAGAGAATTTTTAGAAAAAAACGTTTTCTAGTGATTACTCCCATAAAAGTGATAAAGATCTTAATGTGATTGGTGTTTCTTCTATTGATTCTTTGTTTAGTAAATTTAATATTGATGAAAAAGTGACTGGAGAAGAGTCAACTTTAGTTACAAGGCGTCCCTATGAGTCGGATGGTGAAAATCTTGTTGAAAAACTTGATAAAAGTGGGTATGAAGAGGTCAAGACTTTAACTAGTGATGTGCCCACTATGTTGGATTGCAAAGACTTTAATTATGATAGTTGATCGTTGATTGAGTGTATTTCTTGGTTGCAATCCATGAGAAATTCACCCCATGCGTATGAACAAAATAAAGCTTTTACAAAACATATTGTTGATGCTACGATGAAAGCTTTTGAAGAAAAGTTGGAATTAAAAGTCTCAATTCCTAGAAAATTACATGATGAATGGGAACCTACTATCAAAGTCAAGATTAAAAATTATGAGTGTTTTGCTTTATGTGACTTGGGTGCTAGTGTTTCTACTATTGCAAAATCTTTATGTGATGTGCTTGGTCTTACCGATATTGAAGAATGCTCTTTAAATTTGCACTCAGTGGATTCTACTATTAAAAGTCCTATAGGAAGAATTAATGATGTTCTTATTTTTGCAAATACGAATTATGTGCCCATAGACTTTATTGTTCTTGATATTGATTGGAATCCATCTTGTCCACTTATTCTTGGTAGACTGTTTTTGCGTACTATTGGTGTCGTGATTGATATGAAAGAAGGTAATATCAAATTTCAATTTCCACTAAGGATGGGTATGTAACACTTCTCTACAACAAGAATTAGGCCACCACGTAGGATCTAAGTGTTGTCATCTTTGGTTCTAGAATTAGCACTAGTAGAAAAACACCTAATAGTCCCGGTTCGTAAGGGCCTTTAGTCCCGGTTCATGAACCGGGACAAATGGGTCGTTACTAATACCTCCACCCATTAGTCCCGGTTCAAACACGAACCAGGACCAATGTGCCTCCACGTGGCCCTGTGCGTCGAGCCCAGTAAGGGGGCCTTTGGTCCAGGTTGGTGGTACCAACCTGGTCCAAAAGGCATCCCCAAGTCAGCCTTCCAGTGGCTGGGGTTTTTGTTTGAAAGGAGGGGGGGGGGGTTGGGGGTTTTGGGGGGTTAATTTAGGTGTTTCATATATTGTGTTAGCTAGCTAATTAATAGAGAGAAGTGTCATCTCTTATGTCCGTGCTTGGTCGACGCTACGTAGTATATATACATAAGTGATCGAGAGAACCATTGATTACAGAAGTTCGTCATGCATACCAAGAGAAGTGATCGATCGACCTCTCCTTCTCTGAGAGATTGGTCAAACAACAAGTTTTCACATCATGTATCCGACGCTACTTGCTACATACATGTACAATATGTATAAGATCTCTTAATTACAATCCCCTAGCAATTGAAATCAATTTCCACATGGTATTCTCCGGCTTTATTGATGACGTGGTCAAGAAAGAATCCCTCCAATTCCTCTTGAATTGCTTTCATGCGATCTGGTTCTAGGAGTTCATTCCGCATCTGCCACGTCTAATTTGAAGAAGGAGGTTAATTAATAAATATATATGAATGAAACTCAACAGAAATGATGGAGTAATAAAATGAACTTGTGAATATTATTGCTTACGCACTTCATATTGTCTTTGAGAGTAGCCTCGCTTGTTTTTCAAAGTCGCGTTGTGGATGAACTCGCACGCGTAGTATCCACAGAAATCATTCCCTTCTTCCTGCCACAAGCACTTTACGAGAAATAGAGGTCAATCAAACTGATAATGAAGCATTATAAATGGCATTGATGAAAGTATAGCTATAGAATCAACGGGAGATGCGCGCAACTAGCTAGCCAATAGTACTTGCTTTCGGGTATGTATATCGCAGCTCCTTCGGCAGTCCCGGAGCTTGTGCGGTGAACTGTTTCCAAACCCTGCAAGACAAAGAAAATAATTATTATTACTTGAGATATCAGGAAATGAACAAAAAGTTGCCGATATGGTGTGATAATGATCGATTGAACTTACTTGCTGAGCATTTCAGTCATGTCCGCATAGGTTTTGGGATCTTTCCGTCTCGAGTCTAAGACGGTTACTAGTCCACGCTCAACCTTAATCTCCAGAAGAATATAGTCGTACATGTGCACGCATGCATAACTCATCAATTACATTACTATAACCTCGCTCGAGTAATAAGGGAAACCGAATATGCACACGACTGTAACACTCACTTGCCGTTGTAAGCAAAGAGTATGGTATCTTTGTTTTGATTTTTGATCAACGATTGTAGCAAGTTCTCCTCGGCCTCTTTAACGTCTTTTTTAACCAGAAATTCATCTATGATATTTGTGTTAATGAACCCAATATCATAAATTTCTTGTTTTTTGCACTCGACGATCTTCAATCTGCATAATATATTGAGTATAATTAATTATAAATACATGAAATGAAAGAGCCGAGCTATATATAGAGACTTAATGACAGAAATAGTACTTATAGATAGTAGCAAAAGACCATTAGTTTATCGAGGGCCTTTTGATTGAAGAACGCGAAGAACCCATCAAATGGAACAGTCAACAGATCATTTGCAACGAGGTCGTGCTCCTCTTTAATATTCAGATACAAAGCATTCGTACCCCCAGACTCTCTGCAGGTTTTCATGTACCAATTATGGAATCTTCGCATCGTTGTTGTCAGAGATTTTTCATCTTGGACGAGAGGCTTCCTGTACTCGTATCTGTGTTCGTCCACCTCCAAGAAATCAGGAAGTTGATTGTCAGGCAAGTAATATGCAAGATTGCCATAACCAGCCACCGTCCCCGGAGCATTAGACACATTGGGCGGGGGGCACGATTGCTGTGCTTGTTCGCCGAGCTAGGCAATTTTTCCCCTTTGCTCGTTCTTTTAACCTTTTAGCACTGACAGTAGTTCCCGACCGCTGGGCTTGGAGATATGTCTGTTCAGTAATGCGCTCATAGTTGGTTCTCAGCGGAGACTTTGGTGGTTTCCTCAGGGCATCGATAGTGCACTTTTCTTTCACCGGATCTACCTTCTCCTCCGGAGGTGGATGTCTCTTTGCTTTCACCCCTTCAGAGAACTCCTTCACGTGGGTCCGCACAATCATATCGTTTTCCTAATCGGTCCTCTCGTACGGTAACTTCTCTAGAGGCTTGAGAGTTGGACCGTATCTGTATTACCTCGCGCCTCTGGTTGTGCTGCTAGATGCCGGAGCAGACGGAGCGGCTGTGGCGTATGTCTTCTTTCATGCTTCATTACGAGGCGGAGGAGAAGGAGTACGACGCGCCGGAGAAGCCGGGGCGGTGGCGGATCTCTTCCGCCCTTGCTGGCGAGGCAGAGAAGGAGGAGGCTGCTGGCTGCTCGGGA
Source organism: Triticum dicoccoides (assembly GCF_002162155.2). Classification (NCBI taxonomy): domain Eukaryota; kingdom Viridiplantae; phylum Streptophyta; class Magnoliopsida; order Poales; family Poaceae; genus Triticum; species Triticum dicoccoides. Next base: position 713,807,188 of record NC_041393.1, read on the forward strand.
GCGCCGGAGCAGGCGGAGAAGGAGGCGGAGTGCCGCCATGCGCTGGAGAAGGAGGCGGAGTGCCGCCACGCGTGCCCTGATCGTCACTCGCCGGAGGAGGAGGCGGAGTGCCCTAACTCGCCGGAGGAGGAGGAGGAGGCGGAGGCGTCCGGTTTGGAAGGTTGATGAGCTCCTTCCGCCATAGGCATGGAGTCTTCAGAGCAGAACCCAGCCTAGTCTCCCCTTCACCGGTAGGGTGGTCAAGCACGAGGTCCTCAAATCCCTCCGTTATTTCATCCACCATCACCTTAGCATATCCTTCTGGAATCGGTCGGCAGTGATAAGTTGCTCCGGATCCACTAGGATAAACAGAGCCAACAGCCGCCTTGACCTTCAAATTCATCCATCGCGCCATAATGTAGCAATGTTGAGACTCCTGATAGCATCCACGGGATAGCTGGCAGGAGCCGTCAAGACATGCTCCGTCTGAAGCAGCTCAGTGGAAGCCATGCTGCTTCTCCGCTGAGATGGCGGGGTAGCTTCAGGGGAAGCTTCGGTAGGTCGTTTGCTGCGATCTGCTGCTTCTTGTTCCTCTTCTCGTTCCTCTAGCCCCATTACCCTTTCGTGCAGCGCCTGCAGTTGGCACTGCTCTAGTTTGTTCCTCTCGTGGGTTTTGTAACCCCCTGCGTCCGGAAAACCAACCTTCTACGGAATGGAGCCTGGCGTGCCTCGTGTCCGTCCAGGGTGCTCAAGATTCCTGAGGGCCATTGTGAGCTCGTCCTTCTCCCTGTCTGGTACGAACGTCCCTTTCTGCGCTGCATTGATATAGTGTCTAAGGTTCTTGACTAGTATTTCCAGTTGCTCGTCCGTCCAACGACACATCCCTAATATAGGGTCCAAGGTTCTACCAGCCCCGAAGAACCAAGTCCGGCAACGGTCTGGCCATCTCATTGTCTCTGGTTCGATCCCTATTTCAAGCAGATCATTCTCCTCCTTGGACCACTTAGGCCGGGCTTTGATGTAGCCACCTGACCCCGTGCGATGGTGAAGCTTCTTCTTCGCAGCATTTTACTTGTTCGTCGCCGACATCTTCTTACTCTTTTCCGATGTCTTGTGGGCCACAAATGCGGAACAGTGATCTTTGATCTTCTCATACTTGCTGATGAATTCTGGTGTCTTTTTTTTGACAAAATGGTTCAACTCTTTCCTCCACCTCCTGAATAGGGTTGCCATCTTCTTAAGAGCACAAGACTTGATTAATTGCTCTTTAACTGGCTTCTCCGGATCCTCCTCTGGCGGTAGGGTGAAATTTGCCTTCAGCTGAGTCCAAAGATCTTCTTTCTGCATATCATTGACATAAGATACCTCAGGGTCGTCCTTAGGCTTATACCATTGCTGGATGCTGATCGGGATCTTGTCCCTAACAACAACCCCGCACTGAGCAGGAAATGCGTTCTTTGTCCGGATGGGTTCAATCGGTTCACCGTCGGGCGCGATTTCTATGATCTCAAACCTTTCATCCGAGCTCAACTTTTTCTTTGGGCCTCGTCTCCTTACCGAAGTTGTGCTCGATCCGGAGGGCTAGAAATTAAAAGGAAGAAAGACGAGAGTAATTAATATGTGTACATATACCAAAACAATGAATGCATCAATTAACTAGTCAACACGGGCTTAACTAATATATATATACCTGGCCAGACTCGGTTCGGTCACCGGAGCAGTCAGCACGGTCTCCTTCTTGTACCTCCATTGGGTCATCACCGGAGCCATCATGAACATAGCCCTCTTCTTGTACAGGCATTAATGGGCCGGAGCCATCATGAACATAGCCCTCTTCTTCACCCAGTCCTTCCTGACCAACGACGTCGTTGAAAAATGATGCAATGACATCGGTTCCTTCTGTGATCATCTCCCCCAACATCGCTTCTGTTGCTTCGTCTCGGTAGTGCTCCATAGTTTCTGCAAATATTTACAACATGTCAATTATTATTCAAACATGGTACAAATGGATATATATTAGTGGCAAACATAGAACTAGCTAGCTAATCACAGTAAGGAATCATGTTAGTGGCCTCGACGCTGCTTCTCTAGGGTTTGAGATCGCCTCGACACAACGTTTCAAGGGTTTGGGGTGGCCTCGACGACAACGCTCTTTTAACTTGGTAAATTTGGGTGGCACTACAAGAAATATACTATCTTGTGACCTCCACTATTGGTCACTGAAAGGTCATAGTTTTTCATTTGCGACCTTTTTGTGACCAAAAACAGAAGGTCAAAAGCTGAGGGTCGTAAACTGACTATAGCGACCTTCTCTGTGAGAAGGTCGTGGACGTTTACGACCAAAATATTCCTACTGTGGCGTTTTGGTCACTAGCAGCCTCCCCAGTCCACGTAGGCATCTAGCGTGGCAAGCTGATGTGGCACAAGATTCAGCCCGGTCCATTTCGGTGCTTTAGATGGGCCGAGCCCATTAATTCAGCCTTTTTACTTTATATTTTTTCTGTGAATTTTGTCTAGCTATATGGGCCTGGCCCAACAATTTGGCCTTTTTTTATATTTTGGGCCATGGCCTTTTTAGTTTTTCAGTATATATTTTTCAATCTGGTCCCACAAGTTAGATGGGTCCCACTTGCCATAATCTCCTATATTGGTCCCACATGTCAGAAATGTGAGCATTGTTTAGATTATTTTCACAAATGGGGCCCACTAATCAGGTTTACATTTCACACGTCTTCAAATCACACAAATAATCAATATTTTAAATAGAACAGAAAAAATGTAGAATTTCTTAGGCCTGGAGCTCCTGTACATAGTCTATTACAATCTGTGCATAGTGTATTACAACCCACATATGCCTACTATTACAGTACTATAATATTTACAGTTTATTACAATCAAATAGAACAAATCTTTGCTGCTAGGGCTACACGCCGCTTTGAACTTGAAATTTCCTAGGCCTGGAGCTCATGTAGGCTACCTTTTGAGCTGTAGATTTTGACATATCCACCCTGTTACATGAATAGGCCAAGAAGAATCAGAACAAATGGACCGAATATATTATCAACATTCCATTCAAAAAAGGACAGTTCTATATATAGACTGATAACACAAATCCAGCTAGTACCATGCTTTTTTATTCATAAAAGAAAACAGAGACTATGAATATGCATGAAGTGCGGGTCCTGTAACCTCACTGCAACACATTGCACCTAAAACAACAATGCCGTTCTACTACCACGGCCATCCATTCAATAGGCAAGATCTAACATAACATAACATGACATCCATTCTACTAGTCAAAACACATACACTAACATGACAAACGCAGGAGAGAATAAAGGGAACCGAGAGAGACACCGTCGATCTGGATTGAGTTAGCATTTGTGAGAAGGTAGATGATCACCATGGTGTGCTTGATGATGCACATGACCATCATCTTCTTTCCACGGTTGCATCCGTGCGCTCGATGATGGGGGTACCAATGCATCCAAGTAGAACAAAATATAAGAATAAGAATAAGAATGAACATATAAGAATAAGAATAGGTACAAAACATGTGCAACTCTCTAAATTGATCATAGAAATGAAAACTGTAAGAACGAGTTTTCGAATCCAGGCATGTCAAATTTTAAGCACGAGCAAAATAGATCTAACAAACCAGACCATGATCATCATGCGCATCAGGATTTATGGTTCTAGCAAAATAGTAAAGAGATGGACATACACGCAGCAAGCATACCAGCTACTACATCACCATTCTCGTGACGACAGACATCACCATTCAGTAATAATTCCCATTGGGAGATCAAACTATGCATCCAACAAGCTACAGCAATAGGGAATGCAGAAAAATTATTACTCGAGATGACGAATCAACTGGGTGCACCTCAATTTGAAAAACCACGGCAAGACAACAACCGCATACTAATGCGGCGAATCAAATCTGCACGCAGGAGCAGCGTCGTTCGTGACATCCACATGAGGACGCGCAACATCAAGAACATGGCGCATGAAAGCAACAGACCTAGAGATCTAGGACGGAGGGAGGGGGAGCTTACACTTGCGGATGCGGGCGGCCGGGTAACCGCACAAGGAGCAGGTGCTCTTCTGGAGGTGGAAACTGCGGCGGCCGCAACGGATGCAGAATTGAAGAGGGTCCTCATGTAGCAGTAGCAGCAGCGGCAGGAATAATTGAAGACCGAACAACAAAGCATGCAATGCAAACAGAGAGGCATGAGGAAACTAAATCCAATCACATCAAATCAAATCGAGCTGCTACACCTTGACCTTGAGGAAAACAAACCTCATCTCATCTCATCTCAGGGAAGAATAAGAAGAAAAAAAATATGGCTGTTGCTCCATGACCATGACCTTGAATTGTTGCTGCTGCACCAGATCAAGGAAGAAGAAGACCTACAAAAAAAGCCAGCAGGACTCAATAGTTGGAGCTTTCAAGCACTTCTTCAATTTGTGGTTTCTCAAGACAGAATAACTTTGGAGTACTCTAAACTGGAGTAGGTAGAGTAGTTATTTGCTTGATCTGAAGTTTGACATATATGATAGTGAGACATGTAAGAAGCAGAACAAGTCCCAAGCCACAACCTCAAATCAGGAACAAAAAACACGCCAGCTTGGCCATGCTCTGCCTAGAGTTATTGCAACATATTATGAGCACTCAGCAAGCATACATGAACATATAAATCCACATACTGGACATTTATGGCAGTTCTAGTAAAATATCAAAAGCAGGGAGAGATAGTTCTACAACATGTTATTGTTAACCTTTGCAACTGAAGAAGACATAGAATAACTAGGTTGATCAGCATGAATGAACAAGCTGAAGGGTGAGTGCCTAATGTAAAAATCTACAGCGCAAGAGGATCCTATGTGGATCAAGCCAAAGTGTTAAGGCTACCTTTCACACGTGGGGTATAGAAGTATTTAATATTAGCACACAAATTTAAGATCAGCTACTAGATTTGACTTGGCTTCTCCGGCAGGGGAAGACAGAACAGTTTAGATCACTTGCTTTTTTCAGACCAAGAAGAAGAAAAGCAAACCAAATCATAGAGGCTCTCTGGTTGGCCTTGCCACAAACAAGAATCAACAAGTCAGTGCTTCCCTTGTGTTGTACTATATGAGTATAACAGATCTGTCTAGTTTTCCTAACTGGATGCTTTCTGACCAAAAGTAACACTTACAGTGGAGCAAATATGGACAGTTTCAGACAACACTAGCATGGAAGTGGCATACACTTTGGTGAGAAGGTACTGCATGATTGACTCGTGAGAGGGCCGGTCGGTCGGATAAGGGTAATGATCTTACCTGCGACGGCCACGATGCCCATGCCGTGGTAGCACTCCATGAACATGTCCACGACGTCCTTGAACATGCCTGGCTGCAGCAGCAGCACCGTGATGTCGTTGAACATGATCCCTGCATGCACCGCACATCAGACAGGAGGGTTATGGTTGGTTAGTAGTAAAGGTTTCGCACTAAGATGGGCGGACGGACCTTGCTTCGGGAAGTGCGGGACGACGCGGATGGCGTCGGAAATGCCCTGGAGGCACGGGTCGGCGGCGGCCTCGCCGCCGTGGCCGCCCTTCTTGGCCGACGCCTGCGCCTCCGCCACGTTGCCGCCGCCCTCGCTGCGGCTAGCATATGGAGTAGTAATGTCGAGCGTGGCGGGGTCGAGGGGGCCGAGGGAGCCCTGTAGGTGGCGGACGTCAGCGTCCAGTGCGACGACGCTGCGCCGCAGCGCGTCGTCGGCGGCGGTGCGGCGCACGGTGAGGGCCGCCATCGCGTCCCGCAGCTCCCGCGCCGCCTCGGCCGCCGTGGAGCAGGGAGCCGTGGTGATGTTCCGAGATTCGGTGATGGGATTGGGCTCGTTGCGGTCATGGCGGTGCACCGGCCCGTCGAGTTAGAGCAGGGAACCGGGGCGAGGGAGGAGGAGGGAGGTGGTGGCGGCGATCTGGAAGGGGAGGGGAGCAGCGAGCCGGGGCGATCTGGATCTGCGAGGGGAGGGGCGGGTGGCGGCGAGGGGAGGGGAGGTGGGTGGGATCTGCGTGCTAGGGAGTGGATCGCTAGGGTTAGCCGAGAGAGCGGAGGGGTGGATGGACGGACGGACGGATGGATGGATGGACGGATGGATGTTTGCCATGTCACTGATCCATGCCACAGCTGGTTCCACCAATCAGAATTAAGCATTTTTTGTTTTTTTTCTTATATTTTGTACCCTCTTATTCAGGAAAATATTTAACCTCTTATAGTTAGTTCAAATAAACCAATATTTTGTACATGTGTGTATTTAGGCATGACAAACAATGTTGATTTGGGAGGTTTTCATTTTCTTTGCTCAAAAGAACCATTTTTCATTTTCTGAGTGACCAAAATGTGTTTTTTTGTGAAGGACCTACCATATGTTTCTTGCAAAATTGGACCGAATATTTTTTCTAAAATACTAGGCCATATTAAATGCACAATTGATCAAATGGTTGGGTGTAAAAAGTTCTGATCCACCTCCGCTAAAAAAGACAAATTTCCGCCGATTCAGTTGGAAGCGGGTCAAATTTGAACTGCACTTGCCTCATAGTTTGCTATTTATTTTTTCCAAAAATCATTTCTAGGTACATATGTATCTATTAATCATAGAAACATCAAAGGTTTTCCAAGATTCAACCACTAGCTAGGAACGGTCAAGCCCGCCGTTTTGACCGCATTTTGAAACGGGCATAAAAAATTCAAAAAAAAATCAAAAAATTGGAAATCCTTCGCATTGTGTCATTATATGTGACCAAGTTTCCAGGAAAAATAATAAACTTGTAATACGGAAATAATTTTTAAAAAGTGTTCTCATAAATGAGCTATCATGCGTGAAGATTCATGGCTTTCAAGCAAAATGATCAATCTTATGGCCACATTCATGGCATAGTTTGTTCAAATGATCTCATATCATGCACAAGGGTGAATATTGGAATGGCAAACAATGTTGCCTAAGGAAGTTTTCATTTTCTTTGCACAGAAAATTAATTTTCCATTTTCTGAGTGCCTGAAATGAGTTTTTTTTGTGAAGGACCTACCATATATTTGTTGCAAAATTGGACCAGATCAATTTTATAAAATACTAGGCCATATTTAATGCAAAATTGACCAAATGGTTGGGTGTAAAAAGTTTTGATCCACCTCTGGTGAAAAATACAAATTCCCGCCGATTCAGCTAGAAGCGGGTCAAATTTGAACTGCAGCTACCTCATAGTTTGCTATTTATTTTTTCCAAAAATCATTTCTAGGAACATAAGTTCCTATTTAATCAGAGAAACATCAAAAAAATTCCAAGATTCAACCACTAGCTAGGAACGGTCAAGCCCACCGTTTTGACCGCATTTTGAAACGGGCATAAAAAATTCAAAAAAAATCAAAAAATTGGAAATCCTTCGCATTGTGTCATTATATGTGACCAAGTTTCCAGGAAAAATAATAAACTTGTAATACGGAAATTATTTTTAAAAAGTGTTCTCATAAATGAGCTATCATGCGTGAAGATTCATGGCTTTCAAGCAAAATGATCAATCTTATGGCCACATTCATGGCATAGTTTGTTCAAATGATCTCATATCATGCACAAGGGTGCATATTGGAATGGCAACCAATGTTGCCTAAGGAAGTTTTCATTTTCTTTGCACAGAAAATTAATTTTCCATTTTCTGAGTGCCTCAAATGAGTTTTTTTTGTGAAGGACCTACCATATATTTGTTGCAAAATTGGACCTGATCAATTTTATAAAATACTAGGCCATATTTAATGCAAAATTGACCAAATGGTTGGGTGTAAAAAGTTTTGATCCACCTCTGGTGAAAAATACAAATTCCCGCCGATTCAGTTGGAAGCGGGTCAAATTTGAACTGCAGCTACCTCATAGTTTGCTATTTATTTTTTCCAAAAATCATTTCTAGGTACATAAGTTCCTATTTAATCAGAGAAACATCAAAAAAATTCCAAGATTCAACCACTAGCTAGGAACGGTCAAACCCGCCGTTTTGACCGCATTTTGAAACGGGCATAAAAAATTCAAAAAAAATCAAAAAATTGGAAAACCTTCGCATTGTGTCATTATATGTGACCAAATTTCCAGGAAAAATAATAAACTTGTAATACGGAAATTATTTTTAAAAAGTGTTCTCATAAATGAGCTATCATGCGTGAATATTCATGGTTTCAAGCGAAATGATCAATCTTATGGCCAAATTCATGGCATAGTTTGTTCAAATGATCTCATATCGTGCACAAGGGTTCATATTGGAATGGCAAACAATGTTGCCTAAGGAAGTTCTCATTTTCTTTGCACGGAAAATTAATTTTCCATTTTCGGAGTGCCTGAAATGAGTTTTTTTTTGTGAAGGACCTACCATATATTTGTTGCAAAATTGGACCTAATCAATTTTATAAAATACTAGGCCATATTTAATGCAAAATTCACCAAATGGTTGGGTGTAAAAAGTTTTGATCCACCTCTGGTGAAAAAGACAAATTCCCGTCGATTCAATTGGAAGCGGGTCAAATTTGAACTACAGCTGCCTCATAGTTTGCTATTTATTTTTTTCAAAAATCTTTCTAGGTACATAAGTATCTATTTAATCAGAAAAGCACCAAAAAAATTCCAAGATTCAACAACTAGCTAGGAACGGTCAAGCCCGCCATTTTGACCGCATTTTGAAACGGGCATAAAAAATTCAAAAAAAATCAAAACATTGGAAAACCTTCGCATTGTGTCATTATGTGGCCAAGTTCCCAGGAAAAATTATAAACTTGTAATAAGGCAATTATTTTAAAAACAGTGTTCTCAGAAACAAGCTATCACGCATGGAGATCAATGGCTTTCAAGCCAAATGATCAATCTTGTGGCCACATTCATGGCATAGTTTGTTCAAATGATCTCATATTGTGCACAAAGGTGCATATTGGAATGGCAAACAATATTGCCTAAGGAAGTTTTCACTCTCTTTGGACGAAAAAACCATTTTCCATTTTTCGAGTGCCCAATTGGAGTCTTTTTTGTGAAGGACCTCCGAAATATTTGTTGCAAAATTGGACCAAATCATTTTTCTAAAATACCAGGCCATATTTAATGCACACTTGACCAAATGGTTGGGTGTAAAAAGTTTCCATTCTATATTTTTTATATGCATTAAGAACATTTTTCCAATACAAGTTTAATATTTGTTTTTTGAAGAACTTAGAAAATATTTGTTGCAAAGTGGAACAACACCATATTCTATACATATTTAACATTACTGCAAGTTTAACATTTAAAAAAACTTGGTCAACATTTAATCAAAAAATGTTTAACATATTTTTCTAATGCTTGGATTAACATTTTTAGAATACATGATAAACCATTGCGTAAACATTATTTTCTGTATAGTGTTTTTCAAATTTTCATATACATCAGTAGTTGTAAAAATCATGAAAATTTAAAACCTTAGCGTTGCGTCACATTGTTACTAAAAAAATTTACAAACTTGGAAATGATGAATATTTTTGAATCAATGAGTTTTTTTGAAATTTATGATCATTTTTGCGATATTTTTATGAAAGAATCATGAACATTTTATAATTCAATTTTTTTGGGCCAAATTCACAAGCATTATTTCAATACTTGAACATTTCTTTAATATCATGAACTCCTTTTACTCCACATACATTTTATTTTTTCATGTACGTTTTTCCAACAAATTCACTTTTTATGTTTGAAACTCTTTTGAAATCCTGAATTATTTGAAAGAAGAAGAAATTAAATATAAAAAAATTAATAATAAGCATACAAGACATAAAACGCCTGCTAATAGGCTATGGGCCGTGAGCCCACTCGGCGGACCGTTGTGTTAATGTAAAAAAGATGGAGAGAAGGGGAGGCCTATCACGATTTTTGGCCCAAGCCTAGGAATCTTTATCTATAAAAGAATTGATTGTAGTAGAATATCAAAACTGAGGTGGTGGGGTGGTGGTATGATTCTACTGCTTTGTGTGGTGTGGCACAGGATCGAATCCCCCTTTGCCCATGTTTGTTTTGTACTTTTCTTTTTCAAAAGCTTGATTAACTTTTCATGGGTGCGTGCTGGGCCAGCCCATGGCCGTGAGCAGAAAGAAGCCCCGGAGCATCGTGAGGATGGCCTAGTCGGTCCAGGCCCAACAGACGAATGACTGTATAAATTAGTTGCGTGGGGGAATATATCTCAAGCGGAGTGCTAGCACGTTGGTTTGCCCCCACTCAGCGCCCCACAAGGTCGCGGGTTCGAATCCTCGCGTTGCCTCTTTTTATTTCTGCCGCCTGCTTATGATTTGTTGCGAACACGTAGTCCCACTAGTCCCACACATCAGGTTGGTGGGCTCGTAGGTGTTGCAGGCCCCATGCGCCAGATCGGTAGGGTGGGTCCTACGCATGATTGGAAACATGTGGGCAGTGCGGGTCCCACTCGATGGGATAGGCCCCACATGTCAATGGGAGCATGTGGGTGGTGTTGGACCCACGGGTTCCACCTGTCACTAGGAAACAAAATTAAGTGGTTAATAGTGACATGTAACTGGAATGACACCTAAACATGCCATGTAGGCGAGATTGCTGAGGTGTCTGCCAAGTCATGTCAAATCAGATCATCCTAGACATTTACGACTATCTAAATAGGTCATAATCAACAAGAAATAACATTGTAAATCATGTTCACAAATTTACGACCATCTCGTATAAGGCAATTGCGACCTTTCTGACCAAAATGGTCGTTATGGTTTAGGGTTTGGACCCTCTAAAACAACTTTTGACCAATGGACTCTAAATGGTCGTAGATTTATGAACAATTCACCCACGGTCACTAAGAGAAGGTCACAAGTTGACATATTTCTTGTAGTGTGGCCTCGAGAGTTTTGGTCGAGAGAGAGGGCCGAGGGTGCTGCTGCCGTTGTATAGGTTATCACGGTCGAGAGGGGGTATATATATCGACCGCCCCTCATGTCGAAGTTATCTCGAGGGGGCGGCGAGGGCGAAAGCGAGCAGCCTGACGGCGATAGACCCGATAAAACATAAGAAAATGAAGAAGAAATAAAAAGAGGAGAAGAAGAAAGGAAGAGAGGAGAAGATCAAAGAAAAAAAAGAAGAAAAAAAAGAGGAGAAGAAGAAAGGAATAGAGGAGAAGAAGAAAAAATAGATAACTTCTTCTCCTCTATTCCTTTCTTCTTCTCCTCTTCTTTTTCTTCTTTTTTCTTCTTCTTATTTATTTCTCCTCTTCTTTTCGTCTCCTCTTCTTCTCCTTTCTTCCTCTTCTTATTTTCCTTTTACCTCTCATTCTTTTTCTTCTTCTTCTTCCTTTTTCCTCTTTTCTTCCTTTTCCTTATTTTACTTTTTCCTCTACACTAACCTAATTAAAATGCACTAACCTAAAATCGATATCTACTAACAACCTAAATAAAAAATTAATACATATATGAAAAAACATATATAAACAAAAAAAAATGCTATGAACATTATATTCATACATACATAGCCACATCCATTCATCATATAGCTTCCACATACATATATACATTAAGTATATATATGAAAAAAATGCAATGAAGAAAAAAATACACATGTATGTATGAAAAAAAAGAACTGAACACAGGGCGTCGACGGCGGCGGCTCACAACGGGGGCGGCCGGCGAGGGCGACGGCGGCAGCGGTGAGGGAGTCGGCGACGACCACCGCGGGCCGGGGCAGGCGCGT